>NW_019154087.1:35613732-35652633 GCF_002288905.1 Enhydra lutris kenyoni | reverse complement strand
TTAGATAAACTAGTTAAAAAACGTTAAAAAAGAAAAGGGTAAAAGTTTAAAAAAATTAGCAGAAGAAGAGAAAAAAATTTGAAAAAGAAAAAAATTAAATTAACTGCAAGGCTAAAGAATCATGGGGAGAAAGCCATGAGTTCTGTGCTTTGCTTTCTCCTCCTCTGGAATTCCGCTGCTCTCCTTGGTATTGAAACTGCACTCCTTGGTAGGTGAACTTGGTCCTGGCTGGGTTTCTTGTGGATCTTCTGGGGGAGGGGCCTGTTGTAGTGATTCTCAAGTGTCTTTGCCCCAGGCAGAATTGCACCGCCCTTACCAGGGCTGGGCTGAGTAATCCGCTTGGGTTTGCTTTCGGGAGCTTTTGTTCCCTGAGCGCTTTCCATAGAGTTCCGGAGGGCGGGAATGAAGATGGCAGCCTCCCAGTCTCCGGCCCGGAGGAGCCGAGAGCTCGGGGCCCCACTCCTCAGTGCGCCCTCAGAGAACAGTGTCCAATTGCCCCCATCACCCTGGCCTCCGGCCGCGCTCCGAGCTGACGGAGCCTGCGACCGGTTCAAGGTAACCCCAAGCTTAGAGCTTACTCCTCGGCTCTGTCTCTGTAGCCGGCTTCCCCGTTCTAATACCTGTAAGCTCTGCGACACTCAGACATCCCCGATCCTTCTGTGACCCTGTGGGACCAGAGGCCACGCTGAGCCCGTGTGAGCTTCACCCCGGTTAAGCCTCTGGAGCAAAGTCCCTCACTGGAACAGACTTTTAAAAGTCCTGATTTTGTGCTCTGTTGCTCAGCTGCTTGCCAGGAGCCAGCCCCTCTCCCCGCGCTCTATCTTCCCGTCGCTTTGGATTCACTTCTCCGCCAGTCTTACCTTTCAGAAAGTGGTGGATTTTCTGTTTCTAGAATTGCTGTTCTTCTTCTCTTCAATCTCCCGTTGGATTTGTAGGTGTTTGCAATCTTTAGATAAGCTATCTAGCTGATCTCCCGCTACCTGAAGTAGTCTCAGCCTGCTACTTCTTTGCCATCTTGACTCCTCCTCCTCTCATTGTGTTTTGATTTGCATTTTTAGTGACCATTATCTAGCCCAGAATCACTAAGATTTACTCATAAGTTTTCTTACAGTTTTAGCTTCTTACCTTTAGGTCTATGATCCATTTGAAGTTAATGTTTGTATGTTATGTGAAGGTTTGGCCCAAACTTATTCTTGTGCATGTGGACATCCAGCTGTCATAGGGTCATTTGTTGGAAAAAAAACTGTTCTTTACCCATTGAATTTCCATGACTCCTTTGTCAAAATACAATTGACTATAAATGTGAATCAGTTTTTCTGGACCCTCAACCCTATTCTATTATATATCTGGCCTTATACCACACTATCCTGACTACTGTAAGTTTATAATTGGAACATGTAAGCCCTTCAACTTTGCCCTTTATCAAGATTGTTTTGCATTTTCCAGTGAAAGTTAAGTTTAACTTGTCAATTTCTGCAAAAGAGGCAGCTAGGATTCTGAAAGACATTATTTTGACTCTCTACCCTAAATTGGGGAGTATTTATCAGAAAAGCATTGTCTTCCAATCCATGAACATGTGCTGTTTTTCCATGTATTTAGATCTTTAACTTCCTTCAACAATGTTTTGTAGTTTTCAGCATACAAGTCTTGCACCTTATAAATAATTTTTGATATTATTATAAGTGGTCTTGTTTTATTAATTTTATTTTGAATTATTTATTGATAATATGCAGAAATATAATTGATTTTTGTCTGTAATCTTGTATCCTGTGGCCTTGTTAAAGCATATGTAGTTTCTTATATGTACCGCATGTCCTTGCTAATTTTAAATCAAATATAGAATAATTAGCAAAACTTCTACTGTTATGCTTTTTAAAAAATTAGACCTTAAACAGTGAACAAAACCAAAAGACAACTGACAGAATGGGAGAAGATATTTGCAAATGACAAATCAGATAAAGGACTAGTATCCAAAATCTATAAAGAGCTTAGCAAACTCAACACCCAAAGAACAAATAATCCAATCAAGAACTGGGCAGAGTACATGAACAGACATTTCTGCAAAGAAGACATCCAGATGGCCAACAGACACATGAAAAAATGCTCCATATCACTCGGCATCAGGGAAATACAAATCAAAACCACAATGAGATACTACCTCACACCAGTCAGAATGGCTAAATTTAACAAGTCGGGAAATGACAGATGCTGGCAAGGAGGCAGAGAAAGGGGAACCCTCCTACACTGTCGGTGGGAATGCAAGCTGGTGCAACCACTCTGGAAAACAGCGTGGACTTTCCTCAAAAAGTTGAAAATAGAGCTACCCTATGACCCAGCAATTGCGCTGCTGGGTATTTACCCTAAAGATACAAACGTAGTGATCCGAAGGGGCACGTGCACCCGAATGTTTATAGCAGCAATGTCTACAATAGCCAAAGTATGGAAAGAACCTAGATGTCCATCAACAGACGAATGGATAAAGAAGATGTGGTATATATCTACAATGGAATACTATGCTGCCATCAAAAGAAATGAAATCTTGCCATTTGCGACAACATGGATGGAACTAGAGGGTATCATGCTTAGCGAAATAAGTCAATCAGAGAGAGACAACTATCATATGATCTCCCTGATATGAGGAAGTGGAAATTCAACATGGGGGTTTGAGGGTAAGAAAAGAATAAATGAAACAAGATGGGATCGGGAGGGAGACAAACCATAAAGACTCTTGATCTCACAAAACAAACTAAGGGTTGCTGGGGGGAGGGGGTTTGGGAGAGGGTGGTGGGGTTATGGACATTGGGGAGGGTATGTGCTATGGTGATTGCTGTGAAGTGTGTAAACCTGGCGATTCACAGACCTGTACCCCTGGGGCTAAAAATACATTATATGTTTATAAAAAAATTTAAAAATTAAGAAAAAAGTCAGACCTTATAATAATTTAAATAATGTATTTCTCTAATAACTTTGGCTTCTGTAACCATCAGCAAATATTTTCAATAAGATGTTATAAAAAGCAAAATGGATACCAGAGCATAACCCATGTGATCCTTGCTCCCTATAAGCACATGATCTATTGGAAAAGATGATGGACACCCATAAATGTATTTATGCTCTGTTACAGGCCCCATATTTAATGTATATATAACAGTGATTTATTTATTTTTTAAAGATTTATTTACTTATTTGAGAGAGAGAGAGAGAGGGCATGGTGAGAGCAAAGGGGGAGAAAGAATCTTGAGTAAGCTCCCCACTTTACAGGGAGCCTGACACAGCGCTGGATCCCACAACCCTGAGATCATGACGTGAACCAAAATCAAGAGTGAACGCTTAACTGACTGAGCCACACAGGCACCCCTTACTTTCTTTTTAAGATACAGCTACCTCCCTTTCTATGCTTAGAAATAAACATTTTGTTTTATCTGGCTTCAATTTAGAATTGCTATTAAATAAGTTTTAAGTATTTACTGTGTCCAGCAATATTAATTGCAAAATAGCAGCATGGTGCCACAGTGAGACATAAGTAGACACATGGCACTCACAAAGTTAGCATACTTGCAAAGTGAGTATTAACAGTGGGTGTACTTTATCTTATCTTTTTACAATATATATGTAGTTTGTTGTTATTTATAATATTGTTATAAGAAACCAAAAGACATTTGGACTTTAAACTTTCAGCTGACAAAAAAAAATACTATCACTTATGCTTAGTTAATATTTCAAGTGCCTATTAATTGTTATAAAAACTTTACAATGACTATAATGTTTAAATATAAAAATATTTTAAAATATATAATGCAGTTATTCTTTACCATTGCTCTCTAAATTTAGGTATACGTAGACTATATTAGCCAAGTATAAATGTGCTATTCATATTTTCATCATATCTATTAAATAAAGTGAAGCTACTTTAACTTACCACTCCTTTCACCTCCACCTCCACTCCATTCCTACAAGACTTAGTCCTACAGGGTCTGCTCATCTTTGGAGCATTAGTTTCTGTAATAGTGTCTGGCATGTGAGTAATAAGTGTTTCTTAAATTAATGAAAAAACTAAGAGAGGGAATATCTTCTGAAGTTTTGAGGAAAAATAAAATTGAGTATTAAGAGAAGTTTCCAAAGAGAATACTAGGCAAAAAGAGATGCGTAAGATCTCCATATCAGAAGAGAAAAGGTGGGGGGCATTTGAGATGTGAACAAGGCTATGGAAGTGAGAAGGCAATTGAATCTGGTGAAAGGGAGAAGATAAATTTGATTGGATTAGAGACAGGTATGGGCTTTATCTGGTCTCCTGCCAAATCAGTATGCCCACCGATTGCTGTTGGGTTTGTTTCTTTTTTTTTTTAATTAAGTTTTATTGGAACATAGCCATATCCAAGTGTTTATGTATTATCCATGACTGCTTTTGTGCTCTAGTGGTTGGTACTGAATAGTCAGGACAGAGACCATACACTGTATGACCCGCAAAGCCTAAAATGTTTACTCTCTGGCCTTTTATAAGAAAAGTGTTCCAGCTCCTGGATTAGAGCTTCCACAAAAGCAAATAGTGGAGAATAAGATTAGAGAGTTATCATGATGTTGGAATGCAGAACATTTGAACTTATGGCTAACGAGTTTGGACTCTATTTGTGTTTAAGACTGATCAGAACAATGTGGATCAAATCGATAGATCACCCTGGCAGCAACATGTAAGGCAGACTACAACAGTGAAATAAGACACTCAGGAAGAACAATTAGCTAACTGCTAAATGTGGAAGATGGTCAGGACCTGAGTTATGTTGGCAGAAGCCGGCGAGGGGAGAAGAGATGTTGACGGTAAAGAGAATGACAGAAAAGGACAGATACACAGATTCATAAGTGCTCAAGAAGATTCACTGAGTATGTGGGGAAATGGATGGAAAGAGATGCCAATAACGATTCCAAGTTCTCAATAGTAGATTACTGGAGGAATAACTGCTCCTGCTAGAAACTGAGAGAACCACAGAATACGTTGGCTTCAAAGGAATGATTTTGACTTTTTATTATAAGCCACGTTACTTGATGATCTAGAAATGTCTCGATAGAAATGTCTGTCAGGGGGCGCCTGGGTGGCTCAGTGGTTAAGGCCTCTGCCTTTGGCTCAGGTCATGATCCCAGGGTCCTGGGATCGAGTCCCGCATTGGGCTCCCTGCTGAGCAGGGAGCCTGCCTCCTTCTCCTCTCTCTCTCTGCCTGCCTCTCTGCCTACTTGTGATCTGTCAAATAAATTAAAAAAAAAAAAAAAAAGAAAAGAAATGTCTGTCAGGTAATCAGAAATGTGGCGCTGGAGCTCAAAGGTGAGGACTGAAGCAGCGGTATTGATTTGAGAGGCAGTGGTTAAAACTGAGAGAGTAAATGAGATCTCTGAGGGAGAGCTGGCAATGGCAAAACAGGGGTTTGGGGTGGAGGAAGGAAGCATCATAGTGCTAGGAAGTGCTCACTCCTAATGGGTACAAGGAAGAAATGGTGCCACCGCAAAGGTAGCAAGAATTTTATGGACAGAGCACAGCATCACATTATCCAGAAAACAGTTTCAGGATCCAGTTAAATTTTACTTGAGTATCTAATCAAAATACAAAGGAGTTTATGAGCAACTCATAATCTACTGAAGAAAACAGTTCTAAATAGAAAAAAAAGGAAGAATTTTTACAGATATAGGAAAAATTTTATTATAAAATCAGGGGAAAAGAAATAACTTTATATTAGGAAGTTAAAGAATGTTTCATAATGACTCTTTGGTCCCTTTAAGGGAGATTTTTGTGAACAGAAAAGATGATCTAGGAATTGCTTTGGTTTTAAAATTAGTGTATAATTTATTAAAGTTTCAAATCAAAATATCTACTTTCTTATTAAGGTTTTAACTTTATAAGCCTTTAGTCATCAGTCTCTTTTTCTCTCAGTCTCACTGTCCCCCTTCTGTTTTAATAATCATTTTTAAAACTTTGAATAATATTTGGTTTCATTTAAAGAGTTAATTAAACACCTTCAAATATTATAAACTGCAGTTGTAAGTTAAGTTTATATGATCACCTTTGTATGATTAACAAAATGTCCTAAGTATTCTAATTCATAAATATATGGTTTCTTAAGTTTGAGCATAAGCTCCAATACAATAAATAAACTTAATAAAGTTTCTACTTTAAAATAGCATCTAAATTATTCAGTCATATATTCCTCAAATTAGGCATATTATGAGTAAGATATTTTACTAGTACATAAAATAGTAATATCCCTAAAATCAAGATATTAATATGTCTGGTTTCATTCTCTTAAAAATTTCTGTTATTAATTTGAAATCCCTCTAGATTTGAAAGAATCTTTTCAATTAAAGTAATAATAAGGTAATCCTCAGCAATTTGGGGGATACTGAGCCAAGATATTAACAGGCTTTTGTTCAGGATTATACTGGAATATCCTGAGGTCTAGAAATCATCTTTAACGTAACTTTATAAATTGGAAGGACTTATGTGATATGGGTCTCTGATCTAATTATGTTATGTCTGTAACCTTTCCACATTTGTACATGACTTGATTGAATTTTACTTATTTTTTGACTCCTTAAGATATATAAATGCTTTCTTTTTCTACTTCAAAGACCTTTAAACTTGATGGAATCTTTTACTTTTTTACATCCTCTAAATCCACACAATTATTATGTATTAAAACTGACAGCCAAGTTAATTCTCATATATCTCATTGAACTGATATGTTCAGAAAATATGAAGTCACACGAAATCCAGGGCTTTGTGATACTTTCTGTATCAGCACCTTCGTGCAAGTAAAGCAAAAGTATTTTATGTGACTGGGGAAAGTGGCTCACATTTTGAAGACATTGTATACCAAACTGCAGAGTTTGGATTTTATCCCAGGTTACAAGGTTTTGGGGTGTGTGGGTGTGTGTGTGTGTGTGTATAGAGTTTTTAAAACATGTATTTTATAAAATATGTATGTCAAACATATACTTCTGAAATTGTTCCTTGCATAGGAATCTAGTCTCTATGTTATCTTATGTCACATAGGCTTCTATTGAATTGTAAAACTGATAGGTTGCAAAAGAATGAACTTAATATTGAATAAATTTCCCCTGGAAAATTTCTTTATCTCTTCTTTATGATTCTGTATTCTCTTGGTTTTAATAAATCTAGGTTTATGATTCTGTATTCTCTTGCTTCCTAGATTTATACCCCTCCTGTTTGAGAAGGTGCTTTGTATTTTATGGCTTAAATGGGGAGCAGGATTTTTATTATCTGATTAACCCTGACTATGGGATATATAGATTATGTACCAGTCAGCACTTCTAGTCATCTCCTAAAGATCTTGCAGAAATATCTGATTTTAAAAAATATGAATAGTTATTCAAATGTAATAATATTATGATTTAAACTGCTTTGAATGAGGCTGAATTCCTTTAAGAAATTACTTGGGAGAAATTGGCTTATCTCTTTCTTTTGTGGTGGTTTGGTCCGAGGAAAGTGAAGTATGAAATTCAGTAATCAGCAAATACTTGACTGCCTGTTACATGCCAAACACTGTTTCAGGCACAAAGGACATAGCAGTGTACAGAATACAGAAAAATAAACAGTCCCTACCCTGGGCAGTTGGGTAGGGTTTCATTCTGGTATATATACTTTGTATGTATGTGTGTATACTCTGTATGTGTGTGTGTATATATATCCACACACATTCTATGTATATCAGATAAGTTTCATACATCCCATGAATGTATATGATGATTAGTGTTTTAAAGAAAAATAAGGCAGGGAAGGAAAACAGTAAATATGGAGGATGTGGTGGGGTGTTGGAGTGGTGGGTCACATACTATTAGGGTACCAGAGAAGACCTCAGAGAGAAGATATTAATATGTGGGGAGACTGCAGTTGGTGAAGGAAGGAATCAGAGGAAAACACCTTACAGGCAGAGGAAACTGCAAAAGACAAATTCAGAGGTGTGATGGGCCAAGCATCCTGTCCTCAAGGAACCAAAGGGAAGAGGCTTTATCTAGCTACATCAGAAAAGAGTAGCAAAAGATAAAGGAAGAGAGGTAGCTGGGATAGAGCAGACCTTGCAGGATTTACATGTGAGGATTTGTTTACTCTGAGATGGTAGGTAAGCCATTGGACAGTTTTGAAGGATATTTGGCAATGATATTATCTGGCTTTTTAACGGGATCAAGGCAATAAAATGAGTGGGAAAAGCTGGGATATACAACCAAGCAATCTCTCTTCACACTTTGCCAATGCAATCAGCATAATTCAGTGAAGCAATCATAGAGAACTGGAAGTTTGGGAAATCTGGGTTTTAGCCTCTTACTGGCACCAGGTCGTGTAGTTATGAGTGAGTATATATTGTTCTGGCCAAAGTAAATAGGTAATATGTACGTTTTTTCTAGTTTTAAATTCTTCATTCTACATCCTCAAAATGTTGAACCACATAAAAACAGATTTGGAATCATATGAACCTTTTTCCTATATGAAATACACTTACGTGATTCACTTTTTTATAATGTTATAAAATAACAATAAATAACAAAGCCATAGGAAATTATCAAAATGGAATCTATAAAGTGTAAGTGTTGAAAAGCAATCAAACAAAACTAAGCTCATTTTGTTAGTCTTACCATAAGGTTTAAAGTTCATGTATACAATTAGAGTAGAAGAGTGCAATAAAATATATTCTTGCATTTTCATCTCCTATTGATGGGTAGAATGGAGAAAAAGGAGAAAAATGAGTTAAGTGTTCATTTTCTTTAGAAGTACCAAATTATTCTTTAATATGCGATCTTGAGATTGATTCTACTCCTTAGGCCAGGCTACAAAGTTTGAACTGCTTTAGAAGGGAGAAAATTGGTGTTTCCTTTAAGAATCTTTTTGCCTTAAAGAATTTGGCAGGAAAATGGCAGCTTTTGCACAGGTCTGCCCTCAGCTAATACATAGACAACTGCAGAGACCCAAAGCAGTAATACTCCTGAACAATCTCACAGTTCTGTCTACAGCCTCTTGCCCTCACAAATCTCACAAAACATTTCTGAAATTTGTGCCCACCATATATAGGAAGGGAAAGGATGTTATATTAAATGTCATGTGTATTTTATTAATATAACCATATATACTCTGATGGTTATAGCCATTGATGTGGACAAAAAAGTTCCTTTCTGATCAATGGTACTTTGTTTATATTAAATGATACTCTTTCTCTAGAGATAGACACAGTTTATATATTATTTTAGCTCCCAGAACTTGCTCGAAGTTTCTGCTCAAAATGGGTTACCAATGCCTGCCATGAAATAATCACCTGCAGATTTTGTGAAAATTATAAAACTGTGAAGAGACAACCAAGACAATGGTGTCAAATTCTCTGAGAACATGTATCTATCAGGATATATATTTTAATAATGTCAGTTTGGAGGATGTGGAGGGGCAGTTCATTCTCATTGCCTTGCGAATTGACATACTGACCGTGGGTGCTCAGTGCACACCCTAGGATGGTTCAATGTGGGCCATGAAATGGGAAGAATTTATATACCACATTCTGACTTTCCTAATCTGTTGCCTCCTTTTTCAAAGCAAGTGAAGCCCTGTAAGTAGCTACACAAGCAACTTCAGCTTATTTGGGAAACACTGAACTGAGAATTTGGTTACCTCTGAACTTCGCAACACTTTCAGAAAACAGATGAACTCCAGTGGTTTCACAGAATTCATGAACATTTCAAAACCCAGTTTCAGGTAGCACTTTGTACACTGTAAGGACCTAGCTCAATCACCTATAATATTTCATGTCAGAGAAGTATATTAATGGATGCACTATGTAGTCCCAAGCATTAAACATTTTATAGTTAGGTTTCACTGTTCATTACTTTTGCACTAACAGTCATTTTTTTCATATCTAGCTTGATTTTTCTTTCCTTAGAAGATGACAAATTTTCTACTTTTTCATACTTTTTTACTGACAGTTTCTTGTCTCCTTTTATTAATGTTTAAGTTTTCAATTTTCTGCCCTAAAGTGCCCATATAAGAGTAGCTTGATTCATTAACATCAGAGGGAGAAAATGAAAACACAGTAAAATTTTTGCCAACTTTACTTCCTATTTCTTTAAATGTAAATTGAAAATATTAGCAATCATAGACTCAGCCACTAAAGTTTTCATCACAGTTTAATATAAGTGAACACAATAGATGGGGTTACATTTTCTTTTCTTTTTTTTTTTTTTAAGATTTAATTTATTTATTTGATAGACAGAGATCACAAGTAGGCAGACAGGCAGGCAGAGAGAGAGAGGAGGAAGTAGGCTCCCTGCCAAGCAGAGAGCCTGATGGGGGGCTCAATCCCAGGACCTGGGATCATGACCTGAGCCTAAGGCTAAGGATTTAACCCACTGAGCCATCCAGGTGCCCCTGGGGTTACATTTTCAATCCCCCCACTATTCTCTTTTTGAAAATGGGTCAAAATCTTAGGATATATTCATATATACTGACTCATTTTGTAAACTTCAGTAAAACTTATATGCATAATTGCATAGTTATATGCATTATATAAATTAAATCATATAATTATGTATTTTATGAATACTGTGAATAAAAATACAGTTATGATATAAAGGATATTTTTGTGTTTTTAAGATCTTGTTCCTTGAAAATAAAGATGAATCAGTCATTTGATTTACAACACCTGGTGCACATAGTAGATGCTAAATAAGTATTGGGTGACTGAGGGGAGAATGGAATAGGTGGGTGGTCAAATGAATAGATGTTATACACATTATCTTCTCTAACCTAACTGCAGACCAGGAGAAAAGGATAAGTCAGTAATACTTGGGTCTTTTTTGAAGAAAAAAAAAAACACAAAAACTTTTCAATCTCTTAATATGTAACTTACTTTTCTATACCAGCAATCACAAAGTGTTATAATTAAAAGTACTCTATGAAATTTTGTGCCCAATTTGTACTACTTCCTCAGAAAGAAACTGGTAATACAAATACTGTCCAAGTAATTTTATGGGACTGGACCATCAGAATGGTATTTTCGTGAATTTCCTAAGTCTGTGCATTTCAAATGCCTTGAAAGTTCTGCTGTGCTATGGAATATTAGAATTCCTCATGGCTGAAAAATTCTATCTATCCTGATGTTTCTCCTTTGGCCAAAGATGTCTAGATGATTCTTCTTACTTTCTATTTCTATATAAGATAGATAGTGAATCTTCTATATTTAAACCTGTGTTATGAAAAGGAGGAAAATAAAATGTGCATTATAAAAGAAGAAATATCAGGAACTATAGGTTTAAGTCTTAAGTCTTAACACAAAGTTGCCTTTCTTATTGGACATATTAAACACTACTAAATAGATAACATTACAAGATTCTAGTTACATTTAAAACATGAATGATTGTGTATTTTTTCTGTATTTATTATTTTCATTAAAAAATTGTATAAGGGAATTAAGTATAAACTCCTGATATATCTAAGAGCAAATATGTAAATTAATGGCAAATGCAGGTTTTAAAAACTTGTTTAAATTTAGCAAAATTATAATACTAAAATACAGATTAAAATTTAGCCTTTTAAATAAGCATTTGGAGTGTTATGAAAGTCAAGAGTTGACAGTGATGGTGTAATTCTCCCTACTGATTCAGGAATAAGATTGCATAATTGGTAATCAAGGCAATTTGTGTTTTTCTGAAATAAAATCCTGCACACTGAACTGGATCTATGAAGACTAAACATTTTTTTCTAAATCCAGGAAAAATTATTTTTAGTCCATCTAAATTATTTTATGCTAAGATTTTAGTAGTCCTTAGATACAATAAACTGTATAGCTTCTTTGGAAAAAAAAAAAGCTGTAATTTCTGCCTAAATGTATCTAACTTTCAGACAGCAATAAATGTCAGAAGAAAAACCATATTTTTTGCATATTGTGAATATGTCCTTGAATTTACATAAAATACTGCAGTAAGTTGTGACTGATGTGAAAAACAAAACAGGACTAAAAGGTCTTGAGTATACTATAAAAATAAACTTCGAACACCATACCAGTCGCAAACTAAAGCCCCCACTTGTAAGTCAAAGTCACTGGAATGTTGGCTTGATGATAATAATGAATTGCAGCAACTAATACCACCTGTTGGGAGGATGGATTAATCAAAAATTTAGATTATACCATAGAACCAATACCAAGGATTGGATCCCAAAGTTACCAGACAATTTAATGTGCTACCATGTCCAAACTGAGTACTATTTGCAACTTCATTTTCCTCCATTTTATAGCCTAAATCTACAGTCCAGTTTCAAGAACTACATGTTCCTCCCGGAATTCATACTGTTCTTCCTCACCTCCTTATCCGTGCTTGTTACCATTAATGTCACCTGAGAGCTTCCTCAGCATTCCTTCTCCCGACCCCATCCCCCACATTTACCTTACAAAAATCTCTCTATCACTCAAGACCTAGAGCAAAGACCATCTCCTCATTTGAACCTCTTTTGATCCCTTCCAGCAGAAAAAGCTATCCTGTTTTTGTTTTGTTTTGTCTTTGTTTTTTTGACTTGCAAAGGACTTTGCATATTGGTCATGGAATTCATCTTAATCCAGCCAGCTATATATATATATATATATATATATATATATATATATATAGTCATTAGATCAGCCCTCTCATGAGATTAAGATTTGCCTTCTGAAACAAATTATTTTCCAAATTATAATTCTTTTGTATGAAGTTCATCATCCCTCTAAAATTAACAGTTAAAGAAATACATTCCTCGTGGAGTAAAAGTTGATGTAATAGAAAGTCAATGTCTCCCTAAGGCTTAGCAAACAGAAGTTTCTTTATTCTTAAAGTGAGCAAATAATGATGGGATATTGTGAAGCTACAATAAGAAAAAATAAAGTAAAATACCCAACACAAGGTGCTTAATATTTTTTTCTCTGTTATTCCTCATGACCTCAGTGAGAGAAGAGTAAAAAGAGATTAACTGATATTGTAGCTTACCTACCCATATAATCAGCCATCTTATTCAGAGAAAAAATATTATCATGGAGTTGAATTTGTTTTATGAAGAATTTTAGTAAACACTTTTTATTTTTTCTGCATTGTTACTGCTCCATGTGTGAGGGGAAAGAGTCTGGAATGGAAGTCTAGTAAGAAAGAAGTATCAGGCTTTACCTAAATTACCTAATTACCCAGTAATGAACTGCAGGTTGAACACCAAGGTGATGGTGACAGAAGAAGAATCCAGATGCCTCACTTGAAGTAGAAATGTACAAAAGAGAAAGTCTCCATGGTGCTGTCCTAAGGCAAGGCAGCTAGAACCTCAAAAGCCAGTTTCAAAAACTACTCTGTAATTTCCAGTAGTGTCATAGCCTCAGAGGAGAACATACACCCTAGGAGCATTTCTCATGGCAAGGAGGCATTCAGAGAAGTTATATTGAATTCAGAAGAGATTAAGCATTTAACCTAACTAAAAACAATTTGTTTCTTTTTATTTTGTTTCAGATGACATTTTAAAATATTTTACTAATACCTAAACATATGATATCAACATGTTAGCCAAATGGCTATGTTGATACTCTGTTGTTGAACTAAAAGAGGCAAAATTCACTTAGACAAGTGACTATATTCATTATAGTCATGGTCTGATATTATATTACCAATTCTGGAAGAAAAACCTAGTTGAAATTTCTCTATTGCTTAAATTTCTCTATTTTTCTATTACATAAAATTCTCTATTACATAAATTTCATCAATAGCAATCTATCAGAATTACAGGTATAAAAGCTTATAATGTGTTTTGAGTTAATGAATGGATAAATTAGAAAATGCTATTCTCTTTTCCCCAACTTTGCCCTTTCTAATAATTGAACATAAGCAGCTGCTAACTAAAGCTATCGAACTCTGATAAATTGTCTCCACATAATTTATCTCCCCAAATTTATCTTAAGATAGGTGTTTTCTATTAAGAAATACATTTTTTTCGTATAGATTTGATATCTTTACCTGTCATACTTTATTGGCAGTATCTTCAAATGATGTTAGACTTCTCTTCATTGAATGCCTTTCACATTAGAGACAGGGATACAGGGATAATGAATGTATTCAATGGCGTGGTCTTTGCATTGTTCTCAGAATGATATTGAGATGATATAGCAGTTGCATTTATATATACATCACAGTTTCAAAATAATAATAGTGCTGTCAAAATTACTTAGGGATCTACTGTGTACTGAAGCCACCTCCAAATGGAGCACTTGTATTCACACCAAGTATGAGCTGGGTGTCTGCTGCTTAGGGTCTAAGACGTCAGAGCTTGTGCTAAATGCATGCACTGCCTGGGGCATTCCTGATGCTCTCAGTGATGGACAGGTGGTATCCGGCCCCTTGTGCCGCACCAGCGTTGCCCTGAGATGGCCACCCTCTTGCAAGAGAAATGGAGTCTAACTGCCTCAGGGGCTCCATCTGTCCAAAGAGAATTAGCTAGCATGTAACTTTGAGCTTCCTTACCTACATCTTTTTTATTATGAACATTAAAAATGAATTTATCCTTTCATATATTGTTTTCACTGAACCATTAATCATACATTGATAATTTATGTCAAAGTAAGAGTTTGTATCTATAATACAACTTATTCTGACTTATTTTTGTCTCCCCATGAGTTTCCCAAACTTATTTTTCTTGAATTTCCCCTGGTAGTTGTGTTTCCTGTGCTTAATTTTTATGTTTTTCTCCATGTGATGTGAATAGCAGACCTTGTTAAAATGAGAAGTTTTGCTCTTTTGAAGTATTATATTGATTTTCTATTGCTTGACTGCATCTTTCTCAGTGATCTAAATTCTTTTTTATAATTTTCTTTCAAGACAGATATAATATTTATTTTATTAAGTGTGAAACAGTGTGCATACTTTTGTCAAGAGCTGTAATGTAACAAGACACCTTTTAGGAAGTTGAGTAAATCTATTTCTAAGATGATAAGCTCATTATATGTATATGTCAGTTATAAATGGTCACTTATGATCCTTCAGTGTTTTATACAAAACTATGATAAATTTAGTGCAGAGGAAAGCAGCTTCAGGGTTAGATGATTAACTGTTAGCCATTTTGTTTGAATGAGAGCATAATGAACCTCTTTGGCTTCTATTATCATGTTGACACAATCAAATAAAGTTATGGAAGAAAAAATGTTAGGTGAAGCAAAGAAAATAGAGTTAATTCCTTTGTACTTTTTTTTTGTTTTTGAAGAGGCTGGATTCAGTACAACTCAAAGAAACTGGCTACATCTGTTGCTCTATAAAGTAGATTATTGAATGCATTGGGATATGTGGCAAAACCAGACATTGTTAGATTTCCACAGAGAGAATTCTTTTTTTCCCATTTTATCTCCTCTATTGAAATATTATCTATATCTCCTTAAACATTTTTTAGCAATTACCCTAGAGTTTACCATATATATCTCTAATTAATAAAAGTCTACCTTAAGTATTTTTACGTACTCTGTTGTGTAAGGGCCTTGCAACAGTATATTTTCAATTCTTTCTTCCCATTCTTTGTGGCATTTTTTTTGCTACATTTTATTTCATTTTTTAAAACATATTATGTGGTATTTATTTGTGTGTGTGTGTGTGTGTGTGTGTGTGTGTGTTTTAATTCCAGTGTAGTTAACATACAGTGTGATATTAGTATCAGGTATACAATTTAGTGATTCAGCAATTCCATACATCACCGAAAGCTCATTACAACAAGTGCACTCTTTAATCTTCATCACCTGTTTCACCCATCCTCCCACCCACCTCACCTATGGAAACCATCAGTTTGTTCTCTATAGTTAGGAGTCTATTGTTGGGACACCTGTCTGGCTCTGTTGGTAGCACAGGCAACTGTTGATCTTGGGACTGTAAGTTCAAGACCCACATTGGAAGTAGAGTTTAATTTAAAAAATTTTAAAAATAAGTTGTAAATTTTAAAAAGTTTTTTAAAAATGTGTTTCTTGGTCTGTCTCTTTTTTTTTCCTTTGCTCATTTGTTTTGTTTCTTAAACTCCACATATGAGTGAAATCATACAGTATTTGTCTGTGTCCGACTGACTTAGTTCACTTAGTAATAAACTCTCTAGCTCCATCCATGTCTTTGCAAATGATAAGATTTCATTCTTTTTTATGGCTGAGTAATATTCCATGGTGTATATCTACACCTCATCCTCTTTATCCATTCATCTATCAATGGACACTTGGGCTGCTTCCATAATTTGGCTTTTATAAAAAATGCTGCTTTAAACAAAGGGATACCTGCATCCCTTTGAATTAGTGTTCTTGTATTTGGGGGGTATATACCCAGGAGTGTGATTGCTGGATCATAGGGTAGTTCTATTTTTAGCTTTTTGAGGAAACTCCATACTGTTTTCCATAGTGGCTGCACAAGTTTGCATTCCCATTAACAGTGTAAAAGTGTCCCTTTTTCAGGGGATACAGGTTACCTAATTTTGTCCACTCTGTAATACTCAATTCAGCGTCCTCTAGATTAGGTATCCTCAAGTATTAGTACCTATAAAGGTTTTTTTTATTCTGAGCACTTAGTAACACAAGAATTGGATTTGTTTCTATAACAAGAACATACAGATACATTTATTTCCTTTTATATAAAAATATACAGCTAAGGGGGTGCCTGGGTGGCTCAATGGGTTAAAACCTCTCCCTTCAGCTCAAGTCATGATTCCAGGGTCCTGGGATCAAGCCCCACATCAGGCTCTCTGCTCAGCAGGGAGCCTGTTTCCCTCTCTCTCTCTGCCTGCCTCTCTGCCTACTTGTGATCTCTCTCTGTCAAATAAATAAATAAATAAATAAAATCTTTAAAAATATATATACAGCTAAAACAATATGGGTTATGATATCAATTTACTATTCCTCCTGATTAAGGAATAGTAATCACCTTTATTCTGTGTGGCTAAGACCTATTTTCTTCTGTACACACCAGAGGTCAGTGTTGGGATATCCACTCCTTGTTTCGGAACTCTTATTGTTATTTGTAATATGGATGTACAACCTGCATTGACCCTGAAATATTTAAGGTGGCTTAAAAAATATTCCTATGTTAAAACAACTAAAGACAAGTGAGAAAATTGGAGTAAAGGGTCAACAAGGTACTAAAAGTATGTGAGGCGAGAGTCAGGTTTGACACCACTCTTCTAACAGCCAAGATAATAAGTCTGGATCAGTTATGTGGTTTCCAATGTGTATTAAAGTGCTTAGGGATACAATTATTCTTGGTACTGAGAGAAATGTGGGGTTTTTTTTCTTCATACAGAACATAAGATGAAAAGCATTGACTCACTTAAAGGTTTAAAATCTTACAAAACTGCCCAATAGTTTATAAAATAACAACATCTTTATAGTATGTTAAATTTCATGTTAAAATTATTAGTCTTCACTTATACATGTGTTCATATCTAATCTTCACTGACAGGTATCAACATCAACTCATTTACCTTTCATTTTTCTTTTCTTGTATTATTGGATTTGCCCTCATATTTCTTTACCATTTTAGTAACAGTAACATCTGTGCATGCATTTTTATATTCTTTTTTCTGTCTCACAAAAACTTACAAATTTACATAAATGAGACCAAATAATACTTGTATTTATCATGGAGATTTTTTTGTTCTTTCTCTTTCTTCCAACCCATCAATATCTGCATTTCATTTTTGCCTTCCCACTTAATATATTAAAAGCCTAGTGTTATTAACTTCATATTTTCCTCTATATCCATATAATCATATACATATGCTACATATATTCTCTTGTGTATGCACATAAACACCTATACACACATATACTTAGAAATATTTTCTTATTTTACTAGAAAGAGGATATTATTATACCTTTTTTGGTATCTTTTCTCACTCAGATTACCTCATGAAAATCTCTTTAAGACTGTAAGTCATCCAGCATGTCTCTAATTTACTCTTTGAAATGACTGTATAATAAACTCATAGAAATAATTTATCACAATCGATTCACTTATTCCCCTATGAATAGGTAATGATTTTGTCTACAATTCTTGGTTGCTTCAAAAAATGTTTCAGTATATATCATTTACCTTTAATATTGGAATAAGTTGGAGTAGATTCCCCAAAATGGAGTTCCTCAGTCAGATGTATATATGCTTTTAATTTTAGTAGATGGTGATAGATCACATGCCTAAAAGGCTATAACACTTTACAATTCCACTAAAAATGTATAATAATAGTACCTTTTATTCCTACAAACCCTCCAGCAAAAATATAATGTGCCTTAGTAGATGTGCTTATTTAATGGGTGTAAAGAGGCATTTTTAGTCTAAGTTTTTCCTACTCCTTAACTGGAGAAACTTTTCATAAATTTTTTTTTTAAAGATTTACTTTTTTTTTTATTTGACAGACAGAGATCACAAGCAGGCAGAGAGGCAGGCAGAGGGAGAGAGAGGAGAAAGCAGGCTCCCTGCTGAGCAGAGAGCCCGATGCGGGGCTCGATCCCTGGTCTCTGGGATCATGACCTGAGCTGAAGGCAGAGGCTTTAACCCACTGAGCCACCCAGGCGCCCCACTTTTCATAAATTTTGACCTTTTTTTGTGAACTGCCCATTATTATGCTTTGTCTGTTGGCTTATCTTTTTCTTTTGGTTTGAAAGGGTCTTTTGTGTATAGAAATTTATTCCTTATGTGTTGTCTGAATTACAAATAATTTTTCTAGATGTATGTTTTTTTTTTATTTTATATATTTATTTATTTATTTAAGAGAAAGAGAGAGAGAGTGAGTGAGTAAGGGGAGAGGCAGAGGGAGAGGGAGAAGGGAAGCACACTCCCCACAGAGCATGGGGCCCCTAGGGTGTTCAGTCTCACTACCCTGAGATCATGACCTGAGCCAAAATCAAGAGTTAGAAGCTTTACCAACTGAGCCACCCAGGTGCCTCAAACCTCTTGTATTTCTAATGAATTTTTTAAAATCAAGTTTTCAAAAGTGTTTATATAGATAAATAGTTTCTATATCTTGTTTTATAACTTTGGGTTCCCAGAGTTACTTAGATAAGGCTTTCCATACCACAGATTGTACATCTCCTAGAATTTCCTGAGAGAGATTTTCTTCTATACTTAAGACTTTACTTCACCTTTAATTTTATTTTATATCTGAGAAAATAAGAGTTTCGTTTTAATTTCCTTTCAGATGTTTAATCAATTTATTAAATAAATGAATATAATTACCCATTGAATTTGACAACTATTATCTTTGTCAAATACTGACTTCTTATAGCTACTGAAAAAACTCTTACTTTTTTTCTTTTTTTATGATTTTATTTATTTGTTTGACACAGAGAGAGAGATCACAAGTAAGCAGAGCAGCAGGCAGAGAGAGAGGAGGAAGCAGGCTTCCTGCTGAGCAGGACCCTGAGACCATGACCTGAGCTGAAGTCAGAGGCTTAAACCACTGAGCCACCCAGGCGCCCCTATTACTTTTTTCTTTTAAAGATGTATGTATTTGAGAGAGAGAGAGTAGTGTGAGTGGGAGGGGCAGAGGGAGAGGGAGAGAGAATCTCAAGCAGATTCTGCACAGAGCTCAGAGCCCAGCGCAGAGCTGTATCTCACAACCCTGAGATCAGGACCTGAGCTGTCTGTCGTTCAATGGACTGTGCCATCCGGGTGCCTCCAAACTCAAACTGTCCTACTTCTCTGTTTGATCTATTTGCTTTTCTTTTACCAACACCATGCTGTTGTTATATATATAGAATATATATATAGGTGTGTGTGTATGTATGTATGTGTGTGCGTGTGTGTGTGTGTATGTATGTATTATGTATGTGTGTATATATATATATATATATATACTAATGTATATACAATGTATATACCAACGATATATCAATGATATGTATATATCAATGTATACATAGAACACTCTATTTCTCACAATTCTCTCAGTCATAGTTGAACATATTTTTCTATGTACAATTTAAGATCATTCTCTCCAATTCCTACTAAAACACTACTGTGATTTTAATTGAAATTACATTAAATTTGTATATTAATTTTAAGAGATACAATTTGATCTCACCAAAGATTTACAAGTTCCTGACTATGACACAGTGGGATAGAGGCAATTTGGTGAATAATTTATTAAATGGCATAAATGATCACTTAACATAGCAATCTAGTTAGAAACAAATATCTCAAGCCATACTTGCACTTTCCCCCTACTCTATCAGTTAATTATGGAGCAATGTAGAGAGTACTTCACTTTGTATGCACTTTTAAGTTTTGTTTTTTACTCCTAAATTTTGGGTAAGGTTATTTTCTTTTCCTTTATAATTTATCATTAGTTTATTTTTGCTGATTCTCCCAGCTTTGTATATTTACAAGAAGTTGGAATAATAGATTTCATAACAGGTGGTTAGTGTATGTTTATTTGACAAAGAGTATTTTCCCATTAAGTTGTAAAGTCCACTGAGGCAAGAGTCAAGTCAGATTTTCTTGTTATTGTTCCCCTCAGATCACAGTGTTGTGCCTGTAACATAGAAAATGTTGTCTAAGTGCTGAATGTATGAATGAATTAAATGCTTGATATGAGGACTGCAATAAAAATTTTAAATGCCCTTTTTCACAGACATAAGACTGCCATACTTCCTGTATGATAATACTAAAACAGTGTGTTTTTTTTAAATGTTTTTGACCATGATTGTCATTTAGAAATATACTTTAGATACAACTGCTAACATATATATGTATTTGTCCCATAAAATAATATTTCCTGTCCTTAGTGCATTGAATCATAGTGTTATTTATTCGATTTTACATGATTATATTTCACTTTTATGTAAATCAAGAGGAGTGAAACTAGCTTCATGATATACTAAAGGGATAAAATAGTTTTAAGAATTACCTTAGATATTATCTTTTTCAGATCTGAGAAGTAATATTAATAATATAACAATAACAACACTCATATATAAGGCAACTATATACTAGATGCTTTCAAGTGTTTTGTAACATTGACTTTATTTTTATGACAAAGTATGGAGTTGTTGCAGGGAAGCATTGAGAGGTAAAATAATTTGCCCAACAAAACAGCAAGCAGCAAGGGTGGGATTTGAACAGGATAGTGTCCCTCTAGGGGCACATGGGTGGCTCAGTGGGTTAAAGCCTCTGCCTTCAGCTCAGGTCACGATCTCAGGGTCCTGGGATCGAGCCTCACATCGGGCTCTCTGTTCAGCGGGGAGCCTGCTTCCCCCTCTCTCTCTGCCTGCCTCTCTGCCTACTTGGGATCTCTCTCTCTCTCTCTGTCAAATAAATAAATAAAATCTTAAAAAAAAAAAAGATAGTGTCCCTCTAGAGTCAATGCAGTAAACAGTCTACCATCTCTCCAGTAGCAAAAGATTGGCCTTCCAATATCATTCTGCTGGCTTCAATGGCCAGGAGGGTGTAGGTAGGTTATGATGATGAGAAATGTGTGTGGTGCAAAGAAACTGGAGTTCTGATGTAACTGTTTCTTACTAATTCTCATTCAGATACATGTTCTAACACCAAGTGCCCATACTTAGGAGACTTCAAGTTAAAAGTTGGTTATGCTGGGGCGCCTGGGTGGCTCAATGGGTTAAAGCCTCTGCCTTTGGCTCAGGTCATGATTCCAGAGTCCTGGGATCGAGCCCTGCATTGGACTCTCCGATCAGCCGGGAGTATGCTTCCTCCTCTCTCTCTCTGCCTGCCTCTCTGCCTACTTGTGATCCCTGCCTGTCAAATAAATAAATAAAATCTTAAAAAAAAAGTTGGTTATGCTTTACTAATCATTTCTGTTCTCCCCAGCCTTGATTTCAGGCTTGTCAAATTCACAGCAGTGTCCTGGAGATTAGTGATGTTTAACTGGAACAAATAGCAGCTCCAGGCCTCAGAAGATATCAGGAACTCTGTCACACTGGGTATTTTTGGTATCGTGATAGGAGTGATTTTTTTATAGTGGCTTCAGAATAAGTGCACGCCCACATCTATAGAGAGCTATAGTATTGATGAAAGTGGGTTGTATGATGTAGAGAAACTCAACCAAAAGGAGCCATCAGTAAAACTGATGCTCTGCTACTTTACAGTCATTTTTGTTCATGGTAGCATTTTAAAATGGTACCCTGATTATGCTTTTGCAGTTCTATATACTCTGAACACAAACCAAGATTCTTCATTTACATTTTACCATAAAAGAAATCAAGAGTATACAAGTCACTCTTTATTACTTTATACATATGCAGCTAAAAACTCTAAGTCTTTGGATTGTTTTGTCTTTCTCATTTCCCATTTATGGGAAATGGTGGTGTCCAAAAGCATTGGTTAAGAGTGGTTAAGAGCATAGGCTTTAAAGTCAAGGGGCCATGGCTACAATTTTGGTTCTGCCCTGTGAGAAGCACATTAGTTTGGGCAAATTATTTAGCTTCACACTCCCTAATCTGTAAAATGAGGAAAATGATAGGACTTCCTATTGGACTTTCTTTAAGTGATCTTCATAGTGTCCGGCCTACCATAAACACTAGATGAAAGATTAATTTTGTTATAATTTTCAAAAACCAGATTCAAAAGGTGACCTAAACAGCAAGAATGTAATCTCGTAGTAACTGAGACAAGCTTCTGGTGGGCTCTTCCAACATTAATAAAAGTCTTTTGAATTTTCAGATTCATTTAGAGATGTTAAGACTGAAAAAGATGTGAAACATTGACGGTTATTATTTGTTCGTCTAATTTTTTCTAAAGATTATGCTTTTTTAGTTAGTATGACAAATGCTTAGATGTTGCCCATTCTCTCCTTTATCAAGGTTAGCTTTGTCAAATTTTTTTTAAACATTTTATTTATTTATTTGAGAGAGAGAGAGACAGTGAGAGAGAGCATGAGCGAGGAGAAGGTCAGAAGGAGAAGCAGACTCCCCGTGGAGCTGGGAGCCTGATGCGGGACTCGATCCCGGGACTCCAGGATCATGACCTGAGCTGAAGGCAGTCGCTTAACCAACTGAGCCACCCAGGCGCCCCAGCTTTGTCAATTTTAATGATTACTTATAGACTGGTTGAAGTGGAGCATGGTCTGACATGACAGGGTCTTCCACAAGGTGGTGCTCATAAATTTATTTGCTTTAGTAATTAACAACTTGTAATTTTACATACTAAGAGGAGAATAAGAGTAGGAGTTGTCCAGTTTTTTTCCTGTAGTGTAGATTTCTAGAGAAACAGCCACATCCCTTCTCCCCTTATCTTTGAAACACAAACAGAAGGAGCAGGGCCATGGTCATCCTGCAACACTTACCCTGGCATCCTCACCCTACCCATGGTTTAGTTTTCATTCACCAGGTGCTGACTAAGGATGTATTGTACACTTAGCATGGTGCTTGACACTGTGGACAATTCCCAAAAGCTGGTGGAAAAATAAAAACATGTTAATGGAAGAAGATATCAGCTATAAACAGACCTAGGAAGTAATGGGTCACAGAAAGTAAACCATTACTATTGTTACCAAAAAGAACAGTGTTCTTTCAGACTCTTTTCTTTCCCAAGTAGAAATCTGAGATTACAATAAAGTTGGAGACAATTTTTGAACCAGATAAATTTAAGCCAGCAGCTAAGGGAGTTTAGACATCCAAACAGAAAATGTCAGTCCCTCCATCCTTGCCACAAAATTTAACTTAGTGGAGACTCTAAAGACTTAGGTTACAAATTTGTTAAATAATGGTTTTTATCCTAGCAGATTTTTGTCCTTTCTGAGATTCAAAACTGCCATATTGTTAGGAAAGAGGCCATTACTGAAACATAGTTTCTCTTGCAAGTTCACAAGTGCCTTCCCTGCTTCCCTTCCTTCTCAGTATAGGTCCCCTGAGCTACATTGTAAGGCGGAATCTTCTCTCTTAGAACTGTCTAAATACAGTAAGCCTCAGTAAAAACAGACGGTCGGTGTGATCATTTTTAACGGCCCTGGAGATGTCCATATGCTATTCAGTAATGTGGCATCTGCATGGCCCTTTAGCTGTGGCATGTATTTTAAACATAAGCAACTTTTAAGCAACAAGGTGTCAAACTATTCATCCATGTGAGGAAAATCAGTGCTTCTGCACCCTTGAGTATAATCAGTGAAAACCTTCAGAGTGCTTTTAACCACCCATCCTCCCCAGGCACAGGACATGTTCTTCTAATACAGTTATTTTATTGTGCCTCCAAGTTAAAAAAATTTGTGAGGTAAAATACTCATTCAATTAACATTGGAGTCACTAAGTCACTGCTATACTGGCATTTTCTACCCAATGAAACATGGGAACATTCATCTGGCTGTGGGCAGTGCTTCTATTTCCTACCCTTCTTTAGCTATATATTGCCAAGTCTAATTTGGGCACATTCTACACAAATAAGTAGGTAGAATAGGATAGGTTTAACTAAATGAATTCTGAGACAACTAGAGTAGCCCATTTCTTCTGTCTTGAATCTCTAACTAAAACCAATTATTGAATCATTGTTCTAAGCTCTGTGCCCTCTCTTCTTTGAACTTTTACTCTTTGGTCTCTAACATCAAAGCAGATTAAAAAGAGATCTAAGTGGTAGTGATTTCATAGTGGTAGACATATTATAGAAAACAATACATAAAAATAATTATCACTGAAATAATTTGTAGACCAACCAATATAATAAGCAAGATTACAAAAATAACATAGAAAAGGCTGAGCCTGGTAAAGATTTTATGGCTCTCCTGTTAAATCTTGTAATCTCCTCCTCCTCCTTATCTTTTCTAATTTAATTTAATCCCAATATAGTTAAGATACAGTTGTTAAATATTATTTTATTTGCTCACATTGGTTTATGGATCTCTCCATAGAAGATCCACATTCGTTCACTTATTCACTCATGCAATATTTATTGAATACCTTCTATGTTCCAGGCACTGTATTAGATCCAAAGGATATGGCAAAGAACAAAACAAAGAAGCTTGACTTTCAGAGCTTATATTCTAGTAGTAGGAGATGGAAACCAAATAAACATGTAAAATATATTGTATACCAGATGCTGATCAGTGCTATAGAGGAAAATAAACCAGGGGCAAGGGATAGAATATGGATGAAGGGAAAGAGGTTTTAATTTTGACTGGAATGAACATGGTGGCATTGCTGATGAAATGACATTTGGGCAGATGACTGAGATGGAAGTAAAGGAGTAAACCATGTAGACATAGGGTGAGGGTAAATAAAGCATAAGAGTCAACAAATTCAGAATCCTTCAAGCAGAAGCTTTCCTTATTTGTTCAAGGTGAAGAAAAAGACTTAGTGTGGCTTTCTCTCAGGCAGAAAGAAAATAGTTAAAGGAATTGAGGTCAGAGATAGTGGTGGTTCATATTAAGCCTGACAAGCCACAGAAGGAACTTTGGCTTTTACTCTGAATCAGGAAGCCAGCAGAGTGATGTGATCTGGTTCATATTTTAGAAGAGTTTAGATTGCTAGCTAATCTATGGACGTAGAGTGGGGAGAGGTAGGTGGGAAGAGAAAGTGCAAGGAGAGAAGAAAAGAGGCCATTTAGGAA
This sequence comes from Enhydra lutris kenyoni, assembly GCF_002288905.1. Lineage (NCBI taxonomy): Eukaryota > Metazoa > Chordata > Mammalia > Carnivora > Mustelidae > Enhydra > Enhydra lutris. The sequence continues at coordinate 35,627,085 of NW_019154087.1, read as the reverse complement.
TAATAATATATTTAAAATGTTGTGATATTTTGGAGCAAGGCAGGAGAAAGTGGTGCTATTTGGGCTACATTTCAAAGGTAGATTCCACTGTGTTCGTTCATATGTTGGGCAGGAGTGTGAAAGAAAGGGAGAAGTTAAGTATGACTGCAAGTCTCTGATCTGAGCAACAGGAGAGATTGATGCTATTTACTGAGAAAGAAAGAAGACAGGAAAAGCAAGTTTTCTGGAGGAAATAAACAATTCAGAGTGACACACGTTACTTCCAAATGGCTGTTAGAGAACTGAGGTGAAGTAAGTAATTGCATATTTAAATTAGAGTTTAGGGAAGAAGTCCAGGCTGTAGATTAAGAATAAATGCAAGGGATCAGCACATAGATGGTATCTAAGTCATTCACTGAGTGAGTAAAATATATATTTTTTTTAAAGGAGTCCAAATACTGAGCTGCGGGCTTTCCAGCATGAGGCAATAAGAAATATGAGAAGGAGAGTGGAAAGGAGAATGAAAGAAGCAGCTGGTGAAATAGAACTGAAAGCAAGAGAGTGTTATCCTTGAAGCCAAGTGTATCAGTCAGAGTTGAACCAGTAGGAAATATGTATCATGATATTTATTTCAAGAAATTGGTGTATGCAGTAGGAGGGCTGGCTTGGCAAGTCTGAAATCTGTAGGGCAGGCTGTCAGGAAGGCCAGGCAGGAGCTCAAGACATAATCCACAGATGGAATGATTTCTCTCTCCTGTCCCTCCTCTCTTCCTTCCTTCCTGTTTTCTTCCTCCTCTTCCTCCTCCTTATTTCCCTTCTTCAAAAAAAAAAAAAAACCTCAGTGTTGGTTTTAAGGCATTCCAACTAATTGAATCTGGCCCACCCTGATGATTAGAATTGTCTTCCTCAGGTAATGTTAATTTATTTCAGACTTTCACTGCATATTCACAAATACACCTTGATTAGGGTTTGATTGAGTAGGTGAGACTATGTCCTACCAAATGGACACATGAAACTGACCATCACACTAACTAAAGAATAAAAAGGAGAGTGATCTAGGGGGTCAAATAGTACGGAAAGCTTGAGTATATTGATTGTTGGATTTAGTTACTAGGAGGTCAGTTGTGATTTTCACTGTAGCAGATTTTCTTTCTTTCTTTCTTTTTTTTTTAATGGAACTGTATTTGTTTCCTATGGTTTTATAAAAATTGACCACAAACCAGGGGGCTTAAAATAACAGAAATGTATTCTTTCAGAGTTCTGGAGGTCAGAAGTTCAACATTGGTTTCATTAGGCTGAAATGAGGGCGACAACAAACCATGCTCCCTCAGGATCTCTAAATTGCCTCTTCTAGCTTCTGGTGGCTGCTGGCTTGCATCTGCTAGTGGCGGCACTACTGTAATCCCTGCTGTCTTCACATTGCCTTCTCTTCTGTGTATATCAGATCGCCCTTTGCCTCATTCTGATTTGGATTTAGTGCTCTCCTTCTAAGATAGTCCAGCATAACCTCCCCATCTCTAGATCCTTGATTTAATGGCATCTGCAAAGACCCTTCTTCTACACAAGGCAACATTTACAGGTTCCATCTGATATTTTAGGTGGCTATTATCCAGCCTGCTACAGAGGCAAAGCCTGATTGAAGCCAATCCAGCAAAGTGACTTCTTTCAAAATGTTTCTATAAAGGAGAACAAAGAAATGGGCAATGGCTAAGGAGAAGGTAGAAATTGCCCCCCTACGCCCCGCTGCCCCAGTAGTACTCACAGGGCTTACCTTCTTCACACACACACATCCTCCAAACAAGCATACATGATTCCAACGTTATTTATTTCACTCTTTGTCACGCAGATCCATTCATTCCTCTGACATGTTTGAACAAAGCATCTAGGGCAGTTTAATATTGTTATTTATTGTGCATTTAAAAAAAAACAAAAACCTGAATGCATCTGATAGACAAGAGATAGTTTTCATGATTCTAAATAACATTTGACAGTCTTTTTATTTATTTTATTTACTTTTATTTTTTTATTTTATTTACTTTTTATTTATTTTATTTACTTTTGCCTTAAATGTGTAAGTCTTTGTTATCGAAATTTGCAGTCAGTACATTTTGACACTGTTGCATACATTGTCTTATTTGGCTTATAAGTGAGATTTCTTATCATACCTGACTGTGATTCCTTCTCTATTGTATTCCAGAACTTTGAATTACATTACTTTTACATTCTTAATAGGTATATTAGATTTGCCAATTAATAAATTTCCATGTGCTTATCTCTTTATTTGCTTTCCAAAAGAGTTGAGCCCTGTTCTACCTGTGGCATATAGTATGAAAGATACCTGGAGGAAAAGGAGCTGTTATGAAAAGAATGTCTTACTTTTTTTTTTCCATAATTCACAACAAAGTCTAGGAAACAAATTTATTCTCAATGCCTGTTTGAATTATGCATGGACTGTCTGGCATATAGCACTCAGGAACAGTACCTGACACATAAGTAGGTTCACAATAAATAATTTTGAATGAATTAGTGAATGAACAGCAAAATAATAAATAAGATCCTTTATGCTAATTTTATTATTAGCTATTAAAGGCATTTATAGAGTAACAAATTTTAACTGGTATGTATATATTAGGAAAATATGTTTTTATGTGTGAAAAGATCTGAAAGAGTAATTACTTACACAATGATAGAGTGTAGCAACTTAAAAATATATTTCTTTTGAAGAAAGCATATGATCAAAGATCATGCCTGGCAGCATTTGGCTGTGTGATGTTATATTCAAGAACAGTACAATAAAATGGACAGACTTGCTCATTTTAAGTATCCATGATATATGTGCTGCCGAAGCAAGCACTCAGATTTGTGACCTTGAGCTAATTATTTTAAGTGTCCATTTTCTCATCTGGAAAACTAGGGTATCTACCTCATATGATAATTAGGATAATGCATATAAAGGGGCTAATATTGTGCCAGACATATAGTATTGCTTAATATTTTTCATCATTGTCAATCATGATCATCATCATGGACAGCTGTCTTTTTTGCACAGGTTTCAGAGCACAGCTAGTCTTTTCAAACTTTTTATAATATTAATCTAATTCTTCTTGATCTGACCAGTTTTCAGCACATAATTTATTTGAAAGCCCCTTAAAATTCTGTTATGAAATCATACAGAGTGTAAATAACAACTAAGTGAATATAATATGATCAGATTCTGTTAACATCTTTGGCTCTTTTCTAAACTGCTCTATACCTAGATGATTCATAGATTGCTGGACTTTGCCTCTGAAACCCAGATCTCCACATTTAATTGCCTTCTTGGCTTTAGCTCTTGGATACTTCAAAAGCAGCATGTTTAATAACAAATTGGTGATCTTCTACTCTATCTTTATCCAGATCTGGTCTTCCTTAGTCTTCTCTTTTCAGCAAATACCCCATTGTCCATCCATTTGGGCAAACCACAAATCTAGCCATTAACTCAGTATCTCCTTCTCCATCATTCTCCATATCCAACCTCTCACAAAAGACCTTTGATATTCCAACTAACTCATCCTCAAATTTTACTTCAACCTCTCCTTAAATCTCAACTTAATTACCACTTCTTGAGGAAATCTCTCCTTATTGTCTGCCCTTCCATTCCCCATACCAGTTCAGATCTTCCTGGCACATAACTTTCTTCCTTCCAGGAACCTTTGGAGGAATCACAGTGATTAAGTTTTACACTGGTTTTTTAAAAATTATTTGATTTAGGTTTATTTAAGATCCCTCAAAGAAACATGGTGTCTATTTTAGATCATCATTTTAACTTCAGAATCTAGTGTTTTTTTTTTAATGTTATTTGGAAGCCATTAATAAGTAATGAAATCAGATTAATAGGCATTGTGAAGTATCTTTTCTTAAGGAAATAGTGAAGACTAAAAGAAAGCTTGCAAATAAAATGTAGTAAACATATGTATTGTATGCTGAGACTTTTTTTAGTTTTGAGCATATCTGTGTATTTGTACATTTATATATTTGTGTGTGGGTCTTGATGTAAAGTATATTTCCTACTGTAGGTCTCAGACAAAAATTATAAAACCCTGGTTATAGGGACATGACTGATACCTAGTAGATATTTAATAAATATTTGTTCAATCAATCAATCAGTTTATGCTTTTTCCCCTTCCTCTTATTATTCAGTTCAGTCATTTTAGGCTATAGACTTTGTCAGTAGAGTTTGTGAATAAAGTGACATATTTCTGTGTTCATTTTTCAAAAAAATATTGGTAATTCACAAGATTCTATAGCAAAGGTTTCTACCTTCATTTAATGTTAGTCTCGTCAGTGAATATACATATGATTATTAGGTAGCTAAATAGTTCAACTTTCTTATTAATAAGTTTTATAATGTATTAGATTTAAGTTTTACTCAGTTTCCACTGTCTTGGTCAGTAGTAATGTATTCTTTATTAGTAGTCAGAGTGGCCATTTTTTTAAAGCGGTATTGGCAAGTTTACATATGCACTTATTTCACAAACATTAATTGGTTGCATAATTTATCCCAGGCATTCTGCCAAGACCTGGTGTACTGCAATGAATATGATAACTTCAAGGAACGCTTTCTTTTGAGGACTAATCAGTTAATTCTACAAATATCTGTTGAGTACTTAATACAGTGATGAAAAATATAAATAGTCTTTGTGTTTCTGACCTTGAGACAAAGATTCAAATTCAAAGAGTTTATCAGAGTGGTGGTCCCAGAAAACACTGACAGGAAGTGCAGAAGTAAGATAGAGAAGAAAAGGCACCCAATAAGGAATCTGTTATCAAGCAAGTGACCACTATAGGTGACTGGAACTTAATCCTGCTCAGAAATCAACTCACTTCTGCCACCTGATAACTGTGGACTGTTCCCCAGGGACTTTAATTCTCAGGTACTTGTGGTGTGCCCTGTAAGCACTTCAGGTCCTGGCACAGACCTGCAGATACTGGCGATAACTGCATTTAAGTGCATTAGAAAGACAGCCGCAGAAGACGTGCATGTCTAAACGTATCTTGGGCTTCAGTAGATCAATTAAACTTGAAAGAGTGTGTGAGTACCTTCTGCTATTGTTTGAAACTGAAAAAGATAATTTTCTTAGTTGACTGATGATTTCCTTTTAACTGTCTTTCTCCAATATGGGAATTAAATGACTGCTTTTTTTTAGTCTCCTGAAATCTCTATTTTCAAGTTATTGAATTACTTGCAACTTATTTCTTTTCATGGCTTTGTATTGTACCTTCTCTAAGAATCGGATATTTGAGCATAAGAATTCAAGAATATGAACAAGTATAACTAATGTTTATTGAGTGTCTTATGATGTACCAATAAATGTTAATAGATATACATAAATAGCCTTACTTAATCCCAACACTCTGAGGTCCTTACAATCATTGTCCTCATTTTACAGATAAAGTGAGGATAAAAAAATGAAGGAAATTGCAGAAAATTTCAGAGCTAATAAATAATGAGGTCAGGACTCAAACCCAGGTCTGATTTCAAAGTCCATACTTTCCATCAATACTCTAGTAACTCACACACAATCAGAAAGACACTGTAGAAAATTCCATGGATTTAAGCCCTCCTGAAAAAAGGGATACAACTTTACTATAAATAAATTCATTTTGAAGCTAGCAAAGAAATTATAAGTTACAATTTAAGCAGGACATATATTGGAAAAATTTATTTATAAATTGGGTAAATTGGTTAAGAATGTGACATTGGGGCAGGACTATATTATACAGATAGGAATCCCACCTCCACCAGTTAATGCTATTAAAAGTGTGATAAATTAGTTAACACCTCTATATCTATTCTACTTTATTTCTACTTAAGAAACATAATGCCATGAAACTCAGAATTACTGTGGAAATTAAATGGGATCATATATGAAACATGTGTCTGCACCAAAGTAAGCCTTCAATTAATGTCAAACCTGAATCAATAATCAAAATATGACAAGAAAATATTCAGAAGAAATTAGCCATTTTTGTATGCAAAATATTATACAGTGTTAGTTTAAATGTCAACAAAATTAATAATAGCCTTATTACCAAAAAGACAGTAAAGGATACAAAGTCTTCTAACACCCTGGTGTTATAAGCACTGAATAACTATTTGTTGAATAAATGAATACAATGTTAATTATTTTCCTCGAAGAAATATGTACAACTTTTCAATTTTTGAGAAAATGCCTACAAAAAAACACAAATCTGAATAACCCTTGTGGTTGTAAGTAGATTTTTCAAGGCAAAAAAAAAAAAAAAAAAGGTGTTTCTATGGAAAAAGTAGCTGGTTTAGTTTAGCTTGCAACTCACTTAGCTGTCTTTCCTCAAGACACCTATCACACTTGTATATGGCTGAATTCCTTTGTGCATATACAGACTATGAAAAGATGTTTACTCAAGGGTCAAGTTACAGTGAAATTTATAATGTACAATGTTTTATCAAAGACATTCTTGTTGGGGCACCTGGGTGGCTCAGTGGGTTAAGCCTCTGCCTTCGGCTCAGGTCATGATCCCAGGGTCCTGGGATCGAGCCCTGCATCGGGCCCTCTGCTCAGCAGGGAGCCTGCTTCCTCCTCTCTCTCTGCCTGCCTCTCTGCCTACTTGTAATTTCTGTCTGTCGGGTAAATAAATAAAAGCTTAAAAAAAAAAAAAAAAGACATTCTTGTTTTTGTTTTCTTTTGCTTTCGTTTTTTTAAAGATTTTATTTATTCATTTGACACAGACAGAGAGAGAGATAGTGAGAGAGAGCACAAGCAGGGAATTCTGCAGGCAGAGTCAGAAGCAGGCTCTCTGTTGAGCAAGGAGCCCGACGTAGGGCTCGAGCCCAGGACCCCAGGATCATGAGTTGAGCTGAAGACAGATGCTTAACTGACTGGGCCACCCAGGCTCACCCTCTTTTTTTTCTTTTGAACTGCGAGTGCTTGGTGAATGAAAAATGTAAGCCCGGGGCACCTGGGTGGCTCAGTGGGTTAAGCGTCTGCCTTTGGCTCAGGTCATGATCTCAGGGTCCTGGGATTGAGCCCCAGCATTGGGCTCTCTGCTCAGTGGGGGGCCTGCTTCCCCCTTCTCTGCCTGCCTCTTTGCCTACTTGTGATCTCTCTCTCTGTGTGTCAAATAAATAAATAAAATCTTTAAAAAGAAAGAAATGTAAACCCACCAGTAGAGTTGGTGCCTGGCCTTGATCTATGTGAAAGTGCTACACTTTCACCCACCTCTGTTTTCACTCCATTGGTGCAACTGATGACATAGCAAAAAAGGTAAATATATCTTTGTGTTATTTTGAAAATATTTTTGGCCTTGAAGAACTCTCCAAAAGCTCCTGGGATCATACTTAGACATCTGCTTGCCCATAATGCAAAAAATTCCTAAACATAAATTCTGAAATATTTCTGCATAGGAAACAAGTAAGTTATCCTTCTAGAAGACTTTGGATGTTTAATCCTAAATTGACCATACTTCCCAAAAAATCACTTTGGATGTACCATTTATCCCAACTATTTAAGTGAACTTATATTTTTAACCTGAAACTATTGAGGGAGGAGTAACAAGCTTATTATATATGGTTGAATTTCCAAATTAAACAATTCAGTTAATTTCTCATTTGTTCCACTTTCATGTTTTTATTTATTTTTTATTTTTTTAAAGATTTTATTTATTTATTTGTCAGAGAGAGAGAGAGAGCACACAAGCAGGGGGAGTGGAAGTCAAAGCAGGCAGACGGATAAGCTCTCTGCTGAGCAAGGAGCCTGATGTGGGACTCAATCCCAGGACTCTGGGATCATGACCCTAGCTGAAGGCAGACACTTAACCTTCTCAGGCACCCAGGCATCCCTTCCACTTCCATGTTTAAACTGAAATTTGTTAAAAGTTAATACAAAGAACAGCTTATTACAAATAATTAAATAAACTAAAAGTACTGTGATGCTCTATAGACATTGAATGCCTTTTGGAATCATTGTTTCCCTTAAGAAAACAATATCTTGATGCTAATTACAAAGAAAACAAGGAGAAATAGAGGTCATCTTTTTGTTGATTTTTTTTTAATTTTATTTTTTATAAACATATATTTTTATCCCCAGGGGTACAGGTCTGTGAATCGCCAGGTTTACACACTTCACAGCACTCACCAGAGCACATACCCTCCCCCATGTCCATAATCCCAACCCCTAACCCCCCTCCCCCCATTAACCCACAGTTTGTTTTGTGAGATTAAGAGTCACTTATGGTTTGTCTCCCTCCCAATCCCATCTTGTTTCATTTACTCTTCTCCTACCCCCTTAACCCCCCATGTTGCATCTCCTCTCCCTCATATCAGGGAGATCATATGATAGTTGTCTTTCTCTGATTGACTTATTTCGCTAAGCATGATACCCTCTAGTTCCATCCACGTCGTCGCAAATGGCAAGGTTTCATTTCTTTTGATGGCTGCATAGTATTCCATTGTGTATATATACCACTTCTTCTTTATCCATTCGTCTGTTGATGGACATCTAGGTTCTTTCCATAGTTTGGCTATTGTAGACATTGCTGCTATAAACATTCAGGTGCACGTGCCCCTTTGGATCACTACGTTTGTATCTTTAGGGTAAATACCCAGCAGTGCAATTGCTGGGTCATAGGGTAGTTCTATTTTCAACATTTTGAGGAACCTCCATGCTGTTTTCCAGAGTGGTTGCACCAGCTTGCATTCCCACCAACAGTGTAGGAGGGTTCCCCTATCTCTGCATCCTCGCCAGCATCTGTCATTTCCTGACTTGTTAATTTTAGCCATTCTGACTGGTGTGAGGTGATATCTCATTGTGGTTTTGATTTGTATTTCCCGGATGCCGAGTGATATGGAGCATTTTTTCATGTGTCTGTTGGCCATCTGGATGTCTTCTTTGCAGAAATGTCTGTTCATGTCCTCTGCCCATTTCTTGATTGGATTATTTGTTCTTTGGGTGTTGAGTTTGCCAAGTTCTTTATAGATTTTGGACACTAGCCCTTTATCCGATATGTCATTTGCAAATATCTTCTCCCATTCTGTCAGTTGTCTTTTGGTTTTGTTAACTGTTTCCTTTGCTGTGCAAAAGCTTTTGATCTTGATGAAATCCCAATAGTTCATTTTTGCCCTTGCTTCCCTTGCCTTTGGCGATGTTCCTAGGAAGATGTTGCTGCGGCTGAGGTCAAAGAGGTTGCTGCCTGTGTTCTCCTCAAGGATTTTGATGGATTCCTTTCTCACATTGAGATCCTTCATCCATTTTGAGTCTATTTTCGTGTGTGGTGTAAGGTAATGATCCAATTTCATTTTTCTGCATGTGGCTGTCCAATTTTCCCAACACCATTTGTTGAAGAGGCTGTCTTTTTTCCATTGGATATTCTTTCCTGCTTTGTCGAAGATTAGATGACCATAGAGTTGAGGGTCTATTTCTGGGCTCTCTATTCTGTTCCATTGATCTATGTGTCTGTTTTTGTGCCAGTACCATACTGTCTTGATGATGACAGCTTTGTAATAGAGCTTGAAGTCCGGAATTGTGATGCCACCAACTTTGGCTTTCTTTTTCAATATTGCTTTGGCTATTCGAGGTCTTTTCTGGTTCCATATAAATTTTAGGATTATTTGTTCCATTTCTTTGAAAAAAATGGATGGTACTTTGATAGGAATTGCATTAAATGTGTAGATTGCTTTAGGTAGCATAGACATTTTCACAATATTTATTCTTCCAATCCAGGAGCATGGAACATTTTTCCATTTCTTTGTGTCTTCCTCAATTTCTTTCATGAGTACTTTATAGTTTTCTGTGTATAGATTCTTAGTCTCTTTGGTTAGATTTATTCCTAGGTATCTTATAGTTTTGGGTGCAATTGTAAATGGGATGGACTCCTTAATTTCTCTTTCTTCTGTCTTGTTGTTGGTGTAGAGAAATGCAACTGATTTCTGGGCATTGATTTTATATCCTGACACTTTACTGAATTCCTGTACAAGTTCTAGCAGTTTTGGAGTGGAGTCTTTTGGGTTTTCCACATATAGTATCATATCATCTGCGAAGAGTGATAGTTTGACTTCTTCTTTACCGATTTGGATGCCTTTAATTTCCTTTTGTTGTCTGATTGCTGAGGCTAGGACTTCTAGTACTATGTTGAATAGCAGTGGTGATAACGGACATCCCTGCCATGTTCCTGACCTCAGCGGAAAAGCTTCAGTTTTTCTCCATTGAGAATGATATTTGCGGTGGGTTTTTCATAGATGGCTTTGATAATATTGAGGTATGTGCCCTCTATCCCTACACTTTGAAGAGTTTTGATCAGGAAGGGATGCTGTACTTTGTCAAATGCTTTTTCAGCATCTATGGAGAGGATCATATGGATCTTGTTCTTTCTTTTATTAATGTGTTGTATCACATTGATTGATTTGCGGATGTTGAACCAAACTTGCAGCCCTGGAATAAATCCCACTTGGTCGTGGTGAATAATCCTTTTAATGTACTGTTGAATCCTATTGGCTAGTATTTTGGCGAGAATTTTTGCATCTGTGTTCATCAAGGATATTGGTCTGTAGTTCTCTTTTTTGATGGGATCCTTGTCTGGTTTTGGGATCAAGGTGATGCTGGCCTCATAAAATGAGTTTGGAAGTTTTCCTTCCATTTCTATTTTTTGGAACAGTTTCAGGAGAATAGGAATTAGTTCTTCTTTAAATGTTTGGTAGAATTCCCCCAGGAAGCCATCTGGCCCTGGGCTTTTGTTTGTTTGGAGATTTTTGATGACTGTTTCAATCTCCTTACTGGTTATGGGTCTGTTCAGGCTTTCTATTTCTTCCTGGTTCAGTTGTGGTAGTTTATATGTCTCTAGGAATGCATCCATTTCTTCCAGATTGTCAAATTTGTTGGCGTAGAGTAGCTCATAGTATGTTCTTATAATTGTCTGTATTTCTTTGGTGTTAGTTGTGATCTCTCCTCTTTCATTCATGATTTTATTTATTTGGGTCCTTTCTCTTTTCTTTTTGACAAGTCTGGCCAGGGGTTTATCGATCTTATTAATTCTTTCAGAGAACCAGCTCCTAGTTTCGTTGATTTGTTCTATTGTTTTTTTTGGTTTCTATTTCATTGATTTCTGCTCTGATCTTTATGATTTCTCTTCTCCTGCTGGGTTTAGGCTTTCTTGTTCTTTCTCCAGCTCCTTTAGGTGTAGGGTTAGGTTGTGTACCTGAGACCTTTCTTGTTTCTTGAGAAAGGCTTGTACCGCTATATATTTTCCTCTCAGGACTGCCTTTGTTGTGTCCCACAGATTTTGAACCGTTGTGTTTTCATTATCATTTGTTTCCATGAATTTTTTCAATTCTTCTTTAATTTCCTGGTTGACCCATTCATTCTTTAGAAGGATGCTGTTTAGTCTCCATGTATTTGGGTTCTTTCCAAATTTCGTCTTGTGATTGAGTTCTAGCTTCAGAGCACTGTGGTCTAAAAATATGCAGGGAATGATTCCAATCTTTTGATACCGTTTGAGACCTGATTTAGGACTGAGGATGTGATCTATTCTGGAGAATGTTCCATGTGCCCTAGAGAAGAATGTGTATTCTCTTGCTTTGGGATGAAATGTTCTGAATATATCTGTGATGTCCATCTGGTCCAGTGTGTCATTTAAGGCCTTTATTTCCTTGTTGATCTTTTGCTTGGATGATCTGTCCATTTCAGTGAGGGGAGTGTTAAAGTCCCCTACTATTATTGTATTATTGTCGATGTGTTTCTTTGATTTTGTTATTAATTGGTTTATATAGTTGGCTGCTCCCATGTTAGGGGCATAGATATTTAAAATTGTTAGATCTTCTTGTTGGACAGTTCCTTTGAGTATGATATAGTGTCCTTCCTCATCTCTTATTATAGTCTTTGGCTTAAAATCTAATTGATCTGATATAAGGATTGCCACTCCTGCTTTTTTCTAATGTCCATTAGCATGGTAAATTCTTTTCCACCCCCTCACTTTAAATCTGGAGGTGTCTTCAGGTTTAAGATGAGTTTCTTGTAGGCAACATATAGATGGGTTTTGTTTTTTTATCCATTCTGATACCCTGTGTCTTTTGATTGGGGCATTTAGCCCATTAACATTCAGGGTAAGTATTGAGAGAGATGAATTTAGTGCCATTGTATTGCCTGTAAGGTGACTGTTATTGTATATTGTCTCTGTTTCTTTCTGATCTACTACTTTTAGGGTCTCTCTTTGCTTAGAGGACCCCTTTCAATATTTCCTGTAGAGCTGGTTTGGTATTTGCAAATTCTTTCAGTTTTTGTTTGTCCTGGAAGCTTTTAATCTCTCCTTCTATTTTCAATGATAGCCTAGCTGGATATAGTATTCCTGGCTGCATGTTTTTCTCGTTTAGTGCTCTGAATATATCATGCCAGCTCTTTCTGGCCTGCCAGGTCTCTGTGGATAAGTCTGCTGCCAATCTAATATTTTTACCATTGTACGTTACAGACTTCTTTTCCCGGGCTGCTTTCAGGATCTTCTCTTTGTCACTAAGACTTGTAAATTTTACTATTAGGTGACGGGGTGTGGACCTATTCTTATTGATTTTGAGGGGGGTTCTCTGAACCTCCTGGATTTTGATGCTTGTTCCCTTTGCCATATTGGGGAAATTCTCTCCAATAATTCTCTCCAATATACCTTCTGCTCCCCTCTCTGTTTCCTCTTCTTCTGGAATCCCAATTATTCTAATGTTGTTTCGTCTTATGGTGTCACTTATCTCTCGAATTCTCCCCTCATGGTCCAGTAGCTGTTTGTCCCTCTTTTGCTTAGCTTCTTTATTCTCTGTCATTTGGTCTTCTATATCGCTAATTCTTTCTTCTGCCTCATTTATCCTAGCAGTGAGAGCCTCCATTTTTGATTGCACCTCATTAATAGCTTTTTTTATTTCAACTTGGTTAGATTTTAGTTCTTTTATTTCTCCAGAAAGGGCTTTTATATCTCCCGAGAGGGTTTCTCTAATATCTTCCATGCCTTTTTCAAGCCCGGCTAGAAACTTGAGAATCGTCATTCTGAACTCTAGATCTGACATATTACCAATGTCTGTATTGATTAGGTCCCTAGCCTTTGGTACTGCCTCTTGTTCTTTTTTTTGTGGTGAATTTTTCCGCCTTGTCATTTTGTCCAGATAAGAGTATATGAAGGAGCAAGTAAAATACTAAAAGGGTGGCAACAACCCCAGGAAAATATGCTTTAGGCAAATCAGAAGAGATCCCAAATCGTGAGGGGGGTGAAAGGGGATAAAAAGAGGTTCAGAAAGAAGAAAAAAAAAAAGAAAAAAAAAAGAAAGAAACAATTAAAAAAGGAAAACCAATAAAGAAAAAAATATAAAAAGGAAAAAATATATATATA
>NW_019154087.1:35341338-35613632 GCF_002288905.1 Enhydra lutris kenyoni | reverse complement strand
ATATATATATATTAGATAAACTAGTTAAAAAACGTTAAAAAAGAAAAGGGTAAAAGTTAAAAAAATTTAGCAGAAGAAGAAAAATAAATTGAAAAAGAAAAAAAATTAAATTAACTGCAAGGCTAAAGAATCATGGGGAGAAAGCCATGAGTTCCGTGCTTTGCTTTCTCCTCCTTTGGAATTCCGCTGCTCTCCTTGGTATTGAAACTGTACTCCTTGGTAGGTGAACTTGGTCCTGGCTGGGCTTCTTGTTGATCTTCTGGGGGAGGGGCCTGTTATAGTGATTCTCAAGTGTCTTTGCCGCAGGTGGAGTTGCACCGCCCTTACCAGGGGCCGGGCTGAGTAATCCGCTCGGGTTTGCTTTCGGGAGCTTTTGTTCCCTGAGCGCTTTCCGTAGAGTTCTGGAGGGCGGGAATGAAGATGGCGGCCTCCCGGTCCGGCCTGGAGGAGCCGAGAGCTCGGGGCCCCACTCCTCAGTGCGCCCTCAGAGAACAGCGCCGATTTACTCCCGTCACCCTGCCTCTGGCCGCGCTCCAAGCTGACCGAGCCTGCGACCGGTTCAAGGTAACCCCAAGCTTAGAGCTCACTCCTCGGCTCTGTCTCTGTAGCCGGCTTCCCTGTTCTAATGCCTTTAAGCTCTGCGACACTCAGACACCCCCGCTCCTTCTGTGACCCTGCGGGACCTGAGGCCACGCTGACCCTGCGTGGGCTTCACCCCGGTTAAGCCTCTGGAGTGATGTCCCTCAGCGGAACAGACTTTTTAAAAGTCCCGATTTTGTGCTCCGTTGTTCCGCCGCTTGCCAGGAGCCAGCCCCTCCCCCCGCGGTCTATCTTCCCGTCGCTTTGGATTCACTTCTCCGCCCGTCCTACCTTTCAGTAAGTGGTTGATTTTCTGTTTCTAGAGTTGCTGTTCTTCTCTTTGATCTCCCGTTGGATTTATAGTTGTTTGCAATCTTTAGATAAGCTATCTAGCTGATCTCCCGCTACCTGAAGTAGTCTCAGCCTGCTACTTCTCCGCCATCTTGACTCCTCCCCATCTTTTTGTTGATTTTATTTTAAAATAGCAACTGTTTAATTTGAAGATTCTGTCTTGTGGTCTATCAAAGTTCCGCAAATCTGTTTTTAATTCTTAGTTATATAATCTGATATATCAAGTGAGTGCTTATAATATCACAATTATTTGGTTATGTTTACTATATCTCACATTATGTGGCTACTTATTATTGAATTAGAGTGATTATAGCACTCTCTTTGTTTTATTATGTTATTATTGTCATTGTGAAATGCTTTCCATGACAAGACAGCCTCACCTGAATCACCAGTTATCAGTCAGAAAACAAAGGGTGGTAAAATAAAGATAAAACTCATTAATTCAACAAATCTTCAGAGCCACCTACGTAAGGTTGTTTGCTAGAAGCTATGAAGTAAATAAACTTGTCACCATGTAACCTAGAATCTAGGAAAGATAACTCCAAATAAAATAGACGAGAGGGGCCATGAAACACATTGATAAAATCTAGAATTCAGGTGAGGGAAAATTACTTGCAAATGGGAAAATTTATTTTACCCTGAAATAATAAAATGTGTTATGTTTTTCAGTTTTCAATGATGCTTTAACTGTTAGACTTCTTCAATTCTCACATCTTGCATTATTAAAATTAAACATTTTCTACATGCTGTTCAAAGTATTATAAAGTTATCAAGTACAGTGCAGACTTCCAAATATATGCTAAAATAGGGCTTAAGCAGTGAAACAGTTGTAATGCTGTCTTCTCTGTAGGAGATAAATGTAGGCAGTTATGTGATTAAAGCCTGAATTTTATACCATTTACTTGGAACAGACTGTAGCTAAGAGTTCCATTGGCCTCAGGTATACAGCACCCAGGGGCCTCCAAAGATCCCGTGTTCCGGTTCTGTCCTATCACTAATTTGCAGAGTAACTTTAATGGAGTGACTCAAATACAATGTACTTTTTTTCCCATTTACAATGTTTCATTTTTACCGCACACAGAGAACTCAAAAAATTTATACTTACAGGTAAACTTTATTTTCAAGTAACTTGACTATTTGTATATATTCATCTATAAATTTATGAACATAAGTATAAAAACAAGATTTTCAGTGGTGGTTTAATAAACCACTTTATTGAACTTATGCCTATTGCCAGATAAAACCAACAATATACCCAACTACACAGTATATTAAAGAGAAACTAATTTTCATGATAAATATTGTTGAGAGACAGTTCTACATGAATATTTCATGGTACTGCACAATCTGGGTTTTCTGAGCAAAAAGCTGGCAAAACTTGAGTGAAGGATGATTGAATAGCAAACATGTCCTAAAAGTTAGAGATTGTATATTGCTCCACAGAGATTTATAAACTTTTCTTACCGAGAGCCATTCATTTGCTCTCTGATGGGGTGAAGGCAGGGGGCTTCTCCACCCACCGGAAAAGATTCCTTTGCATTCCAGCGTAATGGTCTTTCAGTCTAGTGGTAGGATGGGCCCATGTGCCAGCCACCTTTTTAAAGTTTTGAGTCTCATAAACCACCTGTGGTTCAATGCCACTGCATGAACAGACCGGATAGCATCAGGCTCTCTTCATATCAGTCCATGAGGGACCAGTGCTAAGGTGCTATGTGAGAAGCCAATGGTCTGTTCTCTGATCTGCAGACTGGTGTTTTCTGTAAGAATATCTGTCTGTCTATGTCTATCTATCCACCCAACCATCTGTCTAAACTTGCCAATTATCACTTATATCACTCGTTTAGATTATTCAGAAATCTTGTGACCTTCTTTTCCTTCTTACTAGCTTTATAGGAGAAAATTTAAGTAAGCCTTGCCAACTGAAAAAGTGTTATGTTTTCTTAATACAAATATTGTTCTTTAAGTTTTGCTAATTTTATTTGAAGGTTTTAAAAATAATACTTCAGGGGCGCCTGTGTGGCTCAGTGGGTTAAGCCTTTGCCTTCCACTCGGGTCATGATCTCAGGGTTTTGGGATCAAGTCCCGAATCGGGCTCTCTGCTCGGCAGGGAGCCTGTTTCCTCCTCTCTCTCTCTCTCTGCTTGCCTCTCTGCCTACTTGTGATCTCTGTCTGTCAAATAAATAAATAAAATCTTTAAAAAAAAATACTTCAAGTTATGTACACTCATGGTTGAGTTATATTCTTTCCTTAGAGTTTATATAGCATTCACACTCAGTGACCTCTAAATGATTGTTAAATTTTGTAAAACAACTTTTATAAAGTATGCTTTAAAAAGAAAAAATTTTAAAATATTATTGATACATATATTATCTACTTAAAAGCAAATGTGTATACTTATTTCATTGCACATAAGTTTTTTTCTTTATTAGTTTCTTTATTAATAAAAGTTAGTTTCTTTATTAATAAAAATCAAATTTAGTTTATTAATAAAATTTATTTTCTTTATTTCTTAAATTTCTTTATTTATAGAAAATTTAGTTTCTTTATTAATAAAAAAATCAAATTTAGAAATCCTTTCCGAATCAAGACTTCCTTGAAAAAAATGCTTTAAAATGTGCCTGTAAGAAAGAAACCTGTCATCTGTCTTATATCTACTGAGAATTTAATATATTAGGAAAATTGTAGAAATAAGAATCATGCATAAGATTTAAAACACTAATCAAACAGAAAAAACAGTACCACACATACAGGATCTTTGTTAGAAGTAGTTTTTGTTTGTTTTGGGTTTTTTTTTCCCCCCTTAGGAAAAGTATAGCTTCTCTTTGGCAAAATTGAGATTTGGTCACACTTCAGAGCCTTTGATAAGTGCTTTGATGTTCAATAAGAAAGAAAAAAAGGATGTTGCTTTTGCAAAGAGAATCAAGAAAATAATACCAGTTTCAGCAAAAGGGCATTGTTTTATGTACTGTATCACACACTACCCAGAATGTAAAGAGGCCCTTTTCATTAAACTAGAGTAAATATATGTTGTTTGAAAAAAAAAAAATGGCACACAGATATGAAAACAATAACTAAATAATACAACATACTAATAGCTTTGTATATAGCAGGTTGTCAATATTCTTTTCTTAGGTTGAGCAGAAGGAGTGCAGTAAATGAGCTACCCAGACGGTGTCATGTACAGCCAAATGTCTGTTCTTAGAGTAGAAATGTATCACTCCAGCAAACAGGGAGAGTACGGGGTTGGTGTGTATGTAAACAACAATTTTGCAAAAAGAATGTTTGCTCAATTTAAACAATGACTTCCAAGAAGGTGGTTCTGCAGGGTTCTAATGAACTTTTCTTTGAATGCAGTATTTGACAGCTTTAGTAAAATGGTCATATTCATAATATGATGGATCTTTGTGGATACAGAAATAATTTTTAGTAGATTTACTTAAGGGCTTTAATGCAATTGACTAATTTGGAAGTAGTAGAGTTCTAATAGTTCCAAAATATAGGACATCTGCCTCTTGATGTAAGGGAGGGAAGTCTTGGGGCAAAACCTATAGAAATGACAACTGTAACAGGAGCTTCTTTCTCTCCAAAGGTGACTGCAGAAATAGCTGTAGAGTTTATGGGCCAGGACAGAACTGTGTTATCATGTGAAAGTGAATTTAAATGATTTCAAAAGGAGACAATATCCAGAGGATCTACATGAATTTTTAAAATGTGTTAATAGGCTAATTTGTATGGGTTGAAGGGAAGGTGATCTGAATTTAGCAGGGAGAGGATAAGAACGTCAGGGTGAGGGGACAGACTTAGCTGATGATTCTGGGGTTGGAGTGGAGAAATTTTTATGAGGCTCTTGCCAATGCTAAGAGAGATTTTGTAGAAAGTACTAAACCTAACAGTGGGGGGTTGAGAAAAATTTCTTAGAAATAGTGCAATTATTTGGATAGAGAAAATACTGGATAGAGGAAAATGTAGAAGGAGAATAATTGTTGCAGAGATTGTTGAAATGGAGGATGTAAATAAAAAAGAAATTTCAATCTGTGGACCAAGTAAGGACTGATCAAACCAAGCTGATGGAACAGGAGTGGCCAACACGATTTCTTATTTAATACTGTAGTGTAGCAGGACTTTATTGCCTCTTGCCTGTATTATTTTAATAATTTTCTCATGGAATCATCCACCTTTGATATAATATATATCTAATCCATCCATAAGATTACTTCCAGAGTCAAAAGTCTAAATCACAAGTTAGTAGTCTACTCATGATTCAAGGCTCAGATGATCCAAGGGACACGTCTTGATCCCCACCCCACAACTGGAATCAATCCTTCTTTTACTTTCCCCTAGAATTTCACTTTGGATTTATATTTCCATAATTATCTGAAGCCCACATCAATCTGTTACTTGCTTATGTATATGTCACTAGCATGTGGTTGAAAACATCAAAGTTAGGATTTTTCTTACCGATATTCTACTCTTAATTAAAAACCTAACAAAACAAAACAAAAATGCTCTTTGAGAGATGCCCAGACTAAGCCAGAGATAAATAAATGGGTTATGACTACCAAACAAATAGTGCTTTCTGGGGATTGGGTTTAGAGAAAGGTCTTTCTGATTAAGCAGAGACAAGATGGTTGTCTAACAAAGAAACGTTGAGTTTACTAAACATTTTTCAAATTCAATATTGCTCATTTTATTCATTTCAACAGTTTGTATGATAACCCCCCCCCCCAATACTGTAATGAAGATCGATTTTCAGTTCTCAAGTGCAGGGAACTGGAAGGTTCAAGGATATGTCACCGGAGACAAAGAGAAAGTTGGAGGAAAATTATAATTTGTGGTTCAAACTCTTCAGAGCCTACCAGCTACATGTTTCCCTAAACCTATTAGGAGGGAGAACTTAACCAAACAAAAAATGTGATCAAATAAAACCTCTCTGAAGAAGCTACCTTGCATCAGTGGTAGAGATGCTAAGATTTAAAAAGATATGAATGCCTTTGGCTGACTGATAATTTTATGTACTTCCAACTCGATATTTTTAAAACATTTGCTACATTTTTAGTGGTAGGGGGAATGTTAGACTACTGTTAAAATAATAGGGAGAAGCAAATTAATGTAATATTTCATGTTCCCTGGTCTAAATGGTATCAATATTCTGAAAACAAACTGGCAAGACTTTTCCCTTTTTTTTTTTGTTTCTTACATTTTCTTGTTTTCCTTTCAGAGTTTTCCCAAACCAGTAACTAACCTTAGTTAGTGTAATAAAGGCTTAAATTTGCATAATATATTAAAATTTAAATTTAAATATTATTTATTAAAAATTGTCTGTTTTGTGGTATGTTCTGGGCTCAGAATTTCAGCAACTGTGGCTATCCCTCTGACCTACAGTCAGATAGCTCAGGATAAAGATCTCCACATCCCATTTTTCAAGTAGTTTTCATTTTGGAATAATAGCATCTTGTATGTTGGATTCAGTGTAGGTTTCATACATGCCCAAAGCAAAGAACTGATGAAACTTTTTTTTTTAAGATTTTATTTTTTTATTTGAAAGAGTGAGAGAGAGAGAGAGAGAGAGCTTGAATGAGGTGGGGGAAGAAGGAGAAGCAGACTTGCTGTGGAGCAGGGATTCCCAATGTGGGTCTTGATCCCAGGACTCTGGGATCATGACCTCAGCTGAAAGCAAACACTTAGCTGACTGAGCCCCTGATGAAACTTTTTAATCACATTTACTTCGTGTCTCTTTAGTACCCTTTGAGTGATCAAGTAAGCATGTACAGGGAGTAGAGGCACAAAGAATTATTCCTGTTTTTTTTTTTTTAAAGAGGATCAGTATCATATTTTTCCAGGAAAGGGAATAACAATAACAATAAGCAAAATTAAGTACCCTATTTTTATCTGGAAGATATTCTACAAAATGCTTTAGCTTCTTAATTTTTTTTGTCATTTTCCTCCTTTTTTATTAATTTCACCTAAACTATCTTAGAATTTATATTAGCTCACTGCACTTAACAAATAATTTAAACAATCCCTTTCTGATCTGGTCTTTACCTCACATTGCCTATGATTCTCCTTAGATCCCTTCTATTCAATTTCTGGTCTGGAAAGCCATGATGCAAATTGCTCAGTTAGCAGCTCCAGATTTTAATCTAAGAATGTAAACTATTTGGCAACTAATAGCCTTGATTCTCAAAAAAGAACAAAAAAAGAAAAAAAAAGAGAAAAAAAGAAAGAATACACTTTACCTTTTGAATACAGTAATTAATCTTCCACACTGCCAATAATTCCATTCCAGATAGTTCACATTTTGTGATTAGCTGAAACCACTTGATGTATTTCTTTATTTTTTCTAAAATATACATAAAAAAAGAACATATATATGGAAAGGAGATAAGATCTGACTCGACCATCACTTTTACTTCCAACTCTATTTTAATATTTTTTAAACTAGTTTTACAAACACTAGTACACACCCCACTGTATTAATTACTTTCTGGTTTTTTAACTTTTTTGGTCCGAAGTCTGTTCATATTACACATGCAAATCTTTCTGGCAATTCAACATAGTGATCTGATTGACTTTTGCCAAAGAATAATGGTTCCATCAAGAGGCAAAACCTTGAACATTTTTTTTCTAAATTTCACATTCAACTTATTACATAATATAATGTAAATAACTAAAACACCCAAAATGGGTTCTTCATCGTTGGTGCTGCCACTGATCTGAAGGACCAGTTAGCTGTTCCAGAAGTCCCCTGCCCTCTTTTCAGAACAAGGTCTGACTCTAACTGGTGGTTAGATTTTAAGTCCTTTCACAAAGCCCATCTTCAGCCCACCTTATTGTTTCACCTCAGCTGTGATTTGTGGTTACCAGAAGTGGCTGGCACGACTTGTAAACCAATTATAGCTCTAAATCAATTCTTTTCTTGTTTCCCTAGTTCACATTCATTTCCATTAAGAATTCATGGCTTGACGGGACAGAATTTTTTTTTTTTTTTCCAAGTGTTGATCCTTGCTGATTGAAATATACCCACTGTTCCTTATTACACAAATTGTAAACTCAGTAGAAGTAGACTTTGGGGGATGTTTCAACACTCCTTATTGAATGAAAACAAGGAAGGCTCTCTGTTTCCATACATCACTAAAAGGTTTCTAAAGACCAAAAATAGGTTTGAATACATTTACATAATGGAGAAAGGCAGTTATAAGAAAAGAAAAGAAGAAAAATAGAATTAAGTTCTTTGTGAATACTTTGTGGAATCCATTGAAAACCACTTTCATACACAGTACTCAAAATGGCTGTCACCAATGAAATAAAACTTTGCCAAAATTGTTTTCAGAACTACAAGCAACTGAAGTGTGGCTCTCCTGACTGCATCGTGTAATGAAAATAGCTCAGTACAAAATATTCCTTGTTCCAGGAAATTTGGTCTTGTAACAACTTTAAAAAATTTTCTGAGGGTGGGTGAGAGTTAATACCTAAAATAAATAAGTGGTTACTTAGCTACATACAGATTTTTAACAAACAACTTCCCTATAAAAATGTCCAAATTCCCCTCCACATATCCACCTCCTCTCCCTCTTCTCTAAATTATTTTCATTTTAGCATATTATGTATTTTATGTGTGCTGTGCGGGTATATGTTAAGTGTGTGTGTATGCACACACAGGTATTATTTACCACGTTTCTTATCTGAAACTTCCTCAGGATTGTAAGCTCCTAGAAGGCAGGGATATTGTCCTTTGTGTACTATTGTTTCCTCAGCTTCTACACCAGGGCCAGCCATTGTGTTCAATCAACAGTTGTTGAATGGTTGACTGAAACTTGAAAGGCTGCTGCAAAGATAAGCCTACAGTGGTTCTATTTCTCTTCTAAATAATGAAAGCTGCTTATCCCTTCTAGAGTGAAGTGCTAACTTTGGAAAATGAGGCAAGTGATCAGTACACTCTAGTGCTGCTTGGTGGCAGCTTTCCTAATAGTGAGTGTAGTAGTTATTAGGGTTTAGTAAACAAACTCCTTGAGGTAAAATTGCATAATGGCGCAATGAGTATGAGAAAGGGAAATGGACTATCCCCCTCCCTGACAAGAGCATTTATTACTGAAGTTGTATACAGTTCTTATGGTACATTGATAGTACAACTGACAAACTTTGGGCTTTTTTTATTAATTGTTCATAAATACCCTGTGGAGAAGATATATTGTGACTACTTGCACAGGGCACACAGCTCCCCACTGACAACCCCCACCACCCCGACTCCTCACCAGACCTGTCCTCTACTGGAAGGAGAAGACTGAGATACTGCATGTATTACCATTTTTGTCTTATTTACTTATTCAAGTAATATTTATTGGAGAGATAAAACAACATAATTTGGTAGATCCAACAATGAGTGAATAAAAGAAGTGACCTATAACATTTTGGTTTAATGGGTTTATTAAACTAGAGGACACTGAATGATGAGCAGGTGTGTGTGGAAAGTCCTCAAGTTTACTCTTGGACACATAAAGTTGGAGATGTTGAATTCCCCAAATAATTACCGTACCGTCTGTTAGTAAAGCAAAACTAAATGTATTGGAACTTACTGCTGTAAGAAACTAGTCTGTGAAAGACTCTAAATGTCTCAAAAGGGGGAAGTAAGAGGTGACCTATTATTAAATTTTGAGGTCTGGCATCAAGAAGTTTAAAGTAGATTGTCAAGACAGAGAACTAGTTGGAGTTGGGCAATATTCCTGACATACTAGTTTAGGATTTTGGGTACAGAAAAATTCATGAAGTCAGTATTGACAAGCAAACTTTCTCCAGCAGACTGCTGTCTCTAAAATGATCTGCAAGAATTTCCTGAAGTGAACAATGGAATTATAGGATTACAGTCTTATCTCTTCTGTGTTAAGGTTTACTGAAACAAAAAACTAAGATGGTCTGATGTATTTGGTCTCAATTCTCAGAGGTAGCCTTTGAGGCATCCAAAGGCACATGCTGAATAAACAGTTGGAATTAAGAAGTATAGTATAAAATTTAAGAGTAATTATTCTATAAATTATAATAAAGATCTGGAGATGGTTCTGTTCAAGATTACCCAGAAAGAGAAAAGAAGTAGCCTAGGATAGAGTATTAAGAAACATCAATATTTAACAGCAAGTTATGGGAAGATGAGCATTCAAAGGACATTGAGAAGTGGTCAGCAATGTAGGAAGATAAACAAGAGAGTGTAAGGAGGGTCCTTCAAGAAGGAAAGAGTGATCAGCAAGGCCAGTGCTACAGAGTGTTCAGGTAATATGAGGACACCAAAATGTCCATTTAGTAACTTAAAGTCATTGTTAATCTTAGTGTGAACTGTTTGGTGAATTTATAGAGGCAAAGAACAGATTAGAAAAGTGTAAAAAGAGAATGAGTAGATAGAGAATTGACAGTACTTCAAGAATTTTGGCTGAGCAAGAGAAAGATAAGTTGATAACTGTAGGAATGTGACAAGTTGATTTTTTCAAGTGAGTGAGATTTGAATATATTTAAATATGCATAGTCTCTGCCACTATTCTCCATAATCTTATTAAAAAAAAAAGTAAATGCATCATTTCTTTATTCCTTCTTCCCTTCCATGTATGTATTCATCATGCATTTTGTCTAGCAAAGAACAGACACAGACCTTGGCCCTAAGGAACTTACGGTCTCATAGAAGACCATCATGTTGAGGGGAAATGCCAGTAGGTGTGTAAACATCCTGTCCCTGTTACTGCATCATTAGTATAAATGCAGTTTAAGTTTTTATGTTTTATCCCAAAGTGACAACTTTACATTGCTTTACAATGCAAGCATTAGACTAAAGATTGAATTGTGTTTGAAGCCCCAGCCAAATTTCCTCCAGATACAGCTGGTTCCACACAGGGATGAAACCTGCAACTTAGAGCTCATTAACATGAAGAAACAATCAAGAGAACTAGCAGGTACAAACCTAAGACAAAAAAAAAAAAAAAGTCATTTAAAAAAAAATTGTAAAAACCCAAGTTGAGAATGCAGAAATAAAATTTCAATCTGTTGAGGCAAGATACTTCTTAACATTCACCTGAATTTACTATTAAACTAAGCCTTCTCTTATTTGAATGCTAAAAATATTTTCCCAAAACTCCTTAAACTAAAGATGCTGTAAGTGAACTAGAATACACATAGGAAGTCATGCTGCATCCTCATGCTGCTAATTGGAATTTTGATGAATATAATACAGAAGCAAGACAAGACAAGAACAAAGTATTTCCATTGGTTTCACTTACCCATGTTTCTGCATCTTAATCAGAGCCTTGTTAATATTTAAATTTGCATTTAAAACCCCAAGTGTATAGGCAGTCACGGAAGTTTCATTAATAACTATAATTTGTATAAGAAGATATATGCCAAAGACAAATGCTTAACTATGAGTTTTAATTGGAGTTATAAAAGCTTATTTTGTAGTTTAAGAATGTTAAAAAAATTGCAGCAGGAAATGAACTTATGTTTTGGTACTAAGATGCACTATGGTTTATCACTTATTGAGAAAAAGTAAGATTTTTATCTTAAATTTCTCCATCAGCTATACATCACTGTTTTTTCACGTAGGGTTATTTGGGAAACAGGCAAATGGGGAAAGGATCTTCAGGGAAAAGAGATACTGGCATTATTTGAAATGCCTTATATTCTGCAGATCCTGAGCTATGGAGCCTTCAAAAAGGACATAATGGAGCAGAGAAAGCTGTCACTCCAGAGCTATGACTCTTTTCTCCTTTAGCAGTCATACTTCAAATGGGTTCTTCTGCTGAGGAATGGCTTGAAGTAATAATCACCATTCCCTCCTCACAGCAGTCTGCCACAGAACAAAACTCCCTGGAATAATGCCAGTTGAAACGATGTAGTATATCTTTTCTATACATCCACAAGGATACTTACCTACTGTCTTCTAGGTTCTAAAGGAGAGGATATAGTTCATTGTTAGCAACTGCTCTAAATCTTCCTTACTATGTGCTGCTTAATCTTTTATTAACAAAAGGAAAGATACAAGGGACTTTCTAACACATAACAAACATTCAGATTTCTATTCTTAGGATGAGGTCTGACTCAAATATTGTTTTACACTAAGTATTAGCATGGAGTAGGCATTGAACATTAAATTTACAGAGAAGAAGCATATTTTTAGAGTGATATGATAATCACTTATGAGATGTTACTAAATATCCCCAAAGCTTTTATGCAAAGACAGAAGGAATCTTTAAACCAAAACAGATTGAGTTACTTGAAATTTTAGCAAGTGGGTTGGTTTAGAATTCCCATCAAAAGCAGTTGATTAAGCTGTGAAGGTAGAAGTCATTTGACTTCATGCACACACGAAGCAAAGGTCAGTCCTACACATGAACACCTATTGTGTGGAAAAGGATACCTGCCCCAAAACGTGATCCCCATTAGCCTACCACCCAGTAATTGGTCTTGGATTTACTGTGTAAGAATAAAAGCTGAAGTTCTCCTAGTGCCCTATAAAATCCAACATCTTCAAACTCCCTTCTGCCTCCTTACCCCTCACATTTGATCTCCTCTGTTTTCCTCTTTCTCTGGGTCATTCCACTGCAGGCTTAGGCTACCTTGCTGTTTATTGGAACACTCCATTAGCAATCTCATCTAAAGGCCTTTGCCTGAATTGTTCTTCCTCTACAAAACTGCTTGGCTAACTCTGTTACCTCTTTTAGTAAAGTGTCCTGAAAGTTTCGCTTCTTAGATAGTCTCCTCTGTCTTACTGAATACTGAAACTGATCCCTACCCCATTCCCTGCTTTCAATATTTTTTCATACCACTATCTGGCATAAAATAGAATTTCTGTATTTTAATGCTTATTGTTCATTGTCTCATTTTTTGCATGAAACACCCCCCATCCTATTTATCTCTAGGAGTAAGAATCTTTGGCTGTTACGTTCATCGTTGTATCCCAAATGCCAAGAACTGGGCCTAACACATTAAAGGTACTTAATAAATACTTATTGAATGAATGAATTAATGAAACCATGAACCATCTCCTTTTCTCATTATCCTGAAAGGCACTAGATTCAACTCTCCTATATAAAATTTTAGAAGTAATTAATTAGTAACTTAATATCCTATTAGTAGAGCCCCTTCTTTAGAGTCAGGTGCTGACACAAAGAGGCCCTTAAAGGAATTCATTTTGCTAATTGTAATGAAATAACATGTCCACATACTCACTAATAAGTATTTGCGTATTGAGTTTATCAAATTTCTTACCTCATATTTAAGTGAGCAGAGATCTGACAGAATCAAACTAAAAAACCTAGTTTTTGATGAGGATACTTGAAAACCAAATTTGCTTCTGGAGTGTGGTGGACCAAAGGAAAGAGGCTGGTTGTTTCAAGATGCAGCCAGAAAAAAAGAGAGCAGGACTAGAGGTGGACCTTAGTTTGTGAAGGTGGTCTGAACATGATAAGGGGAACTCTCTAACAAAGGAGAGGAAACGGAAAAAAAAAAAAGTCACTCTCTTTTTATGGTTTTTAACCATAAAACCTAGCTTGTTGCCTTCTAGTAGGTCTTTGGAAAAATCCTTTGGTTTTCCTCATTTCATTAGGAAGTTTGGAAGTACGTAGATCCACAAATGGGAAAAAATTCACACAAATGGGAGGTGTATTTACTCTGCTCTTTTCTGTAAAAGAAGAAAGAATTAAGAAAAAGGAGGCCTTACTAGGCATCAAGATTAGAACCCTGATGGAGAAAACCTTAAAAGGCAGAGTTCATATTTCTCAAGAGGCCAGATACTGGTCTTTTTCCCTCCAGTCATTCACCAAGGTCCTTTGAATCATAGCTGATACTTTATTCTGAAGCTGATTCCTTGGGCCATCTTAACGACCTAAAAGAGAGTACCAAAGGTTTTGATAAGCATATGCATGTTTTCGCATCATGCCTAACCTGGTGACAGATGGCTCTTATTTCAAGAGTTAAATAGCTCCCTTAAAAATATTTGTGAATACTTTTAAAGTCTTATATTTATTCTAAATCAGTTTATTAATTCTATCTCAAGATAGCCAAAGTCATGATCCAATTCTTCAGATTAACCTATATATTCCTTATTAAGAAAATAAATCATAATTAAGAAGGGATTTAGGTAATGAGAATCTAAAGCCCATGAACTTAATTTCCTTTTTTTATAAGTTAAACACTTCAAGATTATTTTTGAGATTCTAGTATTTGATGTGATATTTTATAATACCAAGAGAATGTGGGCTTTTGATATCTGAAGTAGTTTTTTTTTCCTTTTAAATCAATGTATCCATTAAGGAATGTATTATTGTACACCAGATGGAATTAAATGAACCATTGTGTGAACTTGGCATTTTCAGATCAGGTTACCTGAATGTAATTACCTGCAGACAGTTTCTAAATATGCTGTTCATAAGGGATTAACTTTTATATAGAGATTCTCTTTTATTCTCATCAATTTTTTTTCTTACACTGCATTTAGTCATTTTGGCTTATTGTTCCATCATGTTCTGCCACTGATAATGGTGAGAATTAATCCTGAAGTACCAGAATTGATGAGACAGAACAAGTCGACAGCTGTTTAAAAAACAAACAAAGAGACAAGGGACAGCTTACAGAAGAGAATGTTATGATTGTATGCCATATACAATTTGAATTGTCTGCCCCAATTCTAATAATACTGAAATTTGGAGAATTGATCTCTGTATTAAACAGATTTTCTTACAGGAATTAATTCCCAAACTGCAATGCTGTATTTCATTTCCTCTTGTCATTCTTAAATCGTATCAGTTGGAGAATATAAATTCCTACATGTTTTGTATCACATTCTATTTTGTTTTCT
This sequence comes from Enhydra lutris kenyoni, assembly GCF_002288905.1. Lineage (NCBI taxonomy): Eukaryota > Metazoa > Chordata > Mammalia > Carnivora > Mustelidae > Enhydra > Enhydra lutris. The sequence continues at coordinate 35,598,871 of NW_019154087.1, read as the reverse complement.
TTGTGAGTGAACAGAATTGTGCTGTGAGTCATCTTCTCATTGAAGGAGTCCACCCTCTGCAAGACATTTACTTTTAGTGTAACAGTCAACTTCTTACTCTCTCTCAAGTAATGAGTAGAAGTTACATGTCTATTTTCCATATGGATGTCAAGAGCACAATTTTCTTCTACTAAATAAGTATATGTATTTAGACTATTGGGAGAATGGGATCTCAAAACTCTTTTAAATTTTCAGCACTAGACCAATTTCTTTTCTTTTTAAAAATGAGTTCTCTATATCATTTCTCAAGCTGTTACTACTTTCTTAGAGCAGTTGGCAAAGAACATCTAATCTGAGTCTGGGCAACATCAAGTTTAATGTATAAAATGTGATTTTATAATATCACATAATTTCATACACTATGTGCTTATTTTTTTCTAAACTTGGTAAATATATCCCAATGACTCTAATGAGCCAAATAGCAAAAGTGTGTGGCTTTTCTTTCTTTCTTTCCGTTCTTTCCTCTCTCCCTTCCTCCCTTCCTTCCTTCCTTCTAAGCAAGGGAATGAGTATGCTATGTCACCATCAGGAATCAGCTTTCAGAGAACTCAGCTAGTATCATGTTGTAAAATACCTGGTGATGTAGAGGGGCCACCTGGGGGGCTCAGTTGGTTAAGTTTCCAACTCTTGATTTCTGCTCAGGTCATGATATCAGGGTCATGAGATGGAGCCCCTTGTGGGACTCCAAACTCAGCAGGGAGTGCTTGAGATTCTCTCTCTCCGCCTGCCACTCCCCTGCTTCTGTGCGCTCATGCTGCCTCTCAAATAAATAAATAAATCTTCAAAAATACCTGATGATGTGGGAAAAAACATAATGAGAATGACCTTGCAAAAATAAATTATTGGGGGGCGCCTGGGTGGCTCAGTGGGTTGAGCCTCTGACTTCGGCTCAGGTCATGATCTCGGGGTCCTGGGATCGAGCCCCGCATCGGGCTCTCTGCTTGGCGGTGAGCCTGCTTCCTCCTCTCTCTGCCTGCCTCTCTGCCTTCTCTCTGCCTACTTGTGATCTCTCTCTCTCTCTGTCAAATAAATAAAATCTTTAAAAAAAAATAAATAAATAAATAAATTATTGGAAGAACTGCAGGTAATTAAATATATGCTGCCAGTTTGCGAATTAATGTTAGACTATGTCGAAAATAAGTCACTTCCAAATAAGCAAACTTTTTACAATTTTATGAATATAGACTTGAAATTAATCTTACATGTGCAGTAGTTTATAACTTGCAAGTCAGAAGAAAAAAGGCTTTTGCAAAAAAGACTTTTGCTACTTTAAGCAAAAAGTAATTTGCTGAATTTATTCCAAGCTCATTAAGAGGAGTCTCAAGAATTGAGCTTTGAGGTAGAAAGGAGCATAACTGTTCTTGAAGACTTGGAAGCAAGGATGAGAGGAATAATCATGTAGACTCTTTGTTTAACAGTTTTACTGAGATATAATTCACTTAGCCTACAATTCACCTATTTAAAATGAGCATATAGAATGTTTCAATCATTCTTTCTATCTTTGTATTTCTCACCTAAGGGTCCAAGTCCTAGGGAAGCATCCAGTTGGCCAGGCTAAGCCACAAGTTTTGTTTTTTTTTTTTTTTTTCTGCTGATGTAGAGCTGATGAAAGTAAGGAGTGGTTTGGGTCATAGTATAAGAAGATGCCATATACAGAGGCAGCCACCTGAATTTAAGCTTCCAACAAGTGAGATATAAAAGATGGGGCAAAGGTTATTTGCAGTGATGTGCTGATAAATTTTCAACAATTGGCTGTCTAGAAAGAAAAAAAGTCCTCTTTTATTTTCTTCTTGGATTTACAGATTTCCATGCTATAAATACTCCAACAATAAGAAATAATTTGAAACAACCAATTTGAGAGCATAGAGAGTTGGGTAGAGATGCTAATAATATATCCTTGTGGACTGAAATGAGTCCGCTTCAGCACACCACTGGATTTCTCCCCAAAAGAACATAGGGGCTCTCAGGGAAGAAGAATGGATGGAGGGAATCTTCCCTGAGAGAAAAGTAAAAATATATAATTAGATATTCAGCACAGATATTGTTGACCCTGAAAACTCAATATGCTTTTTTTAAAATAAATTAATAAGTAACTCAGCAGATAAGAATTTGTATGTGGGCATGTTAGAAATTACTACAGTATTTTATTTCAGTGAGGAGATCTTTGTTCTTTGTCAGTGATTTCTTAATTTAATTGGGGAACTCAGTTGGGCACATTTGAAATATTAAAAGAAATATTAAAAACTGCTGTGAGGGCGCCTAGGTGGCTCAGTGGGTTAAGCAGCTCCCTTCGGCTCAGGTCAAGATCTCAGGGTCCTGGGATTGAGTCCCACATCAGGCTCTCTGCTTGGCGGGGAGCCTGCTTCCCCTTCTTTCTCTCTGCTCTCTTGTGATCTCTCTCTCTCTGTCAAATAAATAAATAAAATATTGAAAAAAAAAAACCAACAAACAAACAAACAAAAAAAAACTGCTGTGATAGGGAGAATTCTAACATGGCCCCTGGGACATTCACCCCTGGTTTTATTCCCATGAATATGTTACATACATGGCAAAAGTGATTTTGCAGATGCAATTAAGGTTAATAATCAAATGACCTTAAGATAGGAAGATTATCCAGATGAACTTGAGCTCTTTTAATGCAGAGAGTTTTCCCTGACTAGTAGCAGAAGAGGAAGTCACATAGTCTTGCAGCCATAAGAAGGATTCAGTGCAAGAGACACTTGTGTTGTACAGAGATAAGAGCTGGAAACAGCCTCTAGAGAGTCAGACCCACCCTTAGCTGATAGCCATCAAGGAAAACGTGATTTTGATCCTACAACTACAAATAACAGAATTCTGTCAATCTCCTGAATGAGTTTAGAAATTATTTCTTGGAACCCTAAATAAGAATCCAGACTGTCCAGTACCTTAAATTTGGTTTTGCAAGACCCTAAGCAGAGAAACCAATCAAGACTATCTTGATTTTTGGCCTACAGAGTTGTGAGATAACAAACAGCTACTGTTGTAAGCTTCTAAATACGTAGGAATTTGTTACACAGCAATAGAAACTAATGTAACTGCCTATAAGTATAATAAATGAACTTCTGTGTTACAAGCTTCTGAAGAAATGATTTGTATGAAATAAAGTGAAGGAAAGGCTTTTAGAGAACACTAAGACTAGAACCAGATGTTAGAAAAAGCCAATTGGAATAAGGAATGTGAAATAATAAGTGGAGGATAATGGGTATAAAGGTCATCATGGCATTGAGAACTACAAGCAAGAGAAAAGAGCTGTTAGCAACGGAATATAAGAAGACAGACAAGATGTGTTAGAGATCCTAAGAGTTAACATCAGAGAGCTGATTTTGGTAAATTGATGAAGATCTAAAATACTGTGTCAGTAAATGATTCTCAGCTCTTTGGGGAATTTTAGTCCATGTGGACTTAAAAAAAAAAAAGAATGAACACCAGCACAACACTTCAGGATAACTAAATTAGAAATTCCGGAATATGTTACGTCTGTGTTTTTTTTTAACTCCACAGACAATATTGGGGTGCAGCCAGGGTTGAGATTCACTAGTGAGGATTTTGGAATTCATGAAAACCTAACAACTATCTACAACTTAAGTTCATGTATCATTCTAGAATCAGTCCTATCTTTGGAAAGATTGCCAATAATGAGATTTTTTTAAACTCATCTATTCTCTTCTCAACTGCACTGTTGCCATTTTTTTTTCTTTGATTACTTTAACTTCTGGGATGCTGCAGAGTCCAAAGTTTCATTTCCTTCATTCCAAATTTCTTTCTTCCAGTGGGTTTTTGGAAGTGACTGATTCCTTCTATGCTTTTAGAAGTTAGTGTAGAAATTTCACTTATGTTTCATTTGGTTCTTTAGTAAACATCCCTACCTTCTTCTCAAATAATACCAGAACCTTAGGTTATTTTAATTTCTATTGTCTCTTCATTACTTTTAAGCTATTTTTATACAGTGGTTTAATTTTATATTAATTTGTACTCTACAAATTAAATATTAATTTATTTTTATATAATCAATACTTTTCTTAGATTTATCTATCAGATAATAGTTTAAGTTAAATAATCTTTCTTCCTGAATTTTCTGGATCATATATATATATTTTTTATTCCTGAAATATTTAAGAGTATCTAGTATTTAGTGGTACTTAGAAGTTCCTTTGGAGAGGGTCTATATTAATAAGCCTTCTCAACTGTTAATATCTGAAATTGTACTTACTTTATATTCTTGAAAGATACCTTAACTTTCCATGGAGCTCTTTAATTTAATAATATGTTGTTTGCAAATTGAAGATATTGTTCTACTATTTCTGGCTTTAACTGTAGCTTTTTTAATCTTCTCTTTGTCTCTGTTGCTTTGAAATTTGACCATGATATTTCTAAGTGTGGATTATTTTATCCTATGGGGAATTTATTGGAATTTCTTATTCTGGAGATTTTTGTCTTTCATTAATTCTAAAATTTCACAACCATTTGGTATTGCTTCAAGCTCAATCTATTCTGTCATTCTGGAAATCCAATTATTCTGTTAGACTATCCATTCTATCCAATATATCTCTTAAAATCTCTTTCATATTTTTTATTTCTTCTCTCTCTGTTGTCTTCTAGGTAATTTCTTTAGTTTTAAAATGTAGTTGATTAACTTTCTATTCTATGCAAAATGCTATGGAAACTCTGGTTTCTAATTATAACATTTTTCCTTCCTAAAAGTTCTTTTTTTCAAAACTGTGTTAAATTTTGATAATATCCTGTTCTTTAGTTATACTTCAATTCCTTTGTGTTTTTCTATATATTAAATATAGAAATATTTAAATATATTTAAATATATATATTTAATATAAATATTAAATATATTAAATATATGTTATTTAATATATAAATAAAAAATATATTAAATATGTTCATTAGATGGTTTGTATCTGATAATGCCAATATTAACATTCTTTCCCATTTTGATAGTGTAATCTTTTATTTTGTTTACTTTCATTTTTGCTGGCTCTCACTTATAGTCACTTCTTTCCTTTTTTTTGACTGTGATCTCTTTGGATACTTTTGTGAGTTTATTTAAGGGCTGAAGTTAAAGTGGATTCCCAAGGATTAATTTTGTTTGCTTCCATTAGTAACTTGAGGGGGTCACTATCAACTGTGACATATTTAAACTGTTTTGGATTTTTTTTTTTTTAATGCATAGAGATATTGTAAAACCCACCTTCAGGGTAGAGGGAATATGGACTTCTAGATAGGAATTTCTAAGGAAAATTTTTAAAAGGTAGGATTTAGTGGAGGAAACAGGAAATAGTCTGTGTATTTCAATGAGCAAAGAGTATGCTACATGGAATCAGGTGCCTAGAATACATGATCAGAAGAGTCAGAGCTGTGGAAATCAGGAGACATGCCTAGGTGTGAATTTCAAAATCACACTATCATAGCTACCACACAGGAATCATGAATATTTTGTTATTGCTACCAGCATTGTAGCTGCCGCAACTGCCTTGTCCTAAAGAAGCTGATTCCTACTTAAACAGGGACCCCAGCTGCTGCAAATTCTTGAGTCTCCTGAAATTTGTGATAGTTTTGTCTGCCACAGGAAAAGGCTTTAGCTTAATTTCTGCCTCTACACTTGAATGAATTGACACTTAGACATGGCTGCAACGGAGTCTAAAAATATAGATACTAGCTTTCCAACCTCTCCAATACAAAGAGGATGAGCTGAAAGTTGAGAAAGCCAATCCAGCAATTTATCATTTTTCTTTCTTACTTCTCCTTCTGTGTCAAGCCAAGACAGACAGACACAAGTACCTACTATGCCCTTCTTTACAATGAGATGCAATTTTTGTACTTGATCTACTGTTGGTATTACACTTCATGGTTATTTTCATACATTTATTTATTTATTTATTTATTTATTTTGAGGGAGAGAAAAGCCTTGTGTGTGGGTGAGAGCACAAACTGGGGAGAGGGCAGGGGATAGAGGGAAAGGGAGAGTGAGAATCCCAAGCAGGTTCCACACCCAGGGTTTTGCCAGACTCCATAGGACTCAATCCCATAAGCCTGAGATCATGAACTGAGCCAAAATCAAGCATCTGATACTGAACTGACCAAGCCACCCAGGCACCCCTCTTTTCATACTTTTGATCCCAGCTGTTTTCTCCTGTCCTTTCCCAAGCAGTTAAAAATATTAGGTTGACATATACACTGAAGGCAGTTACTGGCTTCAGCATTCATCTGTCCTTGTGAATTTAACTTTTCTTATCAAATCTAGATTTCTTGAAATTCCTTTATGTTTCTGCAAGTTCAATTATGTATTAAAATAAATTTTTAAATATTTTATTTGTTAATTTTACTTATGATGCATAGGAGAGGCTTCTGTAACATCTATGTGTTAAATATGGAAATATGCCCTGGATTTTGTTTTTTTGTCCTTTTAAAATGTTTTTAATACCATACTGGCATCTCCTTCTTAGTCTCCTTTGCTGGTTCCTTTTCACCTTCACAACCTCTAAAAGTTGGCATTCTCTAAGAATCAGTATTCAGGCCCCTTCTCTTCTATATTTATATTCTTTTCCTAGGTGATCTTATCCAACACTGTCTTTTAAATGTCATCTATACGCTGATGGCTTCTGAATTAATATATTCATATTAGACCTTTCCTTTCTGCTCTAGATTCATTTATCCAATCTCCTACATGATATTCCTATCCAGAAGTGTTGAAGACATCTCAGACATAGAGGTCTAAAATATAAATCTGAATCTTCCCTACTTACTCTGAAATCTGTTTGTCCCTCACTTCACCTCATTAAACCATACAACAATTCATTTGGTTACTCTTGACAAAATCAAGAAGTTATCTTGATTCTTCTCTTTTCACAGCCCTTGATTTCTAACCCATGAGCAAGTCCTGTCAGTTCGAGCCTAAGACTACTTTCAAGGCTCTCCCCTATCACAGCAGTCTACATCATCATCATCATCTCTTAGCTGTGCTTCAATAACGAGTCAAAGAGTTCAGATAGGTGACTGAAGACTCCTAATTATTTCCTCTTCTACTCTGACCTTTTAAAATGCACTCTTTAGCCACCAGCATACTTTTTAGAAATGTAAATTAAATAACATCTACTCTGGGCTAAAACCTCCAGTGTCTTTCCATCTTATTAGAATGAAATGCAAATTCTTGTATATATGGCATGACCCCTGCTTACCTCCATGGTATTTGCTCTGTGATATATCTTCTAACTTTCCCCTTAGCACATTCCATTGTGGCAGCACTGACATTCTTTCCGTTGTTTGAAAAAGAAAGCCCATTTGATCTGGAACACTCTTTTCTTAGTCTTTTGATTTTACCATTCCAGTACTTCATTCTAGTCTAAACTAAATGCCATCTTTTAGGAGTCTTTCCTTATCACACTATGTACAATTACTACCCTTTCTCAATTCTTTAATATCTTATACCTATTGTTTCTTTGAGGCATTTACCACAGTCTAAACCTGCTACTAATTTATTTCCTTTGTTGTTGCCTGTATCTTCACAATTATTCCAAATATTATGAGGGCAAGCTCTTTGTCTCATTTTGGTTAGCATTAGCACCTGAAAGTAGATGCTGTATATATACATGTTGAATGGATGGATGGATGGATGGACAGATGGACAGAAAAGACAAGGGATACTCAGGCAAAGCTTCTCAGAGCCAGTGGATTATGAGGGAATAACTATATGTCAGGAGAAACACCTGGGGTGAATTTATAGTTTCGAAAGGCATGGATTCATTAATCATTCATTGGACTGTATAACACTACCCAGGGATCCTATGGACAGGATAAAACCCTGGAGAAGACCAATAATTTGCTTTACACTATGCTCCCTGAAGATAACAACCATGGTTGTTTTTCCTTCTTTACTCCAGTCCCAGTACCAAGTATAGTATTTCATGTAGATTTTCAACAAATTTAACTGACTTAATGAGTGGGTTAATTAATTAAACAGTGGGAAGAAAATCCCACAAAAAGAAATGTGATACAGTAGTCAGAGGTTTAAGAGGGGAGGGCCAAGGAAGTATAAGTTGATTGAGGTCAGAAGAGACAGGAGTTTCAAGAAAAAAGACGTAGTCGGGAATCTTAAAAACTAAAGAAGAGTCAAATAAGATCTCAGAATAATTCTTTAGATTCACTGAGAAAAGTGGTAATAGATGACACTGACATCAGTAACAACTGGAAAAGATGTGTCTATTTATTAATATATTGCATTTGTATCAGTAAATAACCTTGGTATATTGTATAGTATTCCCTTCATTTCATGCTAGAATCTCCTTTTTTAAAAGAATCCAAAGATTCTCCTTTAGATTCATACTCTGAGTCATGTTATGAATTCTTTGATGCCATGCTATAATAAAGGAAAACTAATAATAATTTATCAAGATCCTAATTAGACTTTTGGAAAGGCAGTCTGAAATAACTATTTGGAAATTAATGAAGAGATGACCTTGTTATCACTGAATGTCAAAGAATGCAAAATTTGTGAATAAGTCCCCAAATGTCTCTGCAACAATCACAGCACAAATGCAGAACTACAGGAGAGTTAGGGAGTCTCAGGAGGAGATGAGTTTCTTGTTCAAGGACACAAAACCAAACAGAAATGAGATGGCTATTTAGAGCTGACTCCAATGCAAGTGTCTTGGCAAGATTTTCTCTGGGTATCTGGGTCACTTCCAGAATGTAGCTGCTGCAGTCTTTACAAAAGAAAGATTCTGCTGGGGATAGGAAAAAAGCCGAATATTAGCTATGCCACTGCCCCTTTCGACCTGGTCTTACAACACAATTCTAAAAGATGTACATTAGTAACTCCTGTGATTCTTTTTAAGGGAGTCTTAAAAAAACCCTGCCCCTCCTAGTTCTGAAGTCAAACTCAGCAATGTAAAGTCCTATATCCCTCTAGGGATGACAGTACAACCAAAGGCTCTGTATCAGCTTCAGAACTGTCCATCCTTTTGCTGGGGCTGTTACTGGGAGAAGTGCCTTGGTATCCTCAGATTACAGATAGCAATCTGCATTGAGTCTGTCTTTAGTCAACTGCTACATACACATATTGAAACAAATATTTTTATTTCTTCATTGAACTATTATGTTTTAGTTACCATCTGTTTTAATTTACATATTAATTATAAAAATAATATGTTTATTATAAAAATCAAATAAAATGAACATTTATAAAATAAAAGCTAAGAATACTATCTGAGTCCTGCCCCTCTGTTCAATATCACTCTCCCTGGATTGCCACCATCCATGGCTTTGGCTTTATCTTCCATACATCTGTTTATATGTGTCTATGTACACCAAATCACATACACACTTCTGTGAAGGCCATTTACTCTGCATAGGCCACTCTCTTAGAAGTGTGTTTTGGAAATACCAGAGGGTTCTATCAACATCATGGTGGCAAGAATTGATCCTCCTTACTCTCCCCTTTGATTTACAACTCACTGGGCATCCATAACTGAAAAAAGAAGTATCTCTGCACAGCATACCAAAACATTGGAGAGATCCATCCATCTATGTAGCCAAAGTGGGTGGAAAGGACCCACATTCAATGGGTGAGGGGAAGGGATAGCGAGTGGCAGGGCCAGCATCAGCAGAGGTGGTAATGGCAGAAAAGGTGTGGCTGTCTACAAGGGAGCCAGCACAACGTTTCTGGCAGAGGAGGTAGAGGGTGAAAACAGTGAGTGAGGGTGTGCTTGGCCATATACTATGTGCTGCAACCTAGAGGAACCAGTTCCTCTCTCTTTGAAGAAAGAGTGACTGGGACATTAGGATGGGAAGTGACCGGGTAAGGAAAGGGAAATAAGCAAAAGAGCTCTGAAGGAAAAAGAGTCTTCTGCTGTCTGCCAGGAGAGGCAAGAGAGTAGCTCATCGACCTCTGGACACAAAGAAAACTCAGAAAGGCAATACAGTAATCCAGGTTTAAAATTAATGAACAGAAAGAGTACTTTACTAAAGAAATTCGAATTTTAAAAAGGAACCAAGGAGAAATTTGGGAACTGAAAGACTCAATAAACAAGATGAAGAATGTGCACTAGGATGCATTGAAAATAGAGCAAATCATATAGAAGAAAGAATTAGTGAGCCAGAGCATAGAAATGTAGCAATGATTTAGGTGGAAGAGAAGACAGAACTAGGATTTTTTAAAAGTGAAGAAACACTATGAGAATTCTCATTCCACTAAAAAAGCCAACATAAGTATAATGGGTACCCCAGAAAGAGAAGAGAGGGAGAAGGGAGCAGAGAGCATATTTAAAGACATAATAGCTAAGAACTTCCCAAACCTGGGACAGAACTGGATACACAAGTCCATGAAACTAATACTTTATTACCTCAACACAAAAAAACCTCTTCAAGACACATTATATTAAAACCGTCAAAAGTCAAAAATAAAGAAAGAATGTTAAAGGCACACAGGGGTAAAAAAAAAAAAAGACAGTAGCCTGCAAAGGTTAGCCCCTCCGTTAGGCTATCTTTTCTCAGCAGAATCTCTACAGGTCAGGAGAGAATGGAATGACATATTTAAAATATTGAAAGATGCCATCCAGGAATACTCTATCTGGCAGAGTTATCCTTCAGATATGAAGGAGAAATTTCCCCTCCCAGACAGACTAAAACTGAAGGAGTTTACCACCACTAGACTCACCTTACCAAAGATCTTGAAAGGTACTCTTTAGGCTGAAACAAAAAGTCAAAAGTATATAAAAACCTGATGAAATTGATAAATAGAACAAAATATCATAACTTTTTTAAAGAATAGTATATTAAACTCTTAACTATATCATAAAGGTTAAAGGAAAATTCACAAGATAGCTTCAGTGCCAGTTGTGACCTGACCCCCATTCTCCATCTTCTCTCCCCACCTCTCTAACATTATATTCTACTTTCCCTCTTTGAACACGTCACTGAAGAGACTCCAGAGACACTGTGTTCCTTGAATACACCAGGCAAAACCAAGCCTCTGGCTTCCTACCTTACTGAGAAAATTAATGCAATCACAAAAGAATTGCACTGGCTATTGTCTCTTCTTGGGAAGCTCTCTCCTAGCTATCCCTGTTGCTCATTCCTTGACCTTTGTCAAGTCTTTTGTCAACTATAACATTCTTGTTGAGCCTATCTTAACTACCCTACTTAAAACAGTAGTCTTGACCTTGACTTTCCTGATCCCCTAGCCTAGTTCTTCTTTTTTCACCCTGTAGCATTGACTATATGCAAGATCATGTATATCATATACATGTTGTCTGTTTTTCCCCACCAGAATGGAAGCTCGGCAAAGAGAAGACTTTAGTAAGTTTCATCCTGAAACCTCGAAAATGCCTAGTAATAGTAGCCATTCAATGAACATTGGAAGACTATATAGATGGATGAGGGAATAGACATACATATTTAAGAATTTGTATAGTAAAATGGATTAGCATGCAGGAACGAGAGTCAGACTGGTAGGCTCCATCAATTATCTGCTCTAAGTAGGGATAATAATTAGACCACAATCATAAGGAGTACCTAAAACCTACTTCACAGGGTTGTTATGAGTGTTCAGTAAGCAACTAGGTAATAATGGTAAAGAGTGCAGAACAGTGCTTGAAAATATTGATTAATCAATGTTCCATACTACTATTATTCTTATTATATACAAATACTTTTTAATAAAACTGGAATCAGGCCATATATACATTATTCATACAGCTTGATATTTGCACTCAATGAAATAATGGGGTTTTTTTTTTAGTTTTTTATTTTAAAGATTTTATTTATTTATTTGAGAGAGAGAGAGAAAGAGAGAACAAGTAGGGGGTTGCAGATTCTCTGCAGAGCAGAAAACCCAACATGGGGCTCTAACCCAGGACCTAGGGATCATGACCTGAGCCAAAGGAAGACACTAAATGAATTGAGCCACCCAGGCACCCCATTTTTTTCTTTCTAAATAGTACATACAGATCTCATTCACTCATTCATAGATCAATTCATATGCACTATAATATGTGAATACATATATTCATATAAATATTTTGAAGTGCTTACTCTGTGCCTTTGTAGCATCTACAGTCTAACAGCTCTTTCTTTGTATGACTGAATAATACTCTATAGCATTTACATGCATTTACTTAATCATTCTTTTAATAATAAATATTTGAATGATTTTTAGTTTATGTTATTCTATATGCTTCCCTTGCAACATAACCTAACAAAAATTAAAATTAAATATTAAACATTAAAAATTAAACATTGTAATAATATTGTTTGTTTTTCCATACACTGTAGATAGAAAAGTATATAGGAAATGCCCTTTTTATTATTATTATTATCTTAATTCCATTATGATCACGGTACAGTGTTTTATTAGTTTCAGGTGTACAATATAGTGATTCAATACTTTTATACATTGCTCAGTGTTTACTACGATAAATATACTCTTTTTTTAAAATTTTTTATTTAAATTTATTTAGCTAACATATAGTACATCATTAGCTTCAGATACAGTGTTCAATAATTTATCAGTTGTGTATAACACCCAGTGTTCATCACATCATGTGCCCTACTTAATGCCCATTACTCAATTACCCTAACCCCTTCCCCACCTTCCCTCCAGCAACCTTCAGTTTATTTCGCATAGTTAAGAGTCTTTCATGGTTTCTCTCCCTCTCTGATGACTTCCCTTTCTGGTTTCCCTCCCTTACCATATGATCCTCTTTGCTAAGTATACTCTTACATTCTGCCACCCACTTCTCCTCCATTAACCACCTGTTTGTTCTTTACAGTTAAGAGTCTGGGTTTTTTCCCTGTTTTTTTCTTTTATAATTTGTTTTGGTTCTTAAATTCCACATATGAATGAAATCATATGATATTTCTTTCTCTGACTTACTTCACTTAGCATAATACTCTCAAGCTCCATCCATGTTGCTGCAAATGGCAAGATTTCATTCTTTTTCGTGGCTGAGTAATAATCCTGTGTGTGTGTGTGTATGTGTGTGTGTGTGTGTGTGTGTGTGTGCACACTACATCTTTTATATCCCTTCATCTACTGAGGGACACGTGGGTGGGTTGCTTCCATAATTCCACTATTGTTAATAATGCTGAAGTAAACATGGGAATGCATGTATCTTTTTGAATTAGTTTTGTTATGTTTTGTTTTGTTTGTTTGTATTCTTTGGGTAAATACCCAGTAGTAGAATTACTGGATCAAATGATAATTATATTTTAATTTTTTGAGAAAACTCCATACTGTTTTCCACAGTAACTGTACCAGTTTGCTTTCCCACCAACAGTGAACAAGGGTTCCTTTTTCTTTACATCCTCAAAAATACTTGTTGTATCTTGTGTTTTTGGTTTTAGTCATTCTGACAGGTGTGAGGTGACATCTCATTGTGATTTTGATTTACATGTCCCTGATGATGAGTGGTGCTGAGCATCTTTTCATGTATCTGTTGGCCATCTGGATGTCTTCTTTAGAGAAATGTCTGTTCATGTCTTCTACCCATGATTAATTAGACTATTTGGGGTTTTGGTACCAAGTTGTGTGAGTTCTTTATATATTTTGGATACTAACCTCTTATCTGATATATCATTGGCAAACGTCTTCCCCTATTCATGAGGTTGTTTGTTTTTGTTTTATTGGTTGTTTCCTTCACTATGTAGAAGTTTTTATTTTGATGTAGTCCCTGTAGTTAATTTTTGCTTTGGTTTCCCTTGCTTCAGGAGAAATATCTAGAAAAATATTGCTATAGCCGAAGTCAGAAAAATTATTGCCAGTACTGTCATCTAAGATTTTATGGTTTCAGGTCTCTTATTTAGGTCTTTAATCCATTTTGAGTTTATTTTTGTGTATTGTGTCAGAAAGTGGTCCAGTTTCATTCTTTTGCATGTGGCTGTCTGATTTTCCCAGCATCATTTGTTGAAGAGACTTTTCCCCATTGCATATTCTTGCCACCTCTGTCATAGCTTAAGTGACGATCTCATCATAGGTTAATTCTAGGCTCTCTATTCTGTTCCACTTAACTATGTGTTTACTTTTGTGCCAGTACCATATTGTTTTGATTACTATAGCTTTGCAGTATATCTTGAAATCTGGAATTGTGATACCTCCAGCTTTGTCTTCTTTCTCAAGACCACATGGTTATTAGGGATCTTCTATGGTTCCATTACATTTCAGGATCATTTGATCTAGTTCTGTGAAAAATGCTGTTGGTATTTTTATAGGAATTACATTAAATCTGTATATTGCTTTTGGTAATATGGACATTTAACAATGTTGGTTCTCTCTATCCATGGCATGGATTATCTTTCCATTTGTATTATCTTCAGTTTCTTTCATCAGTGTTTTATAGTTTTCAGAGTGCAAGTCTTTGTCTCCTTGGTTAATTTTATTTCTAGGTATTTTATTATTTTTGGTGTAATTGTAAATAGGATTTTTAAAAATTTCTCTTTCTGCTACTTCATTGTTGGTGTGTAGAAATGCAACAGATTTTCATATATTGATTTTGTAATGTGACCCTATTGAATTCATTTATCAGTTCTAGTTTTTTGGGGTTTTTTGGTGGAGTCTTTAGGATATCCTACATATAGTATCATGTCATCTGCAAATAGTGAAAATTTTACTTCTTCCTTACCAATTTGGATGCTTTCTATTTATGAAATTCCCTTTAAAGCCACAGCTTACAGTATCTCAAAGATAACATTTATCTGTCCTCTGAAGAAGTAATTTATGTGTGATATCTGTTTTAAAAGTCACTACATGTATATATTCTGTAGATACAAGTTATTTTGTTTGATCCAGCTGTCCTTTCTACAGAACTGTTCTTCTTTTTCCTCTAACCTATTAGTACCTACAGAATTGTCACATTCTTACTCTCCAATAGCTTCTCATTTCAGTCAAAGTAAAAACCCTATCCTAACAAGGACCCCTGCAGTGTGACAGCTGATTGATCCTCCAAGAGCATCTGACTCAAACAGGAAAACCCAAATCTTACCTGAAATTTCGAATTTAGGATTGTAAAAGGTACAGTCAACCCCGTTTCAATGATAGTCATAGAAATAAGTGTTCAGAGGAATCAACTGTCTTATTTCTGAACCCATAGATAAAATTTGTTTTAGGTTAAAAATAAATAAAATAAAAATAACATAACATAACATAACATAACATAACATAACATAACATAACATCTCACCCAAAGCCAAAGAAGGTAAAAGCCAAAGAAAGTCCTGGAAATGTTTTGAGTTCCTACTTCCAGTTGGTTTTAAATTCTACCTGCATCCTCCCAAACTTGTGTATTTGCTTAAGCCCTTTTTTGTATTCTCTCAGTTAATAAATTGTTCTTTTTTTCCTAAGGAATTTCAAGTTTGGTTTCAGTAACGTACAACCAGAGTCATCTAAGGTATACTACATGTTTTGCCCTAATTCAGGATATTAAGATTAAGGCAGAAATAGGAATTTATATATTCCTTATAGTATCTGTAAGATAATTGTTCATAAAGAAATTCATTGTAGTGTTATATTAATTGAAGACACTCCAATGACATGACACATTGTTAAGGAAAATGTTAGGAGGTATAAATTAGTTAAGAAGCACAAGAATGTATTGTAGGGTATAGATTCTGTCTATACCAGAATGTTTCTTTGGGAACTGCCTCTCTAATCAGGCAGGTTATAGCTTTCCTGTTCTCTTGGACATGCTGGGTAGGACTGGAACTCCAAAGAGAAGTCTTTTCTTCATGGGTCTTTTCTCCCCAGGTAATTAATCATATGCCTTTTGGAAGTCTGCCTGAAACAGTCTCATGTGTTGCTATCACCACCAATCATAACTAAATGTAATAGAAATTTCTCCAACAAAACCGATGTTGATAAAAGACGCTTTCTTCCTGGAAGAGTAGGCAGTTCAGTCACCCAGGTATTTGGTGATAATGACGATCTGTTGACTGTGAGCAGCTGGATGCTCTAAGCCTTTCAGTTTCTGACACAAATTTTAGGTAGGCCTCTCCGCCATCTGTCCCTCTAGGAGAGTAAACAACTCTCTAGAAAATCTTCTGAAATTTGCTTTAACTCTTTCTAGAGCGGTGCTTTTTAAGCTTTAATGTACAGATGAAGTCCTCTGTGTTCTTGTAAAAGGTACACCCTGCTTCAGAAGGTGCAAAACTGACCTTGGAGCCTGCCAGGTGATGTTGATCCTGTGGTCTACAGACTGCACTTGAATTAGCAAGTTCAAGAGAATTTCTTACTTCCCAGCCCTGTTCAGGGCTTGAATTGAATGACAGAATGCCACAGATCTTTCAGCATCTCTCTCCTTTACAGGACAGTAGCTCCCTGCTATACATATATATATATATTTTAAAATAATATCATATAGTGTCAAATTTAAAACCTTTTTTCTGATCCTCCCCTTGTGATAATTGAAACATAAATTAATTTCTATGATGTCTGCATGGTTCTTATACCACTAACAGTGAACTTTGTGAAGATTATACATCGGATAATCAGTAGGATGAGCCAAGAAAACCAAGTCCTTATGTTTAGCTCTAAGTGCATAGAAAAGTGTGCTTCTGTTGTGCATTATTTTCTGGGTTTAACTTAAGTCTCACCATGAACCTGGAAAATGGGAAATAATCGCAAAGAAACATTCCTAACTTGTGTGTTTTTGCACTTCCACATTTTATTTCTCACAGTATGAAATTTTACATATAAGCTAGCAAAGTTCTTCCTTTTTTTCTTTTTTTTTTTTTTCCAGAGACAGTTAAAGTCTTACACAAGCAAGGCGCCAAAACTCCACTGACCCTATGACTATAATAATAATGGCAACATCTCTTATAGGGCAAAATGTATCCTTTTCTGTTTGGAAGTGCTATCCCCAGATAACATTAACCAGAACATTAGATGCAGCCCTATTGTTAGTCACAGACTCTGCCAGAAGTCTGTACACAGAAGGGGTAATCAAAGGACATGCTTTCCATTGATGTGGATGTGTTAGCACATAATGCCTTTGCCCCAGGGAATTGATAACAGGAAGTACAATGCAGCTCTTCTAGGTCACTTTGAATCCAGCCCAAGTTGGTTGTGATTAACACTGCTAACATCGAAAGCTGTTCTAAGACTAATGTGAAATATAGAATGGTCTCAGTCTAGTTCACTTGCGACAAGTGCCCACATCGTGAAAATCATCACCATCATTACAGCCTTTGTAGGCAGCACTGGGAGTCTGAATGGTTTTGAAACTGAATGCCAGAGTTCCCTAGAGATGAGCCCTGGGACAATAAGTCAGGTTCATGAGAGGCTTGTTATGAGGAAAACTGTTTCACTTCCTTTGCGGCATCTGTTCTCTAAATAACATAATTAGATCTCCAGGGCAATTTATGTGGTCCACTAAACTGGCCATAAAATATCATAAAATCATGACATATTATTAGTTCTCCCCCTTTACACATATAAACATCTATTACAGGTAGACTCTGATCCCACCATTAACAGCATTAGGTCTTAGGAAGGACAAATGAAAGGGCTTGCCCTTGAAGTAGGTAGTGTCGTTTCATCCGGAATCCTGATCTGTGAATAATCTCTGGTCTTTAATTTATGGCTTTTACAAACAATCAGTCATGTTATATTTTTCTTCTAGAGCTCTGTACTGATTTAATTAGAAACTGCAAAATACTTTGATTATTTTCATCTATAATGTCTATTGTTCACATTTACAAGCAATCTAGTTTATCCAATTCGGTAGCTAAAAACACATCAGGCCATATAAATAATAAAGAATGCTTTATTAGCCCTCACTGTAATTTAAAAATCTAGTTTAATAATCACATACCTCAGTGGAAAGGAGTCTCTCTGATACCTTAAACATCTCAGCAGAAATGTGAATTTTCTAACATCAGGAAGACAGATTTTCCCCCAGGCTATGGTGAAAGGTAGTGGTGTTTTCCCCAGGTTCTCCATACCTTGGGAATGGGGTGGAAAAAAACAGCCATACACTTGTCTAGACACTCTCAGTTCCACACCAATCAAGTAAAAGAACCAGATTGGGGTGCCTGGGTGGCTCAGTGGGTTAAAGCCTCTGCCTTCAGCTCTGCATGATCTCAGGGTCCTGGGATCAAGCCCCACATCGGGCTCTGTGCTCAGCAGGGGACCTGCTTCCCCCTCTCTCTCTGCCTGCATCTCTGCCTACTTGTGATCTCTCTCTGTCAAATAAATAAAATCTTTTTAAAAAATAAATAAATAAATAAATAAAAGAACCAGATTATCGTAGTTGAAGTGGTAGATTCTGTCATTTGGCAATTCTATGATCCAACAAGTTTTCTGTTGTCATAAGCATGCTTATTTGAAGATAGGCACTAAAAATCTAGCAGAAAAGTACCATAAGGCAAGCGACAACAGCAATAGCAAAACTACAAAACTTTTGTGTCCACCCCCAAAGAAGTAGAAACTAGTATAAATATTTCTGAAAGGTCATTCTCTAGCTTTAAGCTTTTAAAAATTAGAGGCATGCATTGTGCCTCTTTACCTCTTATTCTCAGAAAGCCACTTTTACTCTAAAATAATTCAAACATATAGAAAATAGTAAAACACCCATCTATTTGTCAGCAAGATAAAACAGATATTACCATTTGTGATATTTGCCTTAAATGAAAATAAATGTGCATATATATGAAAGCCTACTTTCTTTTTCCTCTGCTCATCTCTCTTCACAGAGATAATTGATATAAAGCACTTACATACAATCTTTTGAACTTTTACTCCATTTGTATATGCCAAAAAAACTATAGCATCGTAGTCTATATTTCAAGAATTCACAACAGTGATATCCTATGTCTTAAGTGTTTCTTTTTTCTCTGTCAACATTATATTTTTCAGATTCATTCATGTTGATTCATGACGATGATGATGAATGTTTATTTTCACTGTGATGTAATGTTCCATTGGATGAATAAAAGACATGCATCACATTATACTAATGTGATCCATCAGAAGAATAATCAGGTTTTAGGTTTTGTTTGTTTGTTTTGGTAAAGCAAGTAACACTTCAGTGAACACCATCAAATATGTCTCCTCAAACATATGGTGGGATTTTCTCTAGTAGAGACCTGTAAGGGAAGCCCTTGATTATAAATTATGAGCATCTTCAAATTTACTAGGTGTTGCCATATTATTCCCTAGTATTTGTATCAGTTAACACCAACAACAGCACTTTCAATGTTGCCTCAAACCAACTCTTGGTATTATAAAAACAAAAAAAAAAATTAAAATTTGATATTATGCTTATAAAATTGCATCTCATTGGTTTTAATTTCTTTCTCTGAAATATCAGTGAAGACTCTGAACATCACTCCATATTTTCATTAGCCATTTCAGGATGACTTTCCATATTCAAGTCTTTTTTATTTATGTTTGGCTCTTTCATTTTTACTTGCTATAGTTTCTATATTTCAGTATCAATTATTTTGAGTCAAATGCATTGGTAACTCTTGAGGTGAAGCTTTTCTAAAAGATGTAGCATCCAAGAATTTATTAAGCAATTTTAAATCTTTACTTATTACCTGGGAGTGAGGGGTCAGGGGTGCAGGGGACAAACTTTAAATCCTAATGAGCAAAGCTTTAAACTTCTGTTCATCTTCTCTTTCCCCTCAAAAGCCCTCTTATTAGAGCATAGCTGGTTGCTATCTCTTTTTCTCCCTGACCACCCTCCATCCTTTTCACTTTCACCAGTCTTTCTCTTTCTAAACCTTCTGTATTTCCCACTCAAAACCAATTATTGATGGCTTTTGTCTTCTCAACACAAGTCCACATCTTCCCTTTTTTCTCCAGAAACATTTGGCCCCTTCCAACATTAAGGAGTCCTCTCTATTAACTACCCCACCCATTTGCTGGAGACTGAGAGGCCCCGACACCCAGGTGGGAGCTGAGCAGGCAGTGAATGGAGGCCTCTGGGAATTCTCATGTTAATGGTTTTCCCTGTCATATTCTAATTACAAATTCTCTCATCCTTTTTCTAAATTTACTGTGTCCACCTTTGTTTTACCTCTGCTTGGAATTGTTGTCCTCCTCCCTCTATAAACTCTGCCTTGTAATACTGTTAATGGTAGTATTAATAATAACCAGGAAGGTTTCAGCTTTAGCTATCACATGTATCCATACTAGCAAACTGTACTGTATGCATTCTGATTCAAACTGTCTTTTGGGGCGCCTGGGTGGCTCAGTGGGTTAAGCCTCTGCCTTCACCTCAGGTCATGATCTCAGGGTCCTGGGATCGAGCCCCGCATCTGCTTCCCCACTTTCTCTCTCTGCCTGCCTCTCTGGCTACTTGTGATTTCTGTCTGTCAAATAAATAAATAAATAAATAAAATCTTAAAAAAAAAAAAAAAACCTCCTTTTATGTGCAATTACCTATAATATTCCTGTTTTATTGACAATTATCTTAATAGTTTACAAAAAGTAAATTTCTCCATCTGTCACTGTTTCATAGGTGTCCTAGGAAACATTTCCATTTTTGGGGACCTTGTTGCTTTCTCCATGAAATTCATAATTCTTCAATTCCACATGCAAATTATTAAACTATTGATTATTTTAAAAGATCACTTTAAATATTTTACCAAGTTAATAAATCCATATCATATTAAAGACTAGGGTACCGATTAATATCCAGTGTTACCTTTTTACCCAATTCTTTCTAAATTTATAAATGCATAAAGTTACTTATGTTAGACATATTCATTTATATTTTTTGTTACTATGGCAAAATACAGTGGAACAATTTTTAAAATATTTTCTCCACATTAAAGAAACAGTATGGTGGTACATATCATTTGTTTGCTTATTTCAAGTGAAAATGTGCCATTTTGCTCAATGTCCATCTGTGACTATTTTCAGGATCATATTATTTTTGTAATTTGCAACCATTATAAGAGTTTGTCTCAATTTTGGTACTGCCTATGCAAAAGATATTGCTAATCAAATTGAGGACTAAACCAGTTTTACAGACTCATTCCTTTAAATGTATTAAGAATTGTAAATTCTCACTATGACCATTTCCTGCTTAAAGCTTTGATGTCTGTAGGCACCTGCTAAGTAAAATTCTAGTTCCTTAAAGTAACACACAATGCATGGCATTACTAACCTCCACCACCTTCCCTTTCTTATTTTCTACCATCCCCTTGCTCACAATTTATTTAATGACAGAAATAAATGTGATGTAATTGCTCACACAAATACCATAATTTCTTGCCTTGCTAACTGATCATACTCTTACTTCTGTCAGGAATGACATGACATATTTTATTTGTTGGTCTCACCCATAGGTATCTGATAGATTCAATTTACATATCAATTCACAACTTGAAGAAGCCTTCTCTGCCCAGTGATTGTAAACCTGATTTAGGTTTCCAGGTTGATTTTGTTCCCTTATGCCAGATGTACTTCTTTCTTAATATCTTCATTATTCTGGACACATATATATGTATTTTGCTAATTCAGACTATAAGACCTTTAATTTTAGAGACTGAATGTAATTATTTTCATAATGTATTCAGATATAATTGAAAGCATGTATATTCTTTTAAAATATTCTATAAAGAAACCATATTACTTTTTCAAATGAGAAGTTCTCCAATTTAACTGGAGTGAAAGCATTTTTTTAACATTAACTTCAGACCAGGTGTATGTACAAAACATTTACCTTGGGGAACAATTAGTAATTACTAGCATGAGTAAACCTTCTTTCCCTATATTTATTCCCTACTTCATAGAATATTATAAAAATTAGAAGAATTATGGTTTAAAACATAATACTGAGATGCTCTGAAAGTGTTAGTAATGTCAACTACAATTGTAACATAAGAAAATTGCTTCTTTCTATTGAAAAAACTCTTTAAAGCTCTGCTAATGTGGTTAGAGGTTATTGAATAGCACATAAAATACATCCTGTAAAGTACACATGTCAGGTTGATGTTTCTGCCCTAAATGGACTGCCTAGAATTCTTTCTGTTTCCACTCTATAATAACTTATCTATAGATTTTGGGGGGCCTATTTCCACACTTCTATTGCCTCTGAAGACTTTCCAAAAGGAAAATTATTGATCATTTTTAGGAGCATACAAAATAAGTGAAACACAGAATAAACTTTTTCTCTATACAAATATTAAAATACATATGAAAACATGACTATTTTATGTCACCTGTTTATTTTCTTTAGTATCAATTTTATAGCTTCTTTTAAATTTTTTGATAAATAAGGCATTTTTTCCATTACATCAAGTTCTTGTAAAAGGTAATTATGTTTTAATATTAACCAACTCCTAATTTTCAGAGCATTTTACAAGATAAAGTGCTTTATATGTTCAGTAATGGATAGTATTTCCATTTTACACATGACAAAACCAAAGATGAGTAGGGACATAAAGGTCACTGAAACTGTATCTCCTCTCAAAAAACTCATTTGATTCTTTTTACATAATTGGACAGCAGGTGAAGTTCAACAATTAGCTAGTGACTAATAACTAGCTACTAGTGAGAGATCAGTTCATAAGAGCCAAACTTCTATGGCTTATTGTAAAACACTGTTTTATTTAAAATAAAGATATCTATTTATTTAAACAATGTACATGAGATGAAAGAAAAATACTCAGCTGTGTTTCAAGAGAGCAAGGTAAATAACTTAAGTATCCCATTATATTATGATATAATATACATTTGTATCTTATATTGAAATGGTGTAGAAGACAATGATGTTCCTGGATTCTGGACAAAATATGATATATAGGATATTAGTAACATGAAAGCTTTAGAGATTTTATTGGTTCATATATGTGTATCTAAATCACTCTATAAAATGCCACTTATTACAAGACATTGTGTAGCAAAGACCAGAATCATTTTTTGTTGTTTTGTTTTATTTGAGAAATATAGATGTGTACAAATACTTATAAATCAATGTTTTTTTAATAGAAATTTTTAAAAAATTAAATCCCGAGTAATCTTATGCAGACCTTACCAGAATATTTATTCCCTAGTATATTTAAGGTTTTTACTGAAATACCAAATGTATCAGTATTGAGGAAGCTTAATTCCCATATAATAACTTATAAAAATTTTAATTCTGGTATAACCCTGACTGTCCTTATGATTATTATTTTCTTTATACTTTGTAAACAACTTATTCACCTCATCCACTTTGGTTTTTTGCACAACTGTTGTAATTATCCCATAGTTCAACCAACTGATGTGTAACTATGTGTTATTAGCTCTGTAAAAAACTACAAAGCTCTGGTAAAGCAGTTGACTTAATCACCGTGTTTAGCTATAGCTCCCATGACCTATATTATACTGTATTTTCAATAGAAAAGTGTAGACAATAATTACTTCAACCATAATTTTTTATACCCACAAGGTTTATATACCAGGAACTCATAAATGGATCAAGGTTTTGTCAACTTGATGCTTAATAAATTTGGGGGTTCCCTTTATGAAGAAGGATTAAATATTATTAATCCAAATTAGTTATGGAGATCTTTGAAGGAGCCAACACAGATGAGAGGCCCTGAACCTTATGCTTCATTAAATTTCTTGGTAAATCTCTCTCTACCCAAATGCTAAGGAAAGGAACTAAATATTTTATTCTTAAACGTTTGATATATTTTGGAGGCTTATTGCTAAGGACTGTGAAGCGTTGAGTTTCACCCTACTTGAAAGCTAGAAAGTTAATTTTCCACTATTCCATGAATACTGGCAAGAGACATGAAATTCCTGGATCAGAGACAAAAGAATGTATTGCTTGCAGTAAAGCAAGAAGCACAAGATTTATGTATACATCAGCAACCCTGCCTCCCTCCCACCCCTACCAGATTCTGTGGAGGTGACACTAAGGGGTCCAGGTGAATACTGAAAAAGCAACAGCAGATTTACTTTATAGCTGAAGAATCCCAAGTAGTAATCAGGGCTCCTTTTTGTCCTGTAGGGAGACATCTTGATTATACTACAAGCAAACTTGCCCTTTGCTCTGGAGTGAAACACACTATCTTCAAGTCTATCCCACAGAGAAACATCCTTGAAAATATAGTCTAGAACAATAAGATAGTTTTTACCTCTACTTATGGGTAATACTCTACTTGTGGTAATCTCCCCAAACTATCGCTAAACAAATCAAATTATTATTTCATGAGTAAATTTAAGTTTGCTTCAAGTTGATTTTGTAAATTACTTGTACTCTTTTAGAGAAAGTTTTCAAAAAAGGCACATAGAACAGTGTTAAAAGCAATACCCATGCCTCTACCATTCCCACTCCTCAGAAATAAATACTTTCAGCTATTTAGTTTTTAGTTTTTTGGTTGGTTATCTTCAATGATGTAAATATTTAATAGCTAGTCCTCCAGGTTTAGTTCTAATAGGAGTCTTTGTTGATATTTACATTTACATAAATGAGTGAAGTGAAAGTGAAACAAGGAAGGGTGCTGGATGGCTCAGTCATCAGCCTCTGGATTTTGGCTCAGGTCATGATCTCAGCGTTCTGAGATGGAGCCCCCCACTAGGCTCTGTTCTCAACGTGGAGTCGAGGTTTGCTCTCTCCCTCTGCCCCTCTCCCACTCTCACGCATGCTCCTGCTCTCTCTCTAAATAAATAAATAAAATCTTTAAAAAAAATAAAAGTGGGACTCCTGGGTGACTCAGTCATTTAATTGTCTGCCTTCAGCTCAGGTCATGATCTCAGGGTCCTGGGATCAAACCCACCCCCAGTGTTGGGTTCCCTGCTTACCAGGGAGTCTGCTTGTCCCTCTGTGCACCTCCTCCGTGCCCCCCTCCCCACTTGTGTGCTCTCTCTATCTCTCTCTCTCTCTCTTTCTCCAGTAAATACAAATAAAAAAAATTTTTTTAAGTGAAACAATGAGATGGATGTTTGAATTTTACTGTTCATTTATAATGTAAGTGATTTTTTTTTTTTTTTTTGCTAAAATGGATACCATTTTTTGAACACTGGAAGAATATTTTCTCTGTTATTTGTGTTATTTGCAATTTAATGGCTATACTAATGACAAATTTTAAAATGAATCTACTTCATTAACATTTTTTCCTTTATTAAGTCTAGAAAACCAATATAACATTAGAAAAAGCCTTGATATATAGCACTAGTTGATTTCTGTGTTGTAAATATTCTTGTCAGGCAGATTTCAAGATACCAACATGGTTGTCACTGAACAGAGTTGTGAGGGTATGTGCAGTAACACACTGTTGTATAGTATCCTGCCTGTAGATACTATATATAAATAATCTCAAGAGCATAGATGAAAGTACAATGCAGTAAAATAATTTGGAAATGACAAGATTTGAGTATTAATACCTTTGTGTATAATGATTTTCTATATATATAGCTTTAATATTTTTCTTTTTAATAATGCCTGTGTTTCACAACAATTCACAAAATCCCTGAAAATTTAACTACAGACTTCTTGAAAATTGGTGTAAGCTGGATTCATCCCACCACCTGTTAACTTCTTTATCTCTAACCAATGTAATATTCACTACTTTTTGATTGATTAATTTAGCCATTATCTACTGATTCCCATGATAATAGCTGAGGATTTAGCTCACTTATGTTATTTTCTCTCTGCCT
This sequence comes from Enhydra lutris kenyoni, assembly GCF_002288905.1. NCBI lineage: Eukaryota > Metazoa > Chordata > Mammalia > Carnivora > Mustelidae > Enhydra > Enhydra lutris. The sequence continues at coordinate 35,573,214 of NW_019154087.1, read as the reverse complement.
TTGGCAGCTAGCTTTCAGTACGGTCCCAAAAGAGACTTTCTGCCTGCTATTCAGCTCTCTCTGTGAGCTCTTCCCACAGTGAATAAGGCTGATCTGTGTAATAGGATTTTGAGAAAATGATGGCGTGTGACTTTCAAAATTAAGCCAAAAAAGCCATTGTAGCTTCTGACTTACTTTCTTGCATCAGTTTTTATGGGGAAAGCTAGCCCTCTATGTTGTGACACTACTCAAGCAGTCCTATAGGGAGAGAGATCCTGATGGTAAAGGGTAAAGAACCGAGAACTTCTGCCAACAAGGCAGCAAGAATTCCAGCCATGTAAATAACGGTTTTGTAAGCAGATCCTCCAGTAGCTGGCATACATTTCAATGACTATAGCCCCAGCCTAAGAGACACCAGAATTAGAACTACCAAGATGAACCGCTCCTGAATTTCTGACTCACAAAAATTATCAGATAATAAATGCTTCTTGTTGTTTCAAGTCACTAAGTTTTGGGGAAATTTGTTTCTCAGTAGTAGATAACTAATATATCCCATTCCCATTTCCTTCCATTTCAATGATATCAATATTCCCACTTCCTCCACGGGTTGTTCCTTCATTTATTCCACAAACACGTACATTTTGCTCACTTACTATATGCCAGACAATAATCTGTGAGAAACAGAACAATGACAAAGTACTGACCTCACAGAGCTCCACTAGGAGAGGGAGACTATAAATAAACATACACTGTAATATTCAGTGTTTATAAACACTATGAGAAAGAACAAAGCATCGTTACACGACAGAGATGAAAACGTCTCTGTCAAACGTCTCTGAGAAGCAAACATTTGGACGGAAACCTGAATGTGCTGTGGGAGAGAAAAAGCCCCGTGGATATCTGGAGTAAGACATTTCCAGATAGAGAGAACAGCAAGTGGGAAAACAGGAGGTAGGATTGTACTTGTCATATTGAAAGAACCACAGGGTTCCTTTGGTCATCTCTGCACCTTTAAGCAGCCTATTTTTAAGTCCAGATTTTATTCACGCCCCATTTTTTAAGAGACTTTGGTTTCAGTTTGTGTGAATGAAAATTTTAAAACTCCAAACTTTGCCTTCACTCTGCCTTCCAAGTCCCATGACCCAACCTTTACTTTTTTTTTTTTACTTTGTATTTTCAGTTGATGTTTGCATTCTTCTGTAATCGTAGTTCATTAGTTTATGATTTGTCCTGGGTTGTTTCTTTTTTTAAAAAAAGATTTTGTTTTGTTTTTTTTTACTTGACACAGAGAGAGAACAAGCAAGAGGAGCTGCAGGCAGAGGGAGAGGGAGAAGCAGGCTCCCCACTGGGCAGGAAGCCTGATAGGGGGCTTGATCCCAGGATGCTGGGATCTTGACCTGAGCCAAAGGCAGATGCTTAACCTAGTGAGTCACCCAGGTTGCCCCATCTCCATGGGTTGATTCTAAACACAGGACATAAATATGTCTGTATAATGATGATTATACAAATGTGGCTTAAGGTAGGTAGTGCTCTATGATTAAATGTCCTTCTTACCAGATTGTGTTGCCAGGCCTCTGAACAACCAATGGCAGTGTTTTTAGAGCTTTATTTGAATGAATATCCCTCTTTTCACTTCTATCTACGGACACTAGTATATTCCAAAACCATGTATTGATTTTGTGGATTTCCCTTATTTCTTTTATAACTTTCTTCTGAAGCCCTCTACTCAGGATCATTTTTGTAGACCAATCCCATTTTTGTTGTGGAGAGGCATAGCACTCTCCTAGGTTTGAGACATTGTTTCTTTATCCCAGACTTACTGGTTTTTTGTTTTTTTTGTTTTATGTTTTTTTGTTTTTTAATTTTAGTTTTTATAAACATATAATATATTTTTATGCCCAGGGGTACAGGTCTGTGAATCGCCAGGTTTACACACTTCACAGCACTCACCATAGCACATAACCTCCCCAGTGTCCATAACCCCACGCCCCTCTCCCAACCCCCCTCCCCACAGCAACCCTCAGTTTGTTTTGTGAGATTAAGAGTCACTTATGGTTTGTCTCCCTCCCAATCCCATCTTGTTTCATTTATTCTTCTACCCCCTTAACCCCCCATGTTGCATCTCCACTTCCTCATATCAGGGAGATCATATGATACTTGTCTTTCTCCGATTGACTTATTTCGCTAAGCATGATACCCTCTAGTTCCATCCACGTCGTCGCAAATGGCAAGATTTCATTTCTTTTGATGGCTGCATAGTATTCCATTGTGTATATATACCACTTCTTTATCCATTCGTCTGTTGATGGACATCTAGGTTCTTTCCATAGTTTGGCTATTGTAGACATTGCTGCTATAAACATTCGGATGCACGTGCCCCTTCGGATCACTACGTTTGTATCTTTAGGGTAAATACCCAGCAGTGCAATTGCTGGGTCATAGGGTAGTTCTATTTTCAACATTTTGAGGAACCTCCATGCTGTTTTCCAGAGTGGTTGCACCAGCTTGCATTCCCACCAACAGTGTAGGAGGGTTCCCCTTTCTCCGCATCCTCGCCAGCATCTATCATTTCCTGACTTGTTAATTTTAGCCATTCTGACTGGTGTGAGGTGATATCTCATTGTGGTTTTGATTTGTATTTCCCGGATGCCGAGTGATACGGAGCACTTTTTCATGTGTCTGTTGGCCATCTGGATGTCTTCTTTGCAGAAATGTCTGTTCATGTCCTCTGCCCATTTCTTGATTGGATTATTTGTTCTTTGGGTGTTGAGTTTGCTAAGTTCTTTATAGATTTTGGACACTAGCCCTTTATCCGATATGTCATTTGCAAATATCTTCTCCCATTCTGTCAGTTGTCTTTTGGTTTTGTTAACTGTTTCCTTTGCTGTGCAAAAGCTTTTGATCTTGATGAAATCCCAATAGTTCATTTTTGCCCTTGCTTCCCTTGCCTTTGGCGATGTTCCTAGGAAGATGTTGCTGCGGCTGAGGTCGAAGAGGTTGCTGCCTGTGTTCTCCTCAAGGATTTTGATGGATTCCTTTCTCACATTGAGGTCCTTCATCCATTTTGAGTCTATTTTCGTGTGTGGTGTAAGGAAATAATCCAATTTCATTTTTCTGCATGTGGCTGTCCAATTTTCCCAACACCATTTATTGAGGAGGCTGTCTTTTTTCCATTGGACATTCTTTCCTGCTTTGTCGAAGATTAGTTGACCATAGAGTTGAGGGTCTATTTCTGGGCTCTCTATTCTGTTCCATTGATCTATGTGTCTGTTTTTGTGCCAGTACCATGCTGTCTTGATGATGACAGCTTTGTAATAGACCTTGAAGTCCGGAATTGTGATGCCACCAACTTTGGCTTTCTTTTTCAATATTGCTTTGGCTATTCGAGGTCTTTTCTGGTTCCATATAAATTTTAGGATTATTTGTTCCATTTCTTTGAAAAAAATGGATGGTACCTTGATAGGAATTGCATTAAATGTGTAGATTGCTATAGGTAGAGCATAGACATTTTCACAATATTTATTCTTCCAATCCAGGAGCATGGAACATTTTTCCATTTCTTTGTGTCTTCCTCAATTTCTTTCATGAGTACTTTATAGTTTTCTGTGTATAGATTCTTAGTCTCTTTGGTTAGATTTATTCCTAGGTATCTTATAGTTTTGGGTGCAATTGTAAATGGGATTGACTCCTTAATTTCTCTTTCTTCTGTCTTGTTGTTGGTGTAGAGAAATGCAACTGATTTCTGTGCATTGATTTTATATCCTGACACTTTACTGAATTCCTGTACAAGATCTAGCAGTTTTGGAGTGGAATCTTTTGGGTTTTCCACATATAGTATCATATCATCTGTGAAGAGTGATACTTTGACTTCTTCTTTGCTGATTTGGATGCCTTTAATTTCCTTTTGTTGTCTGATTGCTGAGGCTAGGACTTCTAGTACTATGTTGAATAGCAGCGGTGATAACGGACATCCCTGCCGTGTTCCTGACCTCAGCGGAAAAGCTTTCAGTTTCTCTCCATTGGGAATGATATTTGCGGTGGGTTTTTCATAGATGGCTTTGATAATATTGAGGTATGTGCCCTCTATCCCTACACTTTGAAGAGTTTTGATCAGGAAGGGATGCTGTACTTTGTCAAATGCTTTTTCAGCATCTATTGAGAGTATCATATGGTTCTTGTTCTTTCTTTTATTAATGTGTTGTATCACATTGATTGATTTGCGGATGTTGAACCAATCTTGCAGTCCTGGAATAAATCCCACTTGGTCGTGGTGAATAATCCTTTTAATGTACTGTTGAATCCTATTGGCTAGTATTTTGGTGAGAATTTTTGCATCTGTGTTCATCAAGGATATTGGTCTGTAGTTCTCTTTTTTGATGGGATCCTTGTCTGGTTTTGGGATCAAGGTGATGCTGGCCTCATGAAATGAGTTTGGAAGTTTTCCTTCCATTTCTATTTTTTGGAACAGTTTCAGGAGAATAGGAATTAGTTCTTCTTTAAATGTTTGGTAGAATTCCCCCGGGAAGCCGTCTGGCCCTGGGCTTTTGTTTGTTTGGAGATTTTTGATGACTGTTTCAATCTCCTTACTGGTTATGGGTCTGTTCAGGCTTTCTATTTCTTCCTGGTTCAGTTGTGGTAGTTTATATGTCTCTAGGAATGCATCCATTTCTTCCAGATTGTCCAATTTGTTGGCGTAGAGTAGCTCATAGTATGTTCTTATAATTGTCTATATTTCTTTGGTGTTCGTTGTGATCTCTCCTCTTTCATTCATGATTTTATTTATTTGGGTCCTTTCTCTTTTCTTTTTGATAAGTCTGGCTAGGGGTTTATCAATCTTATTAATTCTTTCAAAGAACCAGCTCCTAGTTTCGTTGATTTGCTCTATTGTTTTTTTTTTTATTTCTATTTCATTGATTTCTGCTCTGATCTTTATGATTTCTCTTCTCCTGCTGGGTTTAGGGTTTCTTTCTTGTTCTTTCTCCAGCTCCTTTAGGTGCAGGGTTAGGTTGTGTACCTGAGACCTTTCTTGTTTCTTGAGAAAGGCTTGTACCGCTATTTATTTTCCTCTCAGGACTGCCCTGTTGTGTCCCACAGATCTGTACCATTGTGTTTTCATTGTCATTTGTTTCCATGAATTTTTTCAATTCTTCTTTAATTTCCTGGTTGACCCATTCATTCTTTAGAAGGATGCTGTTTAGTCTCCATGTATTTGGGTTCTTTCCAAATTTCCTCTTGTGATTGAGTTCTAGCTTCAGAGCACTGTGGTCTAAAAATATGCAGGGAATGATTCCAATCTTTTGATACCATTTGAGACCTGATTTAGGACTGAGGATGTGATCTATTCTGGAGAATGTTCCATGTGCCCTAGAGAAGAATGTGTATTCTCTTGCTTTGGGGTGAAATGTTCTGAATATATCTGTGATGTCCATCTGGTCCAGTGTGTCATTTAAGGCCTTGATTTCCTTGTTGATCTTTTGCTTGGATGATCTGTCCATTTCAGTGAGGGGAGTGTTAAAGTCCCCTACTATTATTGTATTATTGTCGATGTGTTTCTTTGATTTTGTTATTAATTGGTTTATATAGTTGGCTGCTCCCATGTTAGGGGCATAGATATTTAAAATTGTTAGATCTTCTTGTTGGACAGTTCCTTTGAGTATGATATAGTGTCCTTCCTCATCTCTTATTATAGTCTTTGGCTTAAAATCCAATTGATCTGATATAAGGATTGCCACTCCTGCTTTCTTCTGATGTCCATTAGCATGGTAAATTCTTTTCCACCCTCTCACTTTAAATCTGGAGGTGTCTTCGGGTTTAAAATGAGTTTCTTGTAGGCAACATATGGATAGGTTTTGTTTCTTTATCCATTCTGATACCCTGTGTCTTTTGATTGGGGCATTTAGCCCAGTAACATTCAGGGTAAGTATTGAGAGATATGAATTTAGTGCCATTGTATTGCCTGTAAGGTGACTGTTATTGTATATTGTCTCTGTTTCTTCCTGATCTACTACTTTTAGGGTCTCTCTTTGCTTAGAGGACCCCTTTCAATATTTCCTGTAGAGCTGGTTTGGTGTTTGCAAATTCTTTCAGTTTTTGTTTGTCCTGGAAGCTTTTAATCTCTCCTTCTATTTTCAATGATAGCCTAGCTGGATATAGTATTCTTGGCTGCATGTTTTTCTCATTTAGTACTCTGAATATATCATGCCAGCTCTTTCTGGCCTGCCAGGTCTCTGTGGATAAGTCGGCTGCCAATCTAATATTTTTACCATTGTACGTTACAGACTTCTTTTCCCGGGCTGCTTTCAGGATCTTCTCTTTGTCACTGAGACTTGTAAATTTTACTATTAGGTGACTAGGTGTGGACCTATTCTTATTGATTTTGAGGGGGGTTCTCTGAACCTCCTGGATTTTGATGCTTGTTCCCTTTGCCATATTGGGGAAATTCTCTCCAATAATTCTCTCCAATATACCTTCTGCTCCCCTCTCTGTTTCCTCTTCTTCTGGAATCCCAATTATTCTAATGTTGTTTCATCTTACGGTGTCACTTATCTCTCGAATTCTCCCCTCGTGGTCCAGTAGCTGTTTGTCCCTCTTTTGCTCAGCTTCTTTATTCTCTGTCATTTGGTCTTCTATATCGCTAATTCTTTCTTCTGCCTCATTTATCCTAGCAGTGAGAGCCTCCATTTTTGATTGCACCTCATTAATAGCTTTTTTGATTTCAACTTGGTTAGATTTTAGTTCCTTTATTTCTCCAGAAAGGGCTTTTATATCTCCCGAGAGGGTTTCTCTAATATCTTCCACGCCTTTTTCAAGCCCGGCTAGAAACTTGAGAATCATCATTCTGAACTCTAGATCTGACATATTACCAATGTCTGTATTGATTAGGTCCCTAGCCTTTGGTACTGCCTCTTGTTCTTTTTTTTGTGGTGAATTTTTCCGCCTTGTCATTTTGTCTAGATAAGAGTATATGAAGGAGCAAGTAAAATACTAAAAGGGTGGCAACAACCCCAGGAAAATATGCTTTAGCCAAATCAGAAGACATCCCAAATCATGAGGGGTGAGAAAGGGGATAAAAAGAGAAAGAAAAAAAAAAAGAAACAATTAAAAAAAGAAAACCAATAAAGAAAAAATATAAAAAGGAAAAAAAATATATATATATTAGATAAACTAGTTAAAAAACGTTAAAAAAGAAAAGGGTAAAAGTTAAAAAAATTTAGCAGAAGAGAAAAAAAAAATTGAAAAAGAAAAAAAAAATTAAATTAACTGCAAGGCTAAAGAATCATGGGGAGAAAGCCATGAGTTCCGTGCTTTGCTCTCGTCTGGAATTCTGCTGCTCTCCTTGGTATTGAAACTGCACTCCTTGGTAGGTGAACTTGGTCCTGGCTGGGTTTCTTGTTGATCTTCTGGGGGAGGGGCCTGTTGTAGTGATTCTCAAGTGTCTTTGCCCGAGGCGGAGTTGCACCGCCCTTACCAGGGGCCAGGCTGAGTAATCCGCTCGGGTTTGCTTTCGGGAGCTTTTGTTCCCTGAGCGCTTTCCGTAGAGTTCCGGAGGGCGGGAATGAAGATGGCGGCCTCTCATTCTCGGCCCGGAGGAGCCGAGAGCCCGGGGCCCCACTCCTCAGTGCGCCCTCAGAGAATAGCACCCAATTACTCCCGTCACCCTGGCCTCTGGCCGCGCTCCGAGCTGACCGAGCCTGCGACCGGTTCAAGGTAACCTGGAGCTTAGAGCTCACTCCTCGGCTCTGACTCTGTAGCCGGCTTCCCTGTTCTCATGCCTTTAAGCTCTGCGACACTCAGACACCCCCGATCCTTCTGTGACCCTTCTGTCACCCTGTGGGGACCTGAGGCCACGCTGATCCTGCGTGGGCTTCACCCCGGTCAAGCCTCTGGAGCGATGTCCCTCAGCGGAACAGACTTTTAAAAGTCCTGATTTTGTGTTCCGATGCTCTGCCGCTTGCCGGGAGCCGGCCCCTCCCCCCGTGGTCTATCTTCCCGTCGCTTTGGATTCACTTCTCCGCCAGTCCTACCTTTCAGAAACTGGTTGATTTTCTGTGTCTAGAGTTGCTGTTCTTCTTCTCTTCGATCTCCCATTGGATTTGTAGGTGTTTGCAATCTTTAGATAAGCTATCTAGCTGATCTCCCACTACCTGAAGTAGTCTCAGCCTGCTACTTCTCCGCCATCTTGACTCTGGTTTGTTTTGTTTTGTTTTCAGAGAAGATCTTCATATTTCTTCCTTAAAAAGGATGTATTGGAGAAAAACCTTTCAATTCCTATAGAATGTCTTTACTCATACTTGATTGATAGTTGAACTAGGCATACACTTCTAAGGTAATAATCATTTTTCCCACTTACTCTGAAGGCATTACTTCATGTCATTAACATTTATTGTTGCTGACAAGAACTCTAGTGTCCATTTCTTATTTCTGTGTCAGTGACTGTGATAGGTTGAATTGTGCCCCCCCTCCCAAAAATGCTATTTGGAAGTCTTAACCCCCCAAGTACATCAGAACGTGACTTTATTTAGAAATAAGATCATTGCAGATGTAATTAGTTACATGAAGATAAGGTCCTACTGGCAAGGGTGGGTCACTAATCCAATATGGCTGGTGTCCTTCTAAGAAGCCGGTCAGGTGAAGACAGAGGCACAGGGAGAATGGCACATGATGACAAAGGCAGAGACTGGAGCTGTCATTCAGGGTTTGAGAGATATTGCCAGCCAGGAGCCAGGAATAAGCAAAAAAGGGATACTCTTACAGGTTTCAGAAGGATCATGGGCAGGCCAAAACCTTGATTTCAGACTTCTGGCGTGCAGGACTATGAGCAGATAAATTTCTTTTGTTTTAATAATTTGTCTAATTGTAGCTTTGCCTTTAAAAAAAAAAATGTTTTGCTTTAATTTCTCGCGCCTTGTGCTTTGTAATTGGAAGTTTCTATCACACAGAAACACTTCAAATTTAGGAAATTCTCTGACAGAGTTGATAACTTCAACCCATTATTTTCTCCCTTTTCTTCTTTCCTTCCTTTCTGTTTCTGTCTCTCTCTCTCTCTCTATTTTTAATTTCCTATTAGAAAATTGTTGGAACTCCTAGATTGACCCACTCTGACTCTTTTCTATTTCTTTGTTTGTTTTATTTTCTGACAGTTCTTTTTAGTCCTCCCAGTATATTTAGTATATACAATATGTAATACATAGAATTCATTTTTAATCTGATTGGTTCCTATTGTTTCATTTTATAGAAACTTTCAGATATTAATTTTAACTTTTTTCTTAGGAAACCACATATTCTTCAATCTCTCTGCATTACTAATTAGAGGGTTTTTGTTGTCTTTGTGATTGGTTCTTTGTTCATTTTCAATTTTATTTTATTTAAATTCCAGGATAGTTAACATGCTATGTTCTATTAGTTTCAGGTATACAATACAGTGATTCGATTGGCTGTTTAAGTACATTCTGGTGTCAGAATTATTTTTTAGTTTTTTTTAAGAGTGTTTTTTTTTTTTTCTTAATTTTAAGTTGTTTTCCTCAAGTATCTGATAATACTAGGAGTATTTAAGTATTATACACTGTTCTCTAGTGTGTCTGTGGGGCTTATTGCCTGTTGGGAAGGTGAGAGAACTACAATCAAATTGACTTCACCTAGTCTTGATGGTGGAGAGTTTAAGAGAAGTAACTCATACCTGGAGCTCTCAGAGGGCTTTCTCTTTGGAGAAAACACGATGGGTAAATACCTGGCAGCAACCTGGGGAAAGAGGTGGAAAGATTAACTGTGCCTGTATTGATTTTCACTCAGTATTCTAGTTGTTAGTCCCATCTCTAACTGTTTCCTTTTTTCGTGCCCACCTTTTCCAAGAAGATCCAAACCTCTCCCTTGGATTTTCAGAGCAGATTGTGGGTCTGTACAATTTGTCTTTTTGTATGTGTTAGCAATACTGTTAATAGAGTCTCAGCAGGAAAAAGAGATAAATAGCAGTTTAAAATCTTGAACCAGAAATCTATAAACCGGTTTTAAAAAAGTACCCTTCAATTCAGTTCATTTGGAAGATGAAAGGCGGCATGCAGAAAGGCAAAATTTACATAATTTAATTCCGATAATAAAGAAGATTAAAAGGGTCCACAAAATTCAGTGGATATTGCACATAGCCACACATTTAAAAGTATTCTCTTCGAGTCTGCTTATTCTCAGAATTGTTTGCTACGTAAACAACTGTCATCAATAGCCTCTTGGTTCCTCTAGTAATGGTTTCTGTGTGTAGATTTTCTCACTGGAGATTTCCTCCTGAAACTTAACATGACGTGGTGTAAAGTGCACCAGACCTGCATGGATAGCCTTAATACTGGGGACTAGTCTTATATTTGCCTAGTAGCTGTAGGATGATGGGCACAGTGCTTTGCCTTTCAGAATCTCAGCTTCTTCCATCATGAAGTGAGAGGTTAGACTGAGTGAACTCTGTTCCCTTCAAGCTCTGTGATTCTGTGGATGAAATAGAAATGTATTTTTACAAAATTTTCAAATATTATTTCCTGCCACTGAATAGAATAAATGATTTTATCAGCAATCTACTCTTTTGCTACACCGCTGTTATGTCCCAGCCACTGACGACTTCCTGCCCCTACAGAACCCGGAGAGAACTTGAACTGCAAATCAAATCGTATTACTCCACTGCTGAAAAATTTTCATGGTACAAGTAAAGTCTTGTACAAGTAAAGTACAAGTCTTTACCAAAGCCTGTTAAGTCCATGATCTAGACCCTAATTTTCTATTCTTACCTTAGTCATTCTGCACTTAGTTAAGTTTGCTGAAAACATAGTGGTTGGTCATTTCCCTCCCCTCAGAATGCCAAATTCTTTCCTGATTCTGCTGTTCTTTCTGCCAAGACTGCTTTCTCTCCCTCATTTCGCAGGGCTATCTCCTCCAGGACTCAGCCTGAAAGCCATTTTCTCATAAAAGACCTCTCCTTCTTATCGTTTCTTCTCCCCTCCATTGTCTCCTTGATCACACTCTTCAAAATTAGTAATGATTTATTTGTATGGTGAGGGTAGGAAACAAGTCTCTCACGTTGATCACCAGTTTCTGTGTGCTTAGTGTCATGTCTGGACTACAAAAAGTGCGTGATAAATATTTGATGAAAGAAGAATGGACACTAAAATAAATGATTTTATGTAAAATGTGCTATTGGAATGAATTTTATTTTAGAATAGTGGTAACTGGTTAAACAGAGTAAAATCAACTATGGTGTAAAGAAATAAAGAAAAACAAGTTAAAAAATTCTTTTCCTTTCTTAACTTGTGTATTTTTATAATTAAACTGCATCAGATCAAGCCTGACTATGTTCAGATTTTCCAGGCTGACCTTGCTTGGAATTGGAAGAATTTCTAGAATAATTTATGTATCAAGAAAAGAGTACAATGCTCTAATGTTACAAAGTCCCTGGGGGCAGAGTATCATGTAAAATATTCATGAAGCTTAAGTGCAAGAGACATCAGATCTTCTGTGGTATTTTAACACTATATTTCTGTACAAGGGAGTTGTAAAATGAATATGAGAGAAAAATATTTAGGACAATAAAGAGCACCTACAAAGTGAATTCTTGCCTATCTAGTTTTGTAACTATTGCCCTCCCAAATGTGAGTGTGTGTGTATGAGTTCCCCTATTCATTAATATTAGAAGTTCCCTTATAATCATCATAAAAATTAGTATTAGCAATCAGTAGATCCTCTTCATACCTCTTCAAAGGGGTCAAAAGTGAAAAGAAAAACAAATTAATTGAAAGAGAGAGAGATAAGATGTGTACTGGTTAATAAAATCCAAAATTTGGGGACCACACCTTGACATATCAAGTGATGGATTTGCCAAATAGCATCTTGTAAGCTTTGGCCACACTTGTTTGTGGTTGCTAAACACCTGAGATTAAATTTTACTGATGTGATTTTCATCTTGAGGTATCTGTTGTTGAAGTCTCCTGTCCTCTATATGGAAAGAGACTCCTTTAAAGCCGGAGGTCTATAGGTATGGGTTTTTTGAGTCCTTCTTTCCTTCTCACCCCAAACATCTCACTAAACAGGCTGTGGATATTCTGTGAAACCTGTGCCATTCAAATGCTTTCTAAAGGATTTTGAAGATGCTTTTATTTCAGGCATCGATCTGATGTTGATGTCAACAAAATTTAAAAGTAAGTCCTTAAATACATCTTGATTCACAGTGGTGGAATGTTGGAAGCAAATGGCAGTTATCAAGAGGTTATAATTTTCATGAATTTAATTAAAAATTACTGAAATCTTTCCTGGGGGAAAGGGACTCAAAAGGAACTCAAGAGGGACTTCAAGAGGGACTCAATTTTTAATTCATAGCAACATAGACATAGCTTTAAAAAAAAAAAAAAAAGAAAGTGTTAGCCTCTGGTTTTCATTCATGTTTGACCATTTGAAATTTAGATGTTTATTTCATTTATTTTATATGAAAAAGAAAAGATAGAATGTAATGTCTTATTAATTGTATTTGTTTTTGTAAGGAATTTGGAGTTCCTCTGAATGAAAGATAGCCTTTCTTTGCTCAACTTCTCATCCACATTCAACCATATGTTTTATAAGACACTCATTTTCTGAGATGTTCAGGAAGATATATGACGAAAAGCATATTGGGAAAGATTTAAGATGCAATCATCTTTCAGAGTCCTTCGGGTTGAAAACAGTCTCTGAAAGTTAAATGGCTAATAATATAATAAGAAAACTTTCCATGTAAATTTGTCTACTAATGTATCTTTATCTGTCTCATGTCATTGCTCTATTCTAATTCTTCACCTAAATGGTAAAAAAAAAATGTTTGGTAGGTTTTTGACATACAATATTATGATAAACACACGAAGCTCTCTCATCTCAAAGCCTCTGCACAGAATGTTATTCCCCCTTCCAACCTGTGGAACTGTAGAAAGTGAAGCCACCGACAAGGGGGTAGGGGGACTACTGTAATTAAACTTTCCTAAGTGAATCTCATCTCAACAGATTTTTAGCATAATGTCAATGTCAGAGAGATGTGAATAGACTGGATAAGCCTTAGATAAATGTGAGAATTTTACAAACCTGTCAAACCTCTTCCCTGTTCTGTTTAAAAATTCACAAGTAGGAGTCACTAGGTTTTGATAAAGAACTCCTCCATGGTGAGCTTATGGAATTGACCTCGTTGATGTGTTCGCCTACCCATTTGCTTAACTGGCACCTCTCAGGGGTTCCTCTTCTTAATTACTGGTGAAATCATTCCCTCCACCACCATGGCTATTTCTGAGCTGTCTGTGGAGTTTGACCTTGAACGCCTTCATCGTTTCTGTGCGGTTTTCACACCAGCTTTCTGCCAGCTTTCACCTCACCTACATCCCCTTTGCTTATGGCCTCAGGAGTAAAATCTGACTTCCACACTACGGTGTGAAGCTAGATTTTTTTTATGTCCTCTTAGAATTTGCCCCAAGTTTTCTGTTTTTGTTTTGTTTCTTTTTTAAATAACCACTTTGTAGTACTTAAATATTTAAAATACTTTTTCTCATTTTTCTTGGTAGTCTACAGTAAGCCATCAGGGTTAATATTTTGATAGTTTTTTTCCCTACACATTTATTTCATAAGGACATTGAAACATGATTTTATTACAGTTATAAAAGGCCCATGTTATTATTTGTGGGGATGAAATATAGTTATTGCACACCAAAAAAACTATAGTAACAAATGATAGGTCAACACTTTATATTTTGTTAGATTTTCAGAAAAAGCAAGGCCATTGTACCCCCCATTTGTGGTGTTTATGAAACAAGTTATTCCTTTCATAGCCAGTTTTCATCATGGTGCTTGGCATTTACCTTGAGCACTATACTAATATAGCAATAATAATTATTATAATAACAAGTATTTCTATTGATCTCCTTGTATGCCAGGTATTTATATAAGCACTTTCCTTATATGTATTGATTTGTTACTAATTAACAACCTTGTATTATTCTCATTTTGCATATGAGCAAACAGTTATGATAGATTTTGTGACTTGCTCAAGGTCACTAAGTCAGTAAAAGGGCTGGATTGTCAAGCAGTCTGGCTCCAGATCCTGCCACTTAATCACCACTGTATACTGCTTCTCTATTTAAAAATTAAAGTTGGTTTCTACTTTGGACAGTATGAAAAATTTATGATTTGAAGGCATTTCCTAGTTTTTGTGTCTAAAACATAGGTCACTCACAATCTTGGGGAGCAGAGTTGTTGAAGATTTAACATGCCATAATAATTGGAGTCTTTGTAGAGTTGAGAACTGTTTAAATCCATAAACCAGAAAATTGCATGCTTAGTTTGATTAAAATTTCTATGAAAGCAGAAAGACTTGCTAAGAAAGCATCCTCAAGAGCTAGCATTTTGGTTTGTATTGATGCATGAAATTTTCTCCTCATGTATCTGCTATATTGTTTGTCTTTTTCAGGTAGGACTATTCTAAACATTATTTGATATCATGCAGTGTTAAAATATGCTGACAAAAAAAATAATTACCGTGTATACATAGATAATTAAGAATGCTATCTGGTTAAATCTATTCTGTACCCTAAATGTTGAACAAAATAGATAGCAACACGTGTTTGAACCAGAACCAAAAGTGAAACATGTATCTATTTGTAAAATGAGCTTCTTAAATTTGAATTCAAATTTGTAGGTCATGATTACATATTAGAAGCGTAATGAAGTGCAAATAAAGTGAATAATTTATAGTTAGGGTCATTACAGTTAATGAAAATGGCTAAAACAAAGTGTTTAAATCATAACTAATCCCACTAGACTCATGGCCTCTACCTGTGCTTTGGAAAGTGGATAAACACCATCTCCTGGAATGGCCTTCCCAAATTATTCTGCTAAAGCTAAAACCCCTGACTGTGTTGGCAGCAGCTCTGAAGTTCTGAGACATTGGTTCTCATGGACAGTTCCACAGTGGCACCAAGCAGTGGTCATTCCACCGGTCCTCTACTCAGAATGTTTTGGGTATTCACCAGTATGGCAAGACCAGCTACATCAAGGGGGAAAAAAATCCAAGAAAACATAGAAAGGTGGTTGGTTTGTTAAAACAATAAGTTTAATCTTTTATTTCTTATATAATATGCTCAGACATACATGTACACACACACATACATACACACATACATTATAAAGGATGAATTCTACATGGAAAGCTATACAGAGTGAACAATAATGGTTAATTGTCAGACTCAGGCAGGGTTCCGCCCTCTGAGTGAATGCTTATGTATGGGTGTATGTATATGTGTGTGTATGTGTATATTATTAGTGTGGATACTCTTCTTTATTGCAACTGAAACTCTCTCTAAAAGCAAATTTCACTCACACTTTGACTTGGCAAATGTAGTCAGTATGAGAGAAGAGAAATAATTGTCAGAACTCAATGAGAATAGTAATGTTCTTTATATATATAGGTACATTTTCACAAATGCAGTTCATTATCATGTAAAAATTATAGGAGGATGTCACGAATTATATGTAATCATTTTCACATGAAAATGAAATACACCCTGTCTCCAATGCAGTGCCTTTGAAAGTCTAATGAATTGTTACAGTTTTCTGTCTACTCCATTAGTTGTAGCTTTCTATAAAATGGGCTCTCCAAGCCTGTTTTCAATTGAATAATCTTGAGGGAACAGGAAACTGCATTTTTTTTTCTTTTTCATGAGTGCTAATGCTTGGGTAAAATAATTGACTACTCATTTTGCCATATTTCTTAATATTTTCTCTATTTTTCCTCTCCATTTATGAAAATTATATGGATCATATTCTCAAATAAAGAGAGCATGATGCAAAAAATATATATATAAGTTACCTCCTTCTATCCCCATAGAATTTAACAGTTTTGCACATACCAGAAAAATAGAATGTTAAAGATTGAGGAGTCGTAAATGATATCCTAATTGTACTCCATTTACACAGAAGAAAAATGAAACTCAAGGTTAGTGTTTAGTTTGCCAAGGGCCACTGAATGTAAAATTACAGATTAGAATGAGCATCCAGCTTGCCGGTTGCAAACCAGAGTTATTTCATATGCAGTGCTTTGCTTGAAAACATAAAACAAATAAGCTAAAAATCTTAATGCAACAAGTACAAAAAGGTCTTACCTATGGCTTAAACACAGCTAAGTCAACTAACGCTTTACCTTGACTATAATGGAATAAATAAATGTAAGAAAATAATATGAGCAGGAGAGGGAGTATTAAAATGATTTATGATTCTTTAATGAAAAAATGTTTAAAGATGAGTTGAAGGGGGCATTTTTCTAATATGATGTGTGTTTTCTTGAGGAAAACCAGGTATTGGTGGCACATTACACACACATAGTGCTCAAAACATTTATATCTCATGAAGAGCCAGGAGATCAATTCCTCTTATAGGAAAATCAAGGTGATTTTAGGAAATTACTAAAGACTGGCATATATAGCATACTGAGACATCAGCAGAAATTTAAGTTTTCTAAGAAAAGTCTGTTACTGTCCTGTAAAAATACCCAAGAGACTACCCACAACCTCCAAGATAAAGCACGGACTTACTAGCATTGTGTCTGTGGCCTTCCTTAACTGTTCCCTTCAACATGTCCGACCGCCCCTCTCCCTAATCACCTCAATAAAACCCAAGCTTCAGCAGTCCCAAAGAACTTTCTGTTCCCAGAAGCTACCAATACACATGGTATTTCTTCCAATGACTTTCTTACAATGTCCCTCTAAGACATTTTCAGGGAAGATGAGAAAGAGAATATAAAATATTGGTAGCTTGCAAGAGTGAAAAGTCAGTCAACTATAGTCAGGGGGTAAGAAACAGATTTGGATTAAAAGCTTCATAAGTGGGGCACCTGGGTGGCTCAGTGGGTTAAAGCCTCTGCCCTTGGCTCAAGTCATGATCCCAGGGTGCTGGGATCCAGCCCCACATTGAGCCCCGCATCGGGCTCTCTGCTCAGCAGGGAGCCTGCTTCCCTCTCTCTCTCTGCTTGCCTCTCTGCCTACTTGTGATCTCACTCTAATAAATAAGTAAAGAATCTTTAAAAAAAAAAAAAAAGCTTCACAAGTTATTTTGTAGAGTAATCAGCAAACAGTTTGAGTGGTAGATAGTATAAGGCAGAGAGGGATGAAAAAATGGATTGGAAATAAATATCATTTGAGTATCCACTAGGTAACATGTATAGTCTAGTTGCATGCACGTACTTTATATTTTAATTTTCATAATAGTTTTGAAATGTAGGGGCTAATGCACCTTTTTTGAAGACCAGGGAGTTCAGTATTAAGTCTTATACCTAATAGTTGACAGAACCAGAAATCAAATCCTAGTCCTTATTGAAATAACTGTAACCATAATAATCTGTTAATATTCATCACCTATTAAAATTTTTGGAAACACAGTTATGTTCATACATACAAGTACTTCACTCATCATTGATACAGACATTTGGTTGTGATAGAGTTTGCTGGGAAATCCAGCTCTCTACCAAATAGAGCCTCACAGAATGATAGCACACACTTTTGTCACAAAACCTCAGCATCTGGGGGTGCCTGGGTGGATCATACGGTTAAGTGTCTGCCTTCAGCTCAGGTCATGATCTGGGTCCTGGGATTTAGCCCCCCATTGGGTTCTGTGCTCAGTGGGAAGTCTGCTTCTCCCTCTCCCTGTGCCCCAGGCCCCGTGGTGCTGTCTCTCTCTCTCTTTCTATCAAATAAATAAACAAAATCTTAAAAAACAAAACAAAACAAAACACCAAAAAACCCAGCATCTGATCCACATCTTTGCAGGTTCTATGATTGAAACTTCTCATAAAACAAAGTGGATCTGCCTTTTAGATTGTTGGTGACTACTGACATTCACATAAACTGATATGTACTGTAAAATTCTGAATTATTCATTTATACTTGGAAATGTAACTATCAAACCAACCAGAAATTTGATGTCCATTATTTAGTGTATTTTATCCTTGTAGGCAAATTTATAAGTTTTAGTCAGAAATTGGTTTCATGACAATGGAGACAAGTCCATGATAACAGGGAGAGCGACTGTGATGCTCCAGGCATCGTGCTAAAGTTTCTGTTTAGATTATTTCACTTAATTCTCACAATTCAAGTGAATATCCATTTTATAGGTAAGGAATAAGAATGAGAAAAAAATGAGTTTCCATAACTTTCCCAAATGTTCATAGCTGATAAAGAGTTGAAACCTAATCTATGGGGTGCTTGGGTGGCTCACTTGGTTAAGTGTCTGCCTTCAGCTCAGGTCATGATTCCAGAGTCCTGGGCTCAAGCCCCATGTGAGGTTCCCTGTCAGTGGGGAGACCACTTCTCCCTCTCCCTCTGCAGCATCCCCTGTTTGTGCTCTCACGCTTTCTCTCTCAAATAAATAAAATCTTTTAAAAAAGGAAAACAACACTGTAGAAAAAAGAACTTAAAAAAAAAGAAGCCAAAATCTATCTAACTTCAGAGCAAAACTTAATCACAACCCAGGGCTGCCTCCCAAACATGATAAAAAACCCCTTGAGGGCAGGGAGAGTCTTAAAAACACTCCCAAAGGAAGAGTGTCTATCCTGTGTCCTACATCTTCTCTGCCACACCCACATTGATGCTCACATCAATCCTGTGATATACTTTCATCCTCATTTTATAGGAAAGACAACAAGCTAAAAAATGAAGTCATTCCCTAAGGCCATATAGTTAATAAATAGCAAGATCAAGGAGGACTTAATACTCAACTCTGAAGCTTGCATTCATTCTATCACTGCATGCTGCCATTCTAAGCCAGGCATACTTATCAGATAGAAATGATAGCCTACATCATATGTAGGCATGTTCTAGCACTTTATGTATATTAACTTATTTAATCCTACGAATGTGAGTCTATAATTATCCTCATTGGATGAATAAGCAAGCTAACTCAGAAGTTAAGTAATCTACCAGAGTTATTCTACTAGTTAGTGGTGTATCTAGGATATAAATCAGACAGTCTGGCTCCAGAGCCCTACACTCTATTGTCTGTTGTGTTGTCTTACTAATAAATGACAAACAGCTTTACGACCTGATGCCTTCAATTTCATTCTAGAAATATTTTGTTCATGGGCAGCCACATGGTTTTCCTATATAGAAATGCAGATTATGGAGCAAAAGGAAATGTATTTCTATATAACAAGACCATTCTTATTGTTACTGTTATTTAAAATATTAGTAGTTAGTCCATGGGACTCTTGGGTGGTACAGTCAGTTAAGTGTCTGACTCTTGGCAGTCAACTCAGGTAGTGATCTCAGGGTTGTGAGATCAAGCCTGTGTCATACTCCATGCTCAGCATGGAGTCTACTTAAGACTCTCTCCCTTCCCCTCTGCCCCCCACTGCCTTAAATAAAGAAAATAATCTTTAAAAATAAAATAAAATAAGTGTTAGTCTAGACAATGTACAATGAAGATGTTTGAATTAAAGCTTCACTAGCTATCCTAATTTCAGTCTCGCCTACCTGACTCTCTACCCCATCAATTTGTCACAACTTAAGTAGTGAGGAAGCACACAAGAAGGGCAGAATTGTGAAGAGCTTCCTGTGAAAATCATGAAAACATGATGGTGTCTGGGTGAGGTTCAAAGGAGAGTAGAGCAGAAATGTTGCCATGATTGGATATACTTCAGGGAGCCAGATAAGCCAGAAAACAAAAGTCAATATAGTTTTGTTATCAAACTTGTTTGAAGTAAAACAATACTTATTGGGGACTTCCATTATTCATCCATGAGAACATTCTGTGGAAACCAGATATTTGGGTCAATTCTACACTTAAGAGGGGGACCCGTCCCTAGACTTAATTCCTACCAACAGAGAAGAGCTTATTAAGGAAGAAAAAATATCAGGAATCCTGGAAAAAAGTAATTGTTCAATCCAGAAGGAAAAAAAAAAAAAAAAAGGCAGTACACAGAGTTGGAAACTTCTGGATGTTAAAAATCCATATTTCAGAAAGCTTAGAGAAAGAATGGCTTGAAGTCTGTATATTAATAAAATGAAGGTGCCACAAAAGGAAAGAAAGACTATCACAAATGGTCTTCAGACCATACAATCCCAGATGGTTTTGATGAAGAAAAAAATGTTGGGATACCTAAAGAGATTGATGCAGCTGTCTGGGGAGCTTGCTGATGAATGTGAGAACATGTAAGATGATGGAAGTAGTGATATAAGCAGAATGATGACAGCATAATAATTCATACACCTAAGAAAATTGCCAGTTATTTTAAAGCAAAAATGGAATTGAGAAAAATTCCAAAGGAAACAAAAAGGAATCCTAAAAATCATGTTTAAATCAAGAAGGATAGTAAAAAGAAGAAGGTCTGCTGCTTAGGGCTGAAGGTGAAATATTAAAAGATGACGAAGGAAAAGCCATGCTACTCTACTTCATTTAGCTTCTTTTCTTTAGACAGGAAAGAGGATAACTTTCTCTGTAGAAGGAAAATGAATCCTATGTATAAGAAAATGTACCTACCCACTTTGATTACACCCTGTATTATTGTGAGGACTTGAAATTGACATTGCTGAATTAGTACTGGTTTGTTCCAGTTCCTGAATAAACACATATATATGCCAAACACTGTACAAGTTATCAACTCAGGTCCTCCTGGAAGCAATTCTGCAAGGTTGGTGATCTTTCCACAATTACAGAGAAAAGAAGACACACATTCAACATAAGGGGTATCTTTAGTCCCAAAATTTACCTGTCAACTGATACCATGTGTTTTAGGCAAGGCTTTTTGGTATTACCTGTTCATGTTGAATTCATACTGTCCTGTGGATCCCTAACTAGTGTTTAGAATTTGTTCATAATTTAATTTTCAGTAATCAGTTGAAGAATTTTATACTATTTAAGACATTAAAGTAATTATTGAAACACAGATTGTGTCATGCTGATCAAATATTTAGTTGATATGACGTTGGGAATGACAGAATCTTCAAGCTGCAGAAAGGACTGAATATAAGATGAAATAATAGGAAAAAAGGGGGAAAAAAGTCTTTTTTTTTTTTTTAAGGAAAAAGTTTGCGTTATGGATTAATATGGATCAGAGAAGGCGAGTGTCCCTGAGGATGAAGATTATACCTTGCCAAATTGGTTTCACAAATGTTTTATATAGTTACAATGATGATTTATAATTCAAAAGTCAAGGATTCCAAAAGTTTAATGTGATCTTCAACCACCCTAAAATCATAAAATCCAGATTAAATACACTCCTAGAGTAGTTTATCAACATATACATCTTTAATAAAAGCCTATAGAGTGACACTAGACTTCCCATGTGTAAGATCCATATGCCTCTGGACATCTTTACTTGGTTGTCCCCTTGGTATAAAAATAAGCTTATTTTTAAATTTCCAAGAAAACTTGTTACTTTCACAGTATGGCATATTCTGTGCTTATCATTCAGGTTAGTCTAGGTTATTTTATCCTAAAAAGCACCTGAAAATCTCAAGGGCTTAACACAAAAAAGGCTTATTTCTTCCTTATGCTTTGTAAGAATAGTCTGGGGAGAGTGGTCTCTGTTCCCTGTCATCAACATTCTTATTCCAGAATCCAGATTGTGTCAGTTATTTCTTTCTGTGTAACAAACCACCCAACATTTAGTGACTTAACACAACAATCATGTTATTACCTTTCATGGTTCTGTGGGTTGAATGGACTCGTTGGGAATCTTCCACTCCATATGATATCTGTTTGGTCTACAGTCATCTGACGCACTGATTGGGCTGGTCACTCATATGGCTAGCAACAGATGGTTACAATTGGCTGGAAGCTCCAATGAAACTATCTGCTGGAAGACTTACATGTAGTCTGTTTAGGTGGCTTGTGCTTCTCATAGCATGGCATCAGGGTTCCTACAGGTCATGTCCCAAGAGCGAATGTTCCAAGAGGGAGGATGTGGAGTTGTCAATTCCCTTTAAGACTAGATCTGATATTGGCACAGCATCATTTCTGCTACCTTCTCTTAGTTAAGCAGTCAATCCTATAATTCAGAATGGAAAACTAAGCTCCACCCCTTAATTAGGAGAGTTAAAAAAAGAACTATGGTTGTCTTTAGTCCATAGGCTGACAGAACAATCACTGCCTAGAATTAGTTTGTAATCGTAACGATTTAATGAAGAGAGCGCTACAGGCCCTTGCGTTAACAAAGAAATTCTCATCCTGAAAGTGACACATTTTACTTCATTGCACAATTCCTTGGCCAAAATTTTTCTAAATGGCTCTACTCAACCAATCAGATACAAGAAAAAATGATCCTACAATGAAACTTGAAGAAGACAGGAACACAATAGTTTTTGGTAAACAGCACTAATGACAAGTATATCACTTCTTAATAAATGGACTCATTATCTGTAAGTAAACTCAAGGCATTGAACCCAAATTTGTTACACTTGATAATTGCCCACAACCAAGAAATCACCACTACCTACTGATTCTTTGACCTATAACTCCAGTTTATTCCCTCCTCTCAAATTCCACTCCTGCCCCTATTAACCATTAGCCAGAATATCATGACTTACTGGTCTCCCTTCTTTTAGGTAAGCACCCCTCTATTTTTAAAACTATATCCAGAAAGAGCTTTATAAAATGGAATCATAATTTATAATAACATAAAATCATTAACATTTAAAATATTTCATTAAATATTGGGACACCTGGGTGACTCAGTGTGTTAAGCTTTCTGCCTTCAGCTCTGGTCATGATCTCAGGGTCCTGGAATCAAGCCCCGCATCGGGCTCTCTGCTCAGCGGGAAGCCTGCTTCCCCCCTCTCTCTGCCTGCCTCTGTGTCTACCTGTGATCTCTCTCTCTCTGTCAAATAAATAAATAAAATCTTTGGGAAAAAACATTAAAAAATAATAAAATATTTCATTAAATATGAACTCATTTGCTTATCATCTTTCATTAATTTAACACATATTTATTGAACATTCTATGGGTGAGGTACTTGCCACTTTCTGCCAATACAAGTGCTACAATTTCAATGTCTTCCTTCTACCACATTTATCAACTTAGAAATCTTAAATATGACTCAAAATGTACTTAAAAACAACAGCACTAGCCCAATTCTCCAACTTCATTAAAATCTATTTTATTTCTTCATGTTCTTATTTTGGGTTATATTAATGTGCATTTTTTTCCTCTACATTTTTATGTGAATTATTAATTCTACTTTAAGAAATTCTAATATGTTGGTTTCTGCTTTTATTATTGTTTGCTTCCTTTAGGGAAATTGGTTTTATGATGCTTTTTCTAAACTATTGAATTGAACACTTAGTTCATTATTTTCATTTTTACTCCCCTAATCATAACAGTGTTTAAAGGAATGAATTTACTAGTTGCCAAAACTTTAGCTGCTTCTCATGTTTTTTATATGCTGTATAATTTAATTTAATTTAATTTAAATAGTCTATAATTGGTATTTTTGTCAGATTTTGATGTCTAGTTTATACTGATCATATTGAACAAATAGAAAGATTATTAGTTAGCTATTACTGTAATAAGGTTGTATAAGAAATCATCTCTAAATTAGTGCTTAAACAACAACATTTATTATTTTCCATGAGTATATGGATTGGCAGGTTGTTTCTACTTATGTGGATATGGCTTGGCTTATCTCAGTGAGGCTTGTGCATCATTTGGGTCAGCTGGGAGAACACCTGAGAGAGGGCTGATATAAGAAATGCACATCTGGGATAATTCATCTTTCCTTCATGTGTCTCACACATCCCTCCAGCAATCTAGTTCCTCCAGGCAGGGGTCCAAGAAAGTTCAACCCTGCATGTGCCTTTGAAAGTTTCTGCTGGCATTAGGTTTGCTACTGTTCCATTGGATAAACAGATGACAGCCATGCCAAGAGTGAGCGTGCGGAGGTGTGAACAGAGGACACAAATATGAAGACATATGAAAAATTAGGGCCTGTAATGCAATCAAACTATCACAGAAAAAATTACTTCTTCCCTTTTCTTTACAATTTTTTAGACGGTGTAGAGATTATCTGCTCCAAAGTCTATCTGTGATCTGTTCTCAAGTCTTCTTAAAACAGTGTTCATTATGTAAACCATCTTTAATAATAGAATTCTTTCATGAAGATTTTTAAATTCATTAACAGAGCTTTGTTCCTACCTAAGGAAAAAACTTCTTTATGGCTGTGATGATATTTAATTTTTAAAGTTGTTTATTTTTTTATTCCTTCTGCATTTTTAACTGATCTTATAAAAACATGTACATTTTATTAATAATTTAAAGGAAACTGTTTTCAGATTTATTCATATTAGTTTTACTGTGTTCCTTTTCCTAAGTATTAGTTTTTTTATTCTTTCTTTTATATATTCTGTTCTTTCTACCTTTCAAAGAATTTATTTTGCTACCCTTTCTGGGTTCTTAAGTGGGATTCTTAATCCATTTATTTTAATTTTGCTGTACTTAAAAATTTTACTTGAATATTCATCTGAGATCATTTTGGCTTTCCCCTGTAAGTTTTGATTTATAGTGCCAATATTTCTATTTTCTAAATATGTGAGTTACACATTTATACCAATTTTTTTGGTAGAGATCTTTTAAATTTAAATAATTATTTAAAAATTTAAATAAATTTTCTGTTAGTAATTTTAGAAGAAAATATCTGTTATTAATATCTATTGTTATTACATTTTGTCAGACAATGTAAATTATCCCACTTATCTATTTCGTAACATGCTCAGAATTTCAGAATATACACAGTTGTTTTGGTTGACTAACATAAAGTTAATTATTTCACGGATACATAAAAATATGCTATATCCTATATGGATATATAATTTATTTTATAATTAGTAATTCAATTATATGAATTATAATATTCAAGTTTTATATAATTATTTTTGTGTCATCAGTTATAGATGACAAAGTTTTTCTCTCATATTCATTTCTGTCTGTATCTCTTTGTGTATATCTCTCATTACACATATTTCTGTTTCTCTTTGTATTTCTGAGATGTTACTTTGTGTATTTGTGCTTTTTAGTGTATAAAGTTTTATCAGATGTATTCTTGTGACATTTTACCATATTTAATGATAAAATGATTTTAATTTTGTCTAGTGTGTTTTTTTATTGTTCAGTAATAGTACCAGCTAACAATTATTGGAACTTTCTGTGGGGACATGTATACTTATTAAATGTTTTACATGCAGTGATTCATCTAGTCCTCACAAGAACCTTATAAAGTATGACTGCAATCTCAGTTATTGAGGTATTAAGCTGAAGCATAGGAAATTTATGTAAGTTGTTCAAAGTTGCAAAGCTATTAAATAGCAGAGTTGAAATTTGAACTCAAGATATTTGCCTCCAAACTGAGGTTTGAGAAATTACTCTGTTCCTTCCATTTTTATATGCTGTTTGGTTTCTTAAGATTTGAGTGATTTTTTTCTTTAAGTTCATTCTCTTTTCATGGCTGCTCAAATTTACTAATAACCCATCAAGGGCATTTTTCATTTCAGTTACTATGGTTTTTATTATTATCTTTTTTTCATTTCTACAATTTCCATTTGATTCTTTCTAATATAGTCCATCTGTCTGCAAAAATTTCCCATCTGTTTATGCACATTGTCCACTTTTTCCATTAAAGCCTCATTATATTAATCATGGTTATTTTATATATCTTGTTTTTTAGTTCCAACTAGGTCATATCTGTATCTGGTTCCATGACTGGTTATTTCCTAACAGTGACGCATTTTTCCCTGCTTGCTTTTTAATGTGTTTTATAATATTTGAATAGAAGTTGGGCATTATTTAAACAGTGGAGATTGAAGTAATGGTATTTATGCCTGGAAATGTGTATACCTATTCTTCCACTAGGCTTTTATTGTGGGATGTTAAATCAATCAATTCTAGAGCCAGTCTGGAGTTAGACTTTGTTGTTTCTTATCGCATTCAATGCATCACAGATTTCAGATCGTCTCAGGATGTCTTGTGCTGAGGTTGGGGGTTCAGTCACTAGAGAGAATTTCTCACCACTCTGCATCATTAGGTTTCCCTGCGAACCTATGCCCCTAAGAGTGTATTTTTTAATATTTTTGCCCCTCCCTGGGTGGTAGAGAGCTGTTACATGTTATTCAACTCTTGTCAGTCTGGTAGTGGAGGGTGGGGAAGCCATTTTTAGGCTTAAGCAGGCTCTGTGTCTCTGGATTGAGCATGTGGCTTTCTCAGTGATCCTGCCCATCCTCCTTGTGACAGCCCAAACTTTGCCTTGAATATTTGGCAGACTTTATGCTAGTGAGAGATTTTACTCCTCTGAAATGATTGGAATTTTTTTTTTTTTTTCTTTTACCGTTTCCTCAGTTTTCGCCCACACCCTGGACAACAGGGTCCGGCGCCCTTCTCCCAGTGGCTTAAGGTTTTCATTCCATAAAATGTATGGGAGAGAAAGATCTGGATGAGGCTTTGTCTGTTTCCCACAACAGACGCTATTCCCCTCCATAGGATTTCATCCTGACAGAAGTCTCCTCTGGTCTCTCACTCTGTCCTCAGTCTTTCTTGTAAACCCATGGTAAAGTCCACGGAGAAGAGCCTGCAAGGTGGGAACAAACGGTCACTGAGTCTGGCTGCCAGCTGTCAGTCCTCTACTCTCCAAAGTATACACTCTTATGCTGTCCTTTCGTGCAAGCTATGCCTGCTCTGCAAGTCCACAGTTGGTTTCTGCAATTTATTTTAAAAATTACCAGAAATCTCATCCCCTTCTACAGTGACTTCATCTTACTTCTGTGCCCTGCCCAGCTAAGCCAGTGCTCATGTTCCTCTCTGTCACTGGAGGAGCCTATTATTCCTAGCATTTCAGGCCAGGCGTTGACCTGAGATCTCAGCTCTCTGGTGGGCTTGAGAGGAGTTACGATTTTGTGGATTACGCTGACTTTTTTTTTTTTTTTTAAGATTTTATTTATTTACTTGACAGAGAGAGAGAGACCACAAGTAGGCAGAGAGTCAGGCAGAGAGAGAGGGGGAAGCAGGCTCCCTGCTCAGCAGAGAGCCTGATGGGGGACTCAATCCCAGGACCCTGAGATCATGACCTGAGCCTAAGGCAGCAGCTTAACCCACTGAGCCACCCAGGTGCACCCTACCCTGGTTTTTTCTTGTTAGGAAGGGAGTAATGCTCTTTGCAACTTTTTACATCCTAAGTAGGGGCTGGGAGACAAATTCATATAAATCAGAATACCCCTGCAATTGTATATGTGTTCTGTTCTTTCTTAATTCTTATCTTGTTACTCTTTTGTGTGTCCCTACATGCTCATATTTTCTTTTTTGCAGTGTATGCATTTGTCTTCTTCTGTGCTAAATCCTGTTTTTAATTTATCTGGGGCATGTATTTAAGTTTACTTACAAATTACTTAAATTTGGGGCATTTGAGTGGCTCAGTCAGTTAAGTATCTGATTCTTGATTTTGGCTCAAGTTACCTCAGGGTCCTGGGATGGAGCCCTGCCTCAAGTTCCACCCACACTCAGCAGGGAGTCTGCTTGTTTTTCTCCCTTTCCCTCTGCCCCTTCCCCCCCTGCCCCACCCCCCGACTTTCACATGCTTGCTTTCAAATAAATAAGTAAATCTTTAACATATACTTAAATTAATATACCTTAATTATAATATCTAGTACCAAAACAAGTATTTTTGTCTCTCTTTAGGTATAAAAATTAAGGCGCTCTTCACTTCTTCTTCATTGCCTCACTTCCAAATGTATTTTTGGAAGACAACATTTTTTGATAGATAATAATTCCATATATGTCATATTCATCCATTCAAAAATATTTTTCATTCAAAAATGTTTTTCAAGAATTTTTCCATTGCATCCAGTTTTGCAAAGATACTGATAACTTTTTCTTAGACCTGGCTTCATATATGTATTTGCTTCTCAGCTTCTCTTCCAATCTCTTTTTATATTTTCCATTCTTTAGTTCTGGATTTTGATTCATCCTGCATTCATCTCTGCTGATTTTTCTTGCCAAAAGAAAAGTAGAAAAAAAAAGCATATATATTTTTTATTCATTGCAATTTGAAAACCCTTTCTTGTTGCCTTTTCTCATGAATAACAATTTGGCATTCTTGAGGGGTTTTTCTAAAAATCTGAAGACATATTTGCATTTTCATCTGACATTTGCCTTAGAGAAGAAACTGAAGCTAACTTTATTTAAATCTGAAACTGTTTTATTTTTGTTTATTTGCAAATAATCTGTTTTTGTGCTTACATGGATATAGAAAAATTTTTATAACTTGAAAATTAAAAATAATCACAATTAAGCCTTAAAAAGGACTTTTTAAAATTCAATTTCCCAGTAAGTTGGTGAAAACCTTTATATAAACTATCTTTCTTGGCTTAGCAAAAATTTTTTTCCATTATTTCTTGAGATATTAAACCTATTTTCATTAACCTAGTTTCTTCCTGAAAATCTAAAAGCCCTAGACTGCATTTTTGTCTGTACAGGTCACATTTCTCATTATTTTCTTCTTTTTTTTCCCTTCCTTCCTTCTGTCCTTCCTTCCTTCTTTCATGTCTGTCTTTCTTTCTTTCCTTTTTTGGTTTTAGCTTTGTATTCCCAGAGAGTTTTTAAAATTCATTCTTCATGTGACTGATTTATAATCCTAATATGCCAATTATACTCTAACAATTTTTACTTTTGTTCTGCAGTTCAAGTTCTTTTTTGCGGGTGCGGGGGGGTGTCCTTTTTCTTTTTCTTTCTTTCTTTTTTTTTTTTTTAATACCATCTCATCTTTTGAATCTTTTCCTTTCTTGTAGCCTGTCCTCTCTTTTGGTTCACTACTGATGTTTCTCCAAGGCTTGCACTATTTGAAAGACATCAACCAGATTATTACAATGTTTTTATCTAACGCAGTCAGAATATTTATGTGAGGTATATGCTACCTCTGAGACTTCATGGTGATATTCCCATCTCTCTTGGGTGAAATGATTTGTTTGTTTGCATCTATATACAAATTAATCTTTGTTTTTGTCAACAGATAAAAATGAAGCATCCTTAA
This sequence comes from Enhydra lutris kenyoni, assembly GCF_002288905.1. Classification (NCBI taxonomy): domain Eukaryota; kingdom Metazoa; phylum Chordata; class Mammalia; order Carnivora; family Mustelidae; genus Enhydra; species Enhydra lutris. The sequence continues at coordinate 35,544,202 of NW_019154087.1, read as the reverse complement.
CTTCCCCTACAGTCTATTTGGCCAACTTTTCTTTATTAGATCTAGTTTAAGATCAAACTGGTATGCTCAACATTTAAGTCTACCATATTGAGTAGGCATTCCACTTGTATGGGTGTTTTTGGACTAAGATTTACTAAACTTAGTTGGTCTACTTATGCTGGATCATTTATTCTAGGTACCACCTCATTTACACTGCTTGTCACTCAACAGTTAAGTCCTTTAGAGTGAAAAACCATTGTCATCTAACACCTTCTACTTCCTTAACCTTGCTATGGCTCCTGATTTGAATAGTTGTCTCTGTATATTTGTAGAAAAAGAGAAACTGATAAGGTAGGGGCAGAAAAAGGGCTTCATGTTATTAATGAAGATAGCTATATAGCTCAAGAGTGGGGAATGCTTTTTTGTTTCAGATTGCTTTTGCAGCCTAAAATTAGTCATAAGCAAAGGGGATATATTATGTAGGGAGAATAAAAGTATATTTCTATTTCTCTTGGGCTAACTGAAAAAGAATATGCATGACTCATAAAGACACATATTTAGAATAATTTTTATGTCCTAATGCTAGGCATAATCAAGGGGATTATATAATATAATCAAAGTATATTTATGGTTTCCCTGCCCTATTTCATAAGAAATATATGTGGATAAAATATGTGCTTTTAAATCCATTTCCAGTATCAATTTAGTCAACAGAAATTCTATAAGAATTTAGTATATATCCTTTTTCTAACTTGAGTTATGGGGACTATAGCATTTTTTCTGTTAAAACTTCCATGAGAACTTCTAAAACAAATACTTGCATGTTGTATCAGAGGCAGCTAGCGCTAAATTAAGTCTCAGACCCAGTTACCATAAATTAAGTCCACCAATTAATGCCATCTTAAAAGTTAAGTCATCTCTTGCATTACATTAAGTTGGATACTTTTTTTAATCTATAAAACTCTTTATGTTTTGAACAAAAATGACTAATTGCTTTCTTAAATGTAGTTAATCTTATTGATTAAATAAGAAAGTACAAAAATAGAAAATTGCTCTGAAAATACTACCACATGCTTGGTTTAAAATAATCTGAGAAAGAAAAGCACAGCCATGAGAAATAAATAGAATAAATAAGTTAATACAGAACAAATTGTGCCAGACAAAGCTGGTTGCTTTTTTGATAGTTTTACAGCCTTAGTAAATGAACAGACTGGAGTAGATGTAATGCATCTTGACTTCTAGTAAAGTACTCGAGACAATGCCATGTGAAATTTTGATTGCAAAATTAATTTGAGGTGGCTTGAAAAGCCAACTTGAAAAGCACTATTAAATGAAATGTAAGCTGGTTGAAAAGACATACAAAGAAGAGTGTTGGTTATTGTTAGTGAACTAATGAATTGAGTAAGATCTTCAATTAAATGTCATAGGTGTGGATTTTAGGTTGAGTTACCACTAAATGTTTTATTATCTTTTGGAAAAAGAAGAACATGAAGTTGAGTGAATTAGAACAGATAATTTATCAGGAGACACCAGTGATTACAGAAAAATTGTATACATGTGTGAATTTACTTTAGTGAAAAACCACAAAAACAATATAATTTTTCTTAAAGATTCTATCCTTTCATCACAAAAGACAATTCTATAAAGTGTTAATGCTTAAAGATCTTCCAACTACAGAATTTCTCAAAACCAGTTAGAACACAAAGTTAAATAAATGATGTCTCAGTAAGGCAAGAACATAATTTCAGTCCAGTTAGTAGATATAATTAACCCCAAATGAGAAAGCAATGGTGAATTCCTAGCAAAAGAGGTGGTTAAAGTTGCAATTATTGCTTACCAGAAATGTGAAATGTAACTAGGGAACTGGCAATCTCTGGAAATAGTGGGCAGAACAGGAAAGGGAGAATTTTAAGGAAGGGGAGAGAATTATATTCTTAACTATGGGAACAATTTTATAAGACTATAGACTTTGGAAAGTTATTTTTGGCAATAAAATGAGAATAAAATTATCACAATCATCAAACTGGATTTTTTTTCTTGCTATATATAAATTAAGCCTGCAAAAGCATTAAGTTAATTTGGAAAAATCTAAGGTTTACCCTTTCCCAGTGTCAGTGAGTTAGCAGCTAGAGGATAACTTAGAAGATAGGCTGGATTCCAATCTAAAAGAGTGAGAGGGAGAAAGAGAAGGTTTGTGTTGTATTAATTCAACACATTTACTGAATACCTTGTATGTGTGAAATTTCTGATTTTGTGGCAGTTCCTAAGCATGGCTTAAACAGAGTATATTAGTTTCCTGTGGCTGCCTTAACAAATTATCACAAATTGATTGACCTAAAACAGAATTTTCAAATCAAGTGTCAGTAGGGCTGTGTCCCACCAAAAGGCCACAGACATGAATCCATTTTTTGGTCTCACCCTTAGTGATTGCCTCTATTCTTTGTTATGGCAGCATCACCCCAATCTTTGCCTCAGTGGCTTCATTGCCTCCTCCTTTTCTTCTGTCAAATCTCCTTCAGCCTCACCCTTCCTTATAAGGATAGTTGTCATTGGATTTAAGGTCCACTCATGAAACCCAGGATAAAGCCCTCATCTCAAGATCTTTAATTATATCTGCAAAGACTTTTTTTTCCAAATAAAGAAATGTTCATAAATTCCAGGGATTCGAATTTGATATCTTTGGGTAACTGCCATTCTACCTACTATAAGAGCATTTTCTATTAAGCATTTAAAAATTAGTTTTATATCCCTGAATTAATATATGCACAAGACCATCTCTTTCCCTTTTAATAAATATTTTACAAACACAAATAGCATTGGTAGCAGAATCAAGTTGTCTTCCTCTTTAGGAGGAGAGGGTTATGAAAATGTAATCCATCTGTTTGTTCCATATTAGGAACCAGATAGCCATCTCCAGCGTACATTCTCTTCATGCTGCTCTGCAATCTGGCATAGAAACTGATTTATTCTCTTTCTGAAATGGATCTTAAATGCTTCTCCTTTCTGCTAATCCTCACTGAAATTCTTTTAGGTTAAGCCCAAATAATTTACAGTAGGACTGTTATTTTCTAATAGATGTTCTCTTCTTAATCCTTGACCCTATGATTCACCTTCTGCAGAAACAGCGGATACATATATTTGTCAAACACAAACAATTTCTCCAGCTTTCAGGTACATAAATGTAAACCAGTCTTCTTTTAAATAAAATGCAAGGCTTCTTGTAAATTTCTAATCTCTATCCTTATCTTAGCTTTTCCATTTAACATTCTTCTTACTCCTTAATGCTACAGACACACACACACACACACACACACACACACACACACTTCCTTGATATTCTAGTCACATGGAATTGTTCACTGTCTCTTGACCCCTTCATATACTGCATTTGCACATGTCATTCTCTGAAACCAGAGTGCTCTTCCATTTTCCACTTCAAGATTTTCTGCATAGCTATTAAGGCTCAAATATTACATTTCTGCATAGCTGTTAAGTCAAATATTACATTTTCTTTGTAGTTTTCCCTGATCCTTACTCTTTATCCTTGTATTTCTTTATATGTAACTCTATTACTGCATTTATCACATATAAAATTATTATGTTTAATTATTTGCTCTACATGATTTATCTTTTAGTCTGTGTATGACTCCTTAAGGGCAGGATAGGGACTTATTTATCTTTATATTCCCAGTTACTTGCAGGATTCCTGGTAGATGCTCCTAAACCTCTAACGACTAAATTAATTTAAATTGAAGATTTTGTTACATTTAAATGACGTGTTTTACCTGTATTTGTTTAATAATCATATATCATTAAAGAATTGAGCCAAATGCCCCAGAACTAGGAAAACAATATGCAATATCTCCTAAGATAATATAGGAGGATGCTTTTAATTGTTGATTCATAAAGTATTTATTGAGTCATTATAGGTACTATAAAAAGACTGATAATTCCAAGATTAAATTTTGAAGAATATCTTTTAATATGAAAAGTAAAAAGCATCATACTTGTTAAGACTATTAGGGTTGTTTGACATAAATTAATTCAAACTTGAAGCAGAAAAAGAGCCTTACTGGATAATGTAATGGGGAAGCCCAGGAGAATAGCAGGCACCAAGTTCAGTTGAATTTGGGTTCTCAAGTATTATCATTAAGAAACTGTCTACCTTTCTCCATTACTGAGCTCTGCTTTTCGTCTTTTTTGTTCCTTCTTAGGCAGATTCTCCTCATGTGGTGACAAAATGACAACTCTAGACACTGCCTTCATATTTAATAATCCCCGAAAAGAGGGAACGTCTCTTATCCAGTTATCCCAGAAAATATCTAATGTGTGAATGGAAGATTCTGATTGGCTTTATTTGTATCACTTCCCCATCTTCAAGCCAATCACTCTGGTCAGAGGCTTCTGATCTGTCAGGACTAGATTCACAAGCCAAATACCAAGGCTTAGATTAAATACCACAACAAATAAAAATGGAAGTGGGTTTGTTTGTACCCCCAAAGAGATGATATAAGAACAAAAACAACAGCTAACTTACATTAATTCATTTAATCTTCATAACAATACTTTGAAGCAGGTGGCACTACACTTCCCATTTCATAATTACAAAGGCTGAGTTAGAGAGGACAAGAGAGTACTCAGAATCTTATTCAGGTTTAAGTGACCAAGCTAGGATTTGGACTCTACTTAGTCTAATTCCAGAGTTTGGACCTATAACAACCAGGCTGTATATTAACACATACATATATGTAATTATATATATATTATACACACACACACATATATAATAGATAGGATATATATTTAAAATATATGAAATTCCAACTAAGAAAAATAAATTCTACATTGAGAAAGCCTGGAAGAGGGTGTCTTGGTGGCTCAGTCGGTTAAGCGTTTGCCTTCAGCTCAGGTCATGATGTCAGAGTCCTGGGACTGAACCCCAGGTCAGTCTCCCTACTCAGTAGGGAGCCTGCTTCTCCCTGTCTCTCCCCTCCCCCTGCTCCTCCTCTTTCTTTCAAGTAAATAAATAAAATCTTTTTTAAAAAAAAGGCTCGAAGTAAAAACACATCACCCATGCTTTCCTTTCTATTTTCCTGTGTATTTATATTTACATAATTATTTTGTATTTATTTTATAATTAAAAAGTAAATATACACTTTATATTTTAATATAAATGTAAGATATGGCCCCAGTCTTGAAAGCTCTCATTGTATAGTATTAAGGAAACACAAGTAAACCAAAGTAACTGTACAAGGTAACATGGAAAAAGACTAACATATAAATGCTAAGGATCTCAAAAGTGATTTGTCTTTCCATGGCAAAGAATTTTTTTTCATCAGGAGGTTAATTTTGAATTGGATCTTCAAGAAATTTGACAACTAGAAGAGACAGAGGAGGACTTTTCAGGAAAATGGAACTGTAAATATACACCTGATAGTGGGAATTATAATAATAATATTTTATTTTTATTATTCTGACCTCTTTACCATATTCCACTGCCCTGATTATAAATTCTTGTTGGTATGTCCTCTCTTGGATTCCATGACATTGTATCCTACTTTTCATTTTTCCATAAATTTTAATTCTTTCATTAATTGCTTCCTCTTTCTTTTACTGTTCCCTTTGGGACTTCATCATTCATGAAAGGTCTTGTTTAATTGCCTCCTAAATGGTTTTTGTGCCTCTAGTGTCTTCTCCCTTCATTGCATTTTCCACTCTGCTTCCAAACTAATCTTGCATAAATATTGCTTTCATCACAGATGCCATGAGCTTTAGTAGCACTATAATTGGACAGACCTTTTTGCAATATAATAGTAGGTATATCACATACCAATTTATGACCAGAGGACGGCAGTAATTACTAAGAGCTTCAATAGTAATGCCCAATTTAAAAGATCATTATGAAAATATGTATAGACTACGTATAATCCTAAACCAGTGTTAATCATTGGATAGAAGCATAATATGTAAGTAGATAGTATTCTTTGTAGATAGTCTTATTACTCTACTGCCCAAGGTCCTATAGCAAGCCATCCTATTCCTTATCAGGATTGGTGGTGGACACATGAGTGTTCACTTTAAAAGATTTACTTTTTCTAATCTCAAGTCTTAAATCCATTTCCTAAACTCTGAGTCCTGCATAATCTTTTCCCACTTTCTGTACCCACACCCATTTTCATTTCCCCACAGGAAACATTTGCAGTCCCTTTAATCTCTTTCTCACCTCAGAACTTGCTAATATTTATCATAGTTAAACCTGGGTTTTTGCTTCTGCTATCCTTCAAGCTATATATTTTTCTGCCATTTTTTGTTCTTTTTCAATCCCTACTCAGAGTTTAAGTGTCATTGCTTTCCTAATTATTTTTTTTTCCAAAACAACCTTAAAAAACCCTTTTTCTTCCTTTAACTTCTTTTCTGCACTGGCAGATGACAACATGATTTATCAATTTAATCACTTCGTATTATAATGTAGTAACCATTCATATCGGTATATAGTGTAGTTTTGTAGGATGTTGTCTTCTTGACTGATTATCTTATGCTCATTTATTTTTTTTAAGGTTTTATTTATTTATTTGACAGAGAGTAAGAAAGAGGGAACACCAGCAGGGGGAGTAGGAGTGGGAGAAGCAGGCTCCCCGCCAAGCAGGGAACCTGATGCAGGATTCGATCCCAGGACCCTGGGACAATTACCTGAGCTGAAGGCAGACCCTCTTATGCTCATTTATTATCGCTCCAACAAGATGCATCAGTTATGGACAGGAACTATGTCTTACACATCTTTGTACTCCAAAGTCCCTTTGTCTTGATTAATGAATCTTGTTTATTTCACAAAATTTGAATTGACATGGAAAGTATGAATTCTTCTGTAACTGGAATCTTTGTTGTAGTAGTTAACCCTAGAATCATTGCTCACAAAGAGAATTAAGCCTTGATTTCTAAATTATCCATTGTCTATAATTAATTAACTTATATTATATGCATCTCGACTGGTAGTAGGTATAAACCAGCCTTGGGAAAATTGAGAAAATGGTCACTAAGGTCGTTTAGTTGTTCTGTAGTTCAAATGAAGTATGCCAGCTGGGAAAGGCTGCTACAGTATGTAGCAAACTTCTTTTGTTTAAATACTCAAAGTATTTGCAAGGAAATAGATTTAGAAATGCTTGAAACAACAACTTGGTTTTGAAAAATTTATCTATGCTATAGAAAGCTTATTAGGTAGTTTCATACTATCATGCGTTGTCTTAAGTGGCAAATTGTTGTTTCCATGCCAATTCTTGGTTTAAAATCCATCACATATCTGTTATATGTCACTTTCCACTTAAATACTTAGGACAGGTAGATTGAACTGTCAAGTTGGGTCATTATAACTCCAACAGATGTTGTCATGTAGATGAAGAAAATTTATTTTAACTGGGATCACTTTTTAAAAATGTGTTTTTCTTTGTGCCTAAGGAAACCAATGGTATGTCATATTAGCTTTTCAGATTTAGTTTCCAGTCAGAGCAGCATGTTTTGATTAAATCACTTCACCATTTCAGAATTCATGCAGGATAACAATAGGACACATATGAGGAAACAGTAATAGCAGTAGTGTGCACAGTGTTCTTGTGGTTTCATGCTTAATAACACACCATGTTATCAATAACTTATAAAGGAATAATTGGTGGATAAGCTGAGGAAACAGTACAGGAAGGAATTGTACTTATACTAAAATACAGGGGTGCAAATACAGCTGGATCAATATCTATTTGGTTACCATGGTTTGAATTTTGCCAGAAAGTATCTTGTTTTTGTTTAACTTTTTAAAAATTCAGTACTGTATAATTTTCCCTTTCTTTGACAATAAGAATCAGTTGAAATATTCCATAATGTCCTCCCTAAATGCATCTCTAGAAATCACACTATTCAGAAATAGGTGGTTTTCATTCTGTATAATGAATAAATTCCTAGAAGATAAAAACATAGTGTAGATATTTATGACTGCACCTTCTTCACAACCATATGAAAAAGAGGAAGATGGTGTGTGAGTAGGAGTTAACACTCCTTTAAAATGTGTTAATTTTACACTTTGTAAAATATTTATTTCCCAGTGAATCTGATTAGTTTCTTTCTCATCAAGCCTTACTAATAAGTATAAGTTATTGAACATACAATTGAGTAGCATGTGTTCTTATTCAAGCATGTTTAGAAATTTCCTCAAAGTTCCAAAATGTATTATTTGTAGAAGTAAAAAGAGAATTCCATAATCAACACCTGAATGTAGAGAGTATCTTTAAAGAAAACATATATTCTAATTAAAAGTTTCATAAATAATTATGCTCTCAATATGAAACCACAAAATATTCCAGTTGACAATTTAGTTTGTACTATATTTTTAAGCCTGCCTAAGGTTTAAGTCTTAAGTCCTAAGTAGCCCACATTAGGCAGGGTACATGTAACAAGGAATAGAAAGAAAAAAAAAATGGAAGCACATATATAAATACTATGCTTTATATCACCATGTCTACTTTTTAAAAAGTTTTATTGTTGTTTTATATAGCTAATAGTTTCCTTATCTCTGAAAATATTTTTTATGAATTTTGAGTCACTTTTTTCTTCTACTTAAAGCTTTATATTTTATATATGTTGGGAGACAACTTTTCATGGGTGTCTTGTGTTTTTGTACCTTTTATGAACTGAGGCACTTATTGCTTTTATTTTAAACTATCCTTTCAAAGATATTTGTATAGTAAACAACCTTGGCATATAAAACTAGTGTCTTTCTCCATAGGAAAGGGAAGGTTTATTTACTGTCCAGGATATTAAAGATGATGTTTCCAATAGGAGCAAAGGGTGTGCATGCTTATTGCCTGTTATAAAAGATCCAGGTTTCCTAAATTCAGGGTTTCTCTCCTGCAGTGCAACACACTACTTAATGCAGGTATTATCTGGCCCTCTTTGGCCCTCTTTGTATCATCTTGTGGAAACCAGGGTTTGAGGAACTGATGCCAATTCAGATACTTCTGTTGCTATAAGAAATAAAGTAATTTGTCTCTGATCCAGGAGTCTGATATCTTCTGCTAACATCAAATTTTGGCAAGAAAATATGTCAGCTTGTAACTAGGGTAGATCTGAGACCCTTCGTGTCCAGATTGTTATAGTTTGGTTTTTTTTTAATCTCCAGATGTATAATTATTTTGACCTGTGGGCTCATATTCATCTGGGAATATACTTTTTTCATAACGTGTAAGGGTTCATCACTTTAGTCTCTGTTGTTCTTGGTAGGATCAAGTCTAGAGTAAGGGATGAGCTCTAGAAAGAGAACTCCACATACCACAAAACCACGGTTAGTCACTTCTTTGTCACCACACTGAAAACAAATTGTTAAAATCTTTAAGGAATTAGCAGCCATTGGAATACGCCACTGAGCTGCAATCCTCTAGTCCTAGAGGTCTAGAGTGGGAAAGAGTGGAGAAGTGAAAGTACAAAGCAGGTTAACTTTTATCTGCTCTTTCTTCAATTCCATATCCCAGCAGAATTTTTGTCCTACTCTGCTGTTCTTTGCACTGATTCACCCCTATAAATTAATCAGTGCTATGGGTGACTATATCAGATTTCAGCAGGGAAGGGTCAGGCAATGATCGTCCAAGTCAACACGTGGAAGAGGCAATAGCTGAATTTGAAATGCTCTAATCTCTCTGTTCATGGTTATGTCCGGCTGCCCTCTCCCCAGCCTGCAACTGCATATTCTCCAAACATACCACTTCATTGTACCCTCCCCCCTTCCTGGAATTTCCCACAGGGATGCTGTATAAATTTCAGCGATCTATGTTTCACTCTGTAGTTTTTCCAGGGTTAATTTGAGAAGAGGAACCCAGAGCACTTTCTATTTCGCCACCAAATATGCTTGAATCATGAATTAGCATGATATAACCTTCTTTAGAGGCTGCTGATGAATCCATGTATTTTTTTTTGTGAAGACAAACTCCACCTCAGGTTAACCAAATAATTAATAAAGAAAAACTTTTCCTTTATTTAAATATTCCTCAAATGAAGAAGAAATGATAAAATTGAAGCATTGGCATTTTGCCATCACTAATTATATTCATTTGCTAGGGCTGCTAGCCCTACCACATGCCGGGTGGCTTGAACAATCAAAATTTATTTTCTCACAGTTCTAAAAGCTGGGAGTCCAAAATCAAGGTGTCAGCAGGTTTCCTCTGAGGACTGTCCCTTTGCAGGTGGCCACCTTCTCTTTGTGTCCTCACATGGTCTTTCCTCCAGAGATTCAAATCTCTGATCTCTGTCTGTATAGCCTGATCTCCTCTTTCTAGGAGTATGCTGATCTGATTCAATTAGGGCAATTCAGATGAACTCATTTAACCTTAATTACCTCTTTAAAGGCCTTATCTTCAAATGTAATCACATTCTGATATACTGGGGGTTTGGGCTTCAATCTATAAATTTTAGGGAAACACAATTCAGCACATAACACTAAGGAAAGTAATAAGTGAACGCTAATAGCTGATTATATTGCTAAGAGTGGAGACAGACACTATGTGCCTTCTGTTTAAAGGACACAATACAAATCCTTGCCAAATATTAGACTGAATTATATCAATCGTCTAGATTTACTAACGAACAGATAATACAAGAGACAAAAGACATGTTAAGTGACACAGAAGGATTCAGTCAGCAAAATCTAGACCATGGGAAATAACAGAAAATATAACTAATTTTTTTTGACACATAGATTGAAAAAACAAGATAGATGAATGGAGAATCCATAAATAAAAAGACTTGAGATGTGTCAGTTATTGTAAAATATGGATCCTAATTTGTATAAATAAGGGCAATTTGAATACTGATTACATTTGTTAGTATGAGAAATTATAAATTTTAGGGAACATGGTAATGGTACCGTGATTGTGTTTAAAAAGATCCCTTAATTTTCAGAGATATATAGAAAATAGTTAATAGATAAATTTGTGTAGTGTCTGAAATTTTTAAAAAGATTTTATTTCTATTTGAGAGAGAGAGAGAGAACACAAGCTTGGGTGGGGTGGTGTTGTGGAGGGAGAGGGAGAAGCAGATTCCCTGCTGAGCAGGAAGCCCAACTCCAGGCTCAATCCCAGGACTCCAGGATTATGACCAGAGCCTAAGGTAGATGCTTAACCTACTGAACCACCTAGGTGCCCAATATCTGGCATTTATTTCAAAATAAATCTGATAGGGATGGTGCCAAAAAAGGGTTTGGGGTATAAATAAGATTGAAAATGAGTTGACAATTGCTTAAGCAGGATGATGAGTACTTTGGTTCATGATTCAATTCTTTTTATATGTACTTGAAAACTTCCATAATAAAAAGTTAAAAATATACTAGTATTTTAAATTTCATAAATGATCGCAAAGTTGGTAGTTTGTACATGTTTTAGTTGTTTTCCCGTGGTAATGAGGAGTTCTGATGGGTCAGTTTATGTCTCTTGAGTTTTCCTTGTAAGGTTAATTACGTGCATTGGAGTGCTGACTGAGGTTAGGAGAGCAGGTCCTGGTGGAAGGAAAAGTGTTTCAGCTCTCTGAACTACTTTATGCAAGTATTAAACTTTGATGCTACCCTCGTTAGCACAATATTCTTGTCACCTGTGCTAACCTGTCCAGGTGGTTCTCTGACAGTGTTCAATAAATTTAGACTTCACAAAATAGCGCTTACCATTTTATGTTCTCCTGTCCCAAATATGTTTCAAAATATGTTCAATCCAGCTGTTTGACTGAATAAAATATTATAATAACACTCTTGAGGATTGAGATGATGTTTGAAGTGTTTCAAGAGTCTTTTCCCTCTGGATTAGAAAACACCTTTGCCAGAAACAAAATAAATCTCAAAATCCACAGTTTCTATTTTACTTTCTACAATAATCTTGCATTTAAAAATCATTTTGGAAAAAAGGATAATCTTCTGATTTCCTATGTATTAAATGAACAAGAATAGAACCTGAGACAAAATTCCTCTTCATCTATATTCTCACATATGTAATTTCAATTTTCAGGTCAAAAAATGTAAATTTCAGTAATTTTATAAACCTAACTTAATGGTTTATAACTCAGAGGGCTTGGTGATTAGGATTAAATGACATAATGAATGTAAATACTCAGCACAGTAAGCTTTCCATAAATGGTAGATACAATAATTATTATAAACAGTTTTTTTCTCAAAAAATGCATATCTTGGACAAAATATTAAATCTAAATATTTTCTATATATGTGCATTTTGAAAATAATTTAATTTGTTTAAATTCATAGAGTAATTCTTAGTATATCCAAATTATTACTTCTTGAAGTAGAATTTAGATTGTAATAAATTTTCAAAATGGTTTTTATATAAAGAAAAGCACCTGACATCTCCAGTGCTAACAGAGGATTATACAGAAAGGTCCAGTATAATGATTGAGTTAATATTCCTGAGAAATAAATTTTGTTAAAGCTGTATCATGTAAGGGAAGATTAGTAACAATTTTCCTGCTATGGATATCATAATTATTATTATAACTCTGGATTTTATTAATTTAGTAAAGGGAATCATTAATGAATTAAGCCACAATTATAATGAAATCCCATATATTTTACTATATGGATCACAAAATTTACAAACATATGATGGGATTCTGGTATTGATTTTTTTTAAGGCTTATCTCAACAGTGTATTTTTTTTAATTAACATATAATGTATTATTTGCCCCAGGGTACAGGTCTGTGAATCATTAGCCTTACATTTCTTAGCACTCGCCATAGCATATACCCTCCCCAATGTCCATAACCCAGCCACCCTATCCCTACCCACTCACCCCCCAGCAACCCTCAGTTTGTTTTGTGAGACTAAGAGCCTCTTATGGTTTCTCTACCTCCTGATCCCATCTTGTTTCATTTTTTCCCTCCCTACCCATGACCTCCTGCCCTGACTCTCAAATTCCTCATATCAGAAAGATCATATGATAATTGTCTTTATCTGACTGACTTATTTCACTTAACATGATACCCTTTAGTTCTATCCATGTCATTGCAAATGGCAAGATTTCATTTCTTTTGATAGCTGCATAGTATTCCATTGTGTGTGTATATATATATATATATATATATATATATATACATATATATACCACTTCTTCTTTATCCATTCATCCGTTGTTGGACATCTTGGTTCTTTCCATAGTTTAGCTATTGTAGATATTGCTGCTATAAACATTCAGGTGCACATGCCCCTTCAGATCACTACATTTGTAACTTTAGGGTAAATACCTTGTAGTGCAATTGCTGGGTTGTACGGTAGCTCTATTTTCAACTTTTTGAGGAACCTCCATACTATATTCCAGAGTGACTGCACCAGCATCCATTTCCACCAACAGTGTAGGAGGGTTCTCCTTTCTCTGAATCATCACCAGCATGTCTTTTCCTGACTTGTTAATTTTAGCCTTTATGACTGGTGTGAGGTGGTATCTCATTATGGTTTTGATTTGTATTTCCCTGGTGCCGAGTGATATGGAGCACTTTTTCATGTGTCTGTTGGCCATCTGGATGTCTTCTTTGCAGAAATGTCTATTCATGTCCTCTGCCCATTTCTTGATTGGTTTATTTGTTTTTTGGGTGTTGAGTTTGATAAGTTCTTTATAGATTTTGGATACTAGCCCTTTATCTGATATGTCATTTGCAAATATCTTCTCCCATTCTGTCAGTTGTCTTTTGTTTTTGTTGACTGTGTCCTTTGCTGTGCAAAGGTTTGATCTTGATGAAGTCTCAATAGTTTGTTTTGCCCTTCCTTCCCTTGCCTTTGGCGATGTTTCTAGGGAGAAGTTGCTGTACTGAGGTACAAGAGGTTGCTGTCTGTGTTCTCCTCAAGGATTTTGATGGATTCCTGTCTGACATTGAGGCCTTTCATCCATTTTGAGTCTATTTTTGTGTGTGGTGTAAGGAAATGGTACAGTTTCATCCTTCTGCATGTGGCTGTCCAATTTTCCCAGAACAATTTATTGAAGAGACTGTTTTCCATTGGACATTCTTTCCTGCTTTGTCAAAGATTAGTTGACCATAGAGTTCAGGGTGCATTTCTGGGCTCTCTGCTCTGTTCCACTGATCTATGTGTCTGTTTTTGTGCCAGTACCATACTGTCTGTCTTGATGATGAGAGCTTTGTAATAGAGCTTAAAGTCTGGAAATGTGATGCCACCACCTTTGACTTTCTTTTTCAACATTCCTTTGAATATTCGGGGTCTTTTCTGGTTCCATATAAATTTTAGGATTATTTGTTCCATTTCTTTGAAAAAAATTGATGGTATTTTGGTAGGGATTTCATTAAATGTGTAGATTGCTTTAGGTAGCATAGACATTTTCTAAATATTTGTTCTTCTAATCCATGAGCATGGATTGTTTTTCCATTTCTTTGTATCTTCCTCAATTTCTTTCATGAGTACTTTATAGTTTTCTGAGTACAGATTCTTTGCCTTTTTGGTTACGTTTATTCCTAGGCATCTTATGGTTTTAGGTGCAATTGTAAATGAGATCAACCCCTTTATTTATCTTCTTCTGTCTTGCTGTTGGTGTATAGGAATGCAACTGAGTTCTGTAAATTGATTTTATATCCTGACACTTTATTGAATTCCTGTATGAGTTCTAGCAGTTTTGGAGTGGAGTCTTTTGGGTTTTCCACATAAAGTATCATATCATCTGCAAAGAGTGAGAGTTTGATTCTTCTTTGTCGGTTCAGATGCCTTTAATTTCTTTTTGTTGTCTGATTGCTGAGGCTAGGACTTCTAGTACTATGTTGAATAGCAGTGGTGATAGTGGACATCCCTGCCGTGTTCCTGACCTTAGTGGAAAAACTCACAGTTTTTTCCCATTGAGAATGATATTCACTGTGGGTTTTTCATAGATGGCTTTGATGATATTGAGTTATGTACCCTCTATGCCAACACTGTGAAGAGTTTTGATCAAGGAAAGATGCTGTACTTTGTCAAATGCACTTTCAGCATCTATTGAGAATATCATATGGTTCTTGTTCTTTCTTTTATTAATGTATTGCATCACAATGATTAATTTGTGGATGTCAAACCAATCTTGCAGCTCAGGAATAAATCCCACTTGGTCGTGGTGAATAATCGTCTTAATGTACTGTTGCATCCTATTGGCTAGTATTTTGATGAGAATTTTGCATCCATGTTCATCGAGGATATTGGACTGTAATTCTCTTTTTTGATGGGGTCTTTGGTTTTGGGATCAAGTTGATATTAGCCTCATAAGATGAGTTTGGAAGTTTTCCTTCCATTTCTATTTATTGAAACAGTTTCAGGAGAATAGGTATTAATTCTTCTTTTAATGTTTAGTAAACTTCCCCTGGGAAGCCATCTGGCCCTGGGCTCTTATTTGCTGGGGGATTTTTGATGACTGCTTCAATCTCCTTAGTGGTTATGGATATGTTCGGATTTTCTGTTTCTTTCTGGTTCAGTTTTGGTAGTATATCCCTAGGAATGCATCCATTTCTTCCAGATTGTCAAATTTGCTGGCATATAATTGCTCATAACATGTTCTTATAATTGTTTGTATTTCTTTGGTGTTGGTTGTGATCTCTCCTCTTTCATTCATGATTTTATTAATTTGGGTCCTTTCCCTTTTCTTTTTGATACGTCTGGCCAGGGGTTTATCAATCTTATTAATTCTTTCAAAGAACCAGCTCCTAGTTTCGTTGATTTGTTCTAATATTCTTTTGGTTTCTATTTCATTGATTTCTACTCTGATCTTTATGATTTCTCTTCTCCTGCTGGGTTTAGGCTTTCTTCGCTGTTCTTTCTGCAGCTCCTTTAGGTGTAGGGTTAGGTTGTATACTAGAGACCTTTCTTGTTTCTTGAGAAAGGCTTGTATTGCTGTATACTTTACTCTCAGGACTGCCTTTGCTGTGTCCCAAAGATTTTGAACCTTTGTGTTTTCATTTTCATTTGTTTGCATGAATTTTTTTAAATTCTTCTTTAATTTCCTGGTTGATGCGTTCATTCTTTAATAGGATGCTTGAATTCTAGTTTAAGAGCATTATGGTCTGAAAATATGCGGGGAATGATCCCAGTCTTTTGGTACCAGTTGAGATATGATTTGTGACCCAGGAAGTGCTCTACTCTGGAGAGTGTTCCATGTGCACTAGAGAAGAATGTGTATTCTGTTGCTTTGTGTTGGAATGTTCTAAATATATCTGTGATGTCCATCTGGTTCAGTGTGTTATTTAAAGCCTTTATTTCCTTGTCGATCTTTTGCTTGATCTGTCCATTTCAGTAAGGTGGTGTGTGTGTAAGTCCCCTACTATTATTGTATTATTGTTGATGTGTTTCTTTGATTTTGCTATTAATTGTTTTATATAATTGGCTGCTCCCATGTTAGAGCCATGGATATTTAAAATTGTTAGATCTTCTTGTTGGACAGACCCTTTAAGTATGATATAATATCCTTCATCATCTCTTATTATAATCTTTGACTTAAAATCTAATTTATCTGATATAGGATTGCCACCCCAGCTTTCTTTTGATATCCATTAGCATGGTAAATTGTTTTCCACCCCCTCACTTTAAATCTGGAGGTGTCTTTGGGTCTAAAATGAGTTTCTTGCAGACAGCATATTGATGGGTCTTGTTTTTTTATCCATTCTGATACCCTGTGTCTTTTGATTGGGGCATTTAGCCCATTTACATTGAGGGTAACTATTGGAAGATATGAATTTAGTGCTCTTCGACTGCCTATAAGGTGACTGTTACTGTATATTGTCTCTGTTCCTTTCTGGTATATTACTTATAGGCTCTCTCTTTGCTTAGAGGACCCATTTCAATATTTCCTGTAGGGCTGGTTTGGTGTTGGCAAATTCTTCTAGTTTTGTTGTCCTGGAAACTTCTTATTTCTCCTTCTATTTTCAGTGACAGCCTAGCTGGTTATAGTATTCTTGGCTGCATATTTCTCATTTAGTGCTCTGAATATATCATGGCAGTCCTTTCTGGCCTGCCAGATCTCTGTGGATAGGTCTGCTGCCAATCTAATATTTCTACCATTGTATGTTACAGACCTCATTTTCTCTTTGTCACTGATACTTGTAGGTTTTACTATGAGGTGACAGGGTGTAGACTTATTTTTATTGATCTGAGATGGGTTCTCTGTGCCTTCTGGATTTTGATGCTTGTTCCCTTCACCAAATTAGGGAAATTTGCTCCAATATACTTTCTGTCCCTTTCTCTCTCTCTTCTCCTGGGACCCCAATTATTCTAATATTGTTTCATATTATTGTATCACTTATCTCTTGAATTCTCCCCTCTTGGTCCAGGAGTTGTTTGTCTCTCTTTTGTTCAGCTTCTTTATTCTTTATCATTTAGTCTTCTATATCACTAATTCTCTCTTCTGTCTCATTTATCCTAGCAGCAAGAACCTCCATTTTTTATTGTTCCTCATTAATAACTTTTTTTATTTCATCTTGTTTAGATTTCAGTTCTTTTATTTCTCCAGAAAAGGATTTTATATATCCAGAAGGGGATTCTCTAATAACTTCCATGCTTTTTTTGAGCCCAGCTAGCACCTTGATAATCATCATTCTGAACTCTAGTTCTGACATATTACTAATTTCCATATTCATTAGGTCCCTAGCCATCAGTGCTGCCTCTTGTTCTTTTTTTCTGTGGTGAATTTTTCTGCCTTGTCATTTTATCCAAGTAAGAATAGATGAATGAGAGAACAAAATACTAAAATGGTAGCAACAACCCCAAAAAACTATACACTAGCCAAATCAGAAGAGACCCAAAACTGGGGAGGAAAAAGAAAAAAAAAAGATATATATATATATATATATATATACACACACATATATACACATACACATATATATATTAGACTGGTGAATAGAGCAGAGCTTGATTTTGGGTGTATTTTGGTCTGTTAGAAGAAACTATCTTGAAAATTTTAAAGAAATTTATAAGAAATTTATAAGAAAAACTTATAAATATACAAAAATAAGGGTAAACATGATGAAGGGACTGTAAAGATGAAAATTTTAAAAGATTCTAAAAAAGGAATTGATACAGTAAGATGGCTGAAAAAAGAAAAGAAAAAGAGGAAAGAATGTGATCAGGTAGGAGACTAGAACAATGCTATGCACTAGATTTAGGGTAAATTTGATCTATTAGAAGAAATTGTATCCCAAAATTTTAAAGAAAAAAGAAAACCTATATGTATACAAGAAATAAGGTTAAATACAATGAAGGCATAAAATATGACTATAACAATGAAAATGTAAAAAGATTTTTGAAAAGGTATTGATAAGATAAAATAGTTAAAAACATTAAAATAGGAAAGAGGAAAAATTTTTTCAAGTAGAATAAGAAAAAATAAAATTAAAAAAATTTAACTTTGGAAGACTAAAGGATCATGGGGAAGAAACCATGAATTCTATGTGTTGCTTTCCCCTAGCTCTGGAGTTCTGTAGTTCTCATTGACTAGTGAACTTGGTCTTGGCTGGATGTTCTTGCTGATCTTCTGGGAGAAGGGCATGATGTAGTGATTCTCAAATGTCTTTGCCTGAGGTAGAACTGCACCACCCTTTCCAGAGGCCAGGCTAAGTAATCTGCTCAGGTTCACTCTAGGTAGCTTTTGTTTCCTGAATGCTTTCTGTTCAGCTTTGGAGGAGGAGAATGAAGATGGCGGCCTCCCAATCTCTGGCCCAGAGAAGCTGAGACCATGGGGCCCCACTCCTCAATGTGCTGTCAGAGAAAAGCAGTCAATCCCTTCTGTCTCCCTGGTCTCTGGCTGCACTCTGAGCTCACCCAGCCTGTGACCCAGCATTTGGTTCTATCTTGGTACATGGCCCTGTTTGGAGTCTCCAAACCCAGCAGATTCCTGCAGTATGCTCCCCTGCTGCTCTTCCCAGAAGAGGAAGGAGGGGCTCTCCCCGGATCTGCTGCTTATTAGGTACCTGCTTGAAGAGCAGTGGCCCGACTGTGCCTTGGATCATGGTTTAAGGTTATTCTGAGATAGATCCCCCTCCTTGGCTCCATCTCTGCAGCCAGCTTCCCTGCTCCAATTCCTGGGAGGTATGTCACATTCAGACACCCCTGGTCTTTTTGTGTCCCCGTGGGGCCTGAGACCACACTGTTCCCTCAAGGGCTCCATCCCCCACTTAGCCTCTGGTGTGATGTCCCTCAGTGGAGCAGACTTCTAAAAGTTCTAATTTTGTGCTCTTCTGCTCTCTCACTTGCTGGGAGCCAGCCCTGTGGTCTATCTTCCCGTTGCTTTGGATTCACTTCTCCATACGTCCTACCTTCTGGAAGGTGGTGGATTTTCTGTCCCTAGAATTGCTGCTCTTCTTCTCTTCTATCTCCTGTTGAGTTTGTAAGTGTTCAGAATGGTTTGATAACTATCTAGCTGAACTCCTGGGACCTGATGATATCTCGGTCTCCTACTCCTCTGCCATCTTACTCCTTCCTCCTGGTATTGATTTTTAACAGATTTTTATTAAGGAACTAGAAATACTTCTCAGAAATATATGGCTAAGAGAGTGGTTTAAGGTTTTGTCTATATTATGAATTTTTATTTAAAATTTTCTGATACAATCCAAGTGTCTATTTTGAATTGTTTCTTTATTCTTTGGCATGAAGCCTTTGTGCATCTGGTGCTCTATTTTGCTGTGACTTTGGAGAAAGGTTACCATTTATTAAGATAACTTCTTGGGAAAATTCCCAGCTGAAAATTATATCCTCAGTTGGACAGAACATCCCTTTACAAGACTTCCTCTGTTACCCACTGAATAATTCCTACTATATATGGAAAGTCAAGACTGATTAATGATTTCATTTTCGGTAACCAATGTTCTGGATTATTATTGGCAAGACAAGAATGATGCCTGGTTATTGATTCTTTATATTAAGGAAAGATATCTTAAGAAATCCATATGCTTTTCATAGTGGATATGGTAGGCAAAACAATGGAAAATATGTTTTTGTAGTAAGATTTTACTATATACAACAGATGACCAACTTTCATTAAAAGTTTATTCTTTTTTCTTTCAATTATAAATAAGGCAAATTATATATTTAAATATAAAAGAATTAAGTAATCAACCAAAATGTTGACTAAATTAAAATACTGATAAAAATACAGATTGTAGTAGTGCCTGAGTGGCTCAGGTTGTTAAGCTCAGGTTGTGGCTCAGGTTGTTAAGCATCTGCCTTCAGCTCAGGTCATGATCCCAGGATCCTGGGATTGAGCCCCACAACAATGGGCTTTGGGCTCCATGCGCAGCAGGAAGCTTTCTTCTCCCTTGCCCACTTCCCCTGCTTGTGTTCCCTCTCTCACTATCTCTCTCTCGCATGTTTTCTCTCCCTCTATCAGATAAATAAATAAAATCCTTAAAAAAAAAACAAAAAAATACAGATTGTAGAAGTTATTTGAAAATATTTGAAGTGGGCACACTTTTACTCATTCTGATTTTACTCATTCTGATTTTAGGATCTGTGTCTGACTGGTAATCACACACAGTCTCTAATTTCTACAGTAGGCTTTAGAAAGTCAAACATAGATTGGAGTAAAGAAGTGAGAGTTCTCTTCTTACTGCTTTTCTTCATAGCAAATAAAAAGGTATACTTGAAATGCATCCAGATATATCTGAGGGATAATATAAGTGCACTCATACACCCACTAAACCAAGGATGGTGTATTGAGAATAAAAAAAGACAGATATTTTAGATCACAACCATTTATTGCTTATCTATTATATGTTAGTGATAAAAATGTGCTAGAGATATTATAATGAATAAAAAGATGATTCTAGCCATCAAGGAGCTCAAAATTCTACTGGGGGAATTAGGCAAGTGAGTGACTAAAACCTAGAATAATGCCCCAGATAGTAAGTACCACAGACTAAACTGAGAGATGCAGCAAGAGCAAGCTCATTACTGTGTGGCAAGTGCTTTTTCCGTTCTAATTTGAGGAAATTTAAATCAATCAATATATACAGAAAAGTCGATTGTCCCCAGTGGATGTGGATCTCATAAAACTACTTCTTTTTCTCAAAGAGATTGTGTTTTAACTAAAATGGCTTGATAAAATGTTTTATCCTAAAATGATAATTTATCACTGTGCTCTGTAATGATTTGAATTCAACCCCCCTCCCCACCCCACCCAAATGAAACAAAACAAAAAACAAATTTATTCACAGATTAATCCCTGGGACCTGTCAATGTGTCTTATTTGGGAAAAAGGTCTTTGCAAATATAATTAAAATAAGGATTTTGAGATGATATTGTCATGGATTACCCAGGTCAGTCATAAGTCCAGTGATAAATATTCTTATGGAGGAAGGTAAAGATTTGATAGAATGGAGAAGAGGAGATGGACATGTGAGGACAGAGGCAGAGCTCAAAATTAACCACAAGCCAAGGAATGCATGGAGCCACAAGAAGCTGGAAGAAGCAAGGAAATTTTCTCCCCTAGAGCCTTTCAAGAGAGCATGACCCTGCCAACACTTTGATTTCTGATCTGTCCTCTGAAACTGTGAGAAAACAAATTTCTGTTCTTTTAATCTATTGAGTTTTTGGTTGTTACAGCAGCCATAGAAAACAAATCATGATCTAGTATGCCTTATTTTTCAAAGTACAGATAATTTTGAAAGTATTTCAGTCAGGTCCAAAAAAGATGAAAGTGCATACAGAAATGCCTATCTGAATTACAATAGAAAAACTTTTTTTTTTTAAAAGCTTTAAGATAAAAAGGAAAGTACTGGAAAAAGGAAAGCATATCTCTCATATATGTACAACTTCCTACTGAATTCTAGAAGCCTTAGGTTTCTAGTTAATTTCAGAAGGAAAGATGACCATTAACTATCCCTAAGCCATGTGTTTCAATTATTTATTATTGCATAACAAAACACCCTGAAATTTACTGGCTTAAAACAAAAACTTTTAGTTTTAGAGATTCAGTAGGTCTGGTATTCTGGCAAGACTCAGTAGAGATGAATCACCCCTGCTCCACTTGGTGTTGACCAGGATACCTCATTTGGGATCAAAAGGATTCAAGATGGTATCGCTCACATGCTTGGGAATTGGTCCTGGCTCTTGGTTAAGGTCCCATAGTTTTCTTTCATATGACTCCTTTTTCTTTCCACATAGTCTCTCATTATTCAGTCTTCTAGCCTACTTTTTTTTTTTTTAGCCTACTTTTCTTTACTTGATTGTTGGCTTCCAAAAATGAGCAAATGAAAGCTACAAGATCTTTTAAGTCCCAAGCCCAGAAATCATATATCTTTCCCTCTGCCTAATTCTATTGATAAAAGTAAGTTACAGAGCTAACCCAGATTCAAGGAGAGGGGGAATAGATTCTCCCTCTTGATGAAAGATTGGTATGCATTCACAGGAGAGGAGGAAATATCTGTGGCCATTTTGAAGACCAACTACTACACAGTGGTCCACTTTTTCTATCATTTTCTTTGATGAGATTTGATCCTTTCTCATGGATATCTCCATTCTTTAAATATTGAGTACTTACTATTTATTTATGCCAGTCTTTTAGGAATTAGTAACATACTGCCTAGGGGAATGTGTTGTATTTTTTTCTTTATAAAATTTTTCTGCTTTATCACTTCAAAAAGATAAATTCTTGGAGGTGAAAGATGATGTTCTATGCATCCTTGTATCCCATAACACTAGGACAGCAGGTATTTAATAAATGTCTTCTTGATTATAAAAGCTGAGTGATGGAACAATAATGTATTTAAACTATGCACACTATTGCATCAATGTCTACTAGATTATTTATTGCTAAATCTCTTGCAGGTTATGGTGATCAGTTAGTCCTAACCTCTTCCAAATCCCCTGCTATTCTTCATGCTTATCATGTGTGTGTGATTATTGTGAATATTTGCCAGTGGAAGTATATATGGGGAAAGTATTTAGGATCATTAATTTTAAAAGGGTAATTAGAAAAACATGTAAAGCCATAAAGAACTCATTTTTGAAGTATGCTAGCATTTCTAAACATGCCTGATTTATGGGAGCCTCAATTACATAAATGTTTGCAATATTTTGCAATGAAATAAAACTTATTTTCAAAGCTGGCAAGAATGCTCAGAGGCATAGTCAATCATTTGATGATTCACAGTTATCCATGAAACCCCAGCACTCCATCCTCATTTTGAGCCTAAGCACAGGCATCTGATAAAGAAGGAGACAGAAAGGAAGAATTACACAGTGACCTAGACAATAGTATCATGTCAGCCTTAGCATCAGATCAACTGATTGCAATGGCTGATTGTACTGTTTATGGCAAGAGTTATTTGGAAAATTTGAATGAGTAATCCTCTCTGGATCATCACAGGAATGACTCTTGGTATGAATCCAGTCATATTAAATAATCATAGAATCACAAATCTAGACAGGATTTGATGAGAATTAGCTGACTTATTTCTTACCTTGAGTTGAAACCCACATGCCACAAAGTACTCTAGGCAACTGAAATTTGATTTACTTTTTGAGAAAAATAAGACCCATTCATTCATTCAACAAATATTTATTATTTGTGAACTGTATAGGTGCTTGGCATCCATTAGTAAACAAAATGGGCAAAACCCTCCATCTCTGTGGAACTTGTAGTTGAATAGGGCAATAATAAGGATTCCATGATAATAAGGATTCCATTTATCAATATTAGTAATCCTTGTTGGCTTTATATGCATTGGAGGTTGATTTGTTCATATTATAAGAAACTATACATAAAATAGACCTAATCACTAATAGTGGTAAGAAAAGAATTTAGAATTTATTTGCATCAGTCCCTTAGTTGAAATAAAAACTAGGCTAGGCCTTCAAATGCCCAGTCCAACATTCTTTACTTTTTGCCCACTTCTTCAAAAATGTCTTCCTTTTCTTTTTTTTTTTTTCTCAAAAGATTTATTTATTTATTTGACAGGCAGAGATCACAAGTAGGCAGAGAGGCAGCCAGAGAGAGAGGAAGGGAAGCAGGCTCCCCGCTGAGCAGAGAGCCCGATGCGGGGCTCGATCCCAGGACCCTGGGATCATGACCTGAGCCAAAGGCAGAGGCCTTAACCCACTGAGCCACCCAGGTGCCCCATGTCTTCCTTTTCTAACATTGATATAGTATAGAATGAATTCACAAAACCTAGCACAACTTCCATGTAATTAGCTATAAATCTTTTGGTTCCATGTGACAGAAACCCAACCTGAATAGTTGAGGCAAAAAAAAAAAAAAAAAAAAAAGAAGGGGGGTGGGTTATGCAAATAAATTTTAGTTTTTCAAGGACCCCAAAACACAAATAGAACTATTCCTAGGAAATGAGCACTCAAACACTATTGGAACTGTCCATGTGCCCCTTGCTCCATTCTCCTCTGGAAAATTATCCTATTGATTGAGGTCAGAATCCCCTAATGGTTTCTGGTGTTAAACTGCCTGGGTTCAAATCCTGATGATTTCACTTTTGTGCTAAGTAATCTGGAAAAGGCCAATAAGTTTTCTAATCCTCAATTTCCTCATGTATTAAAATTAGGATAATTAATAGTATCCACCTAATAGGATTATAGCAAAAAAAAAAAAATTACATAATATCCAGGGCTTAGGTACAATACCTGCCTCATAGGAAGTCTTCAATATATGTGAACTGTCATTACAGAGTAAGAACCATCAGGGCTGAGCAGGAGAGAGCTGAGCTGCTGTGTATGGGAGTAGTCAATTAATACAACAAGCCAAAATGAACGTCAGTTAAGCCTTTAATCACTTAGGAGAAACAAGTCGGAAAGACGTTCCTGGCTCCCTTGGTGTCCCTTCTTTTATACAGAATGACACCAGGTGAGAGTCAGGTGTATCAGCATACATGGGGGAATTGTCTCACTGTTGGAGCAGACCCTGAGGCTCTTCCAGTTTTTGGACCAGTGTAGGGGTGAGGAGGAGGAACAGAAGAAGGGGAGGGCTAGGAAAGGAAAAGTATTAAGTCAGAACACAAGAAAGTGTCTTCAATGCTCTCCCCTCCTTCAAGGATGTTCTCAGCAGAGACTCCTGGGGAAAGACTTCAGGCCAAGGTGCAGATAGAGAGGCCTCTGAAGGGAGGCTCCTGGGCTAAGCAGGCAAATACTGCCTAAAAATGTGGCCAGCCAGAGGGATCCGAGTTCTTGACTACAACTCCCTTCAAGAGGCCTGTCAGGTGAAGTCATCCTAATTGGCTATATTCAGGCCTAAAACATCATTCATAGATATTTGGCCAGGAGCTGTACTCTTCAAGAGGATTTTGCATTGTTGAGGGAGATTTCCCCTCCTAGATGGGTAATATATATTTTTTTCCTCTGAAGTTTTCAACACTTCATATTTCATGGATAATTTTTGATTCTCCTTTTAGTGAGATAGTATAGGTACATGTCCTAAAATGAGTCTTCAAATATAAGAAATACCCATCATAGGTTATGCTTTACTCTTATTGTTGTTGTTGTTATATATTTTTCAAATGACAGGACGAATGTAACAACTTATTTTATTCCCTACAGGGTTAGGTAATGTCATCATTCCTCATATGGAAGGCTTCTGAAAAACATTCCTTGATCTTATTATGTAGAGCTTATCCTTTCTGTACCCAGGAAGAATGAGAGTTGCAAATCTACATTTCCAAAAAAACAAACAAAAATTCAGTAGCTGCCAGCATAACATCTTGGCTATCTACTGAGATCCTCATTTAAGGCATTGTTTTAAAAATAATCAACAATCACTGCAAGATGTATGAAGCTTCCTGTTTAAAAATCATCTAAATTTGTTTTAGTAGTCAATAAGAATGGAAGTCCCACTTTGTGCCAGGAATTATGTATTTAAGAAGGTAGTGGGGAGACAAAAACAGTAATTTTTCCTGACTTAATGGGAACTTACAGATAATTAGTACAATAAATGTTAATCTTTGAAGGAGAGGAACATGATACTACATTGGAGGGACCAGAGCTAACCTGGGAGGTGGAGACAGGTAGTCAGGGAAGATTTACACTAACCTATAGATGTTTACATTGAGATCTAAAAGATGAGTAAGATTGAATTCAATAAGTCGTTGAAGAATGTCAGGTGTCTAGATTTTTCCAATCAAAGAAAGCTATATTATCAAAACCATTGTTTCTCAAATTTGGTTACACTTCACAATCACCTTGGAAACTTTTTTTTAAGATTTATTTACTTATTTGAGAGAGAGAGAGAGAGCACATGCACCCATGTGGAAGTGGGGGATGCAGAATGAGAGGTAAAGAGAGCATCCCCAAGCAGACTTGCCACTGAGTGCAGAGCCCAATGCCATGGGCCTCAATATCCCAACCCTGAGATCATGACTTGAGCTGAAACCAAAAGTCAGTCACCCACCTAACCAACTGAGACACCCAGGTGCCCCATCTTGAAAACTTTAAAAAATACAGATGTCTGGATTTCATGCCCAGAAATTCTGATTTAATTTTCATGGCATATAGCTGTGGCATTGTTTTTATTTGTTTTGGTTTTCACTCCCAAGTAGTTCTGATATACTTTAATATTTGAGAAATAATGTTTAAATCCTTAAGGCAGGAGAATTATGTCTAACTCAAGAAACTGAAAGAAAACAAATAGAGCGGGGCCACCTGGGTGGCTCAGTGGGTTAAGCCTCTGCCTTTAGCTCAGGTCATGATCCCAAGGTCCTGAGATCGAGCCCTGCATCAGGCTCTCTGCTAAGCAGGGAACCTGCCTCCCCCACCTCTCTGCCCGCCTCTCTGCCTACTTGTGATCTCTGTCTGTCAAATAAATAAATAAAATCTTAAAAAAAAAAAATGAATATGGCTGGCTTTCAAACACTGAGAGAGAATGTGGTGTGACCTGAGATTGTGAATGTAAAATGTGACATATCACACAGACCTTGGTTGACCACATGAGAAGTTTGGTTTTTCTTGATAATGATGGAAGACTATGGAAAGATTTTAGACAGAGGACATCATATCCAAATTTATATTTATGTTACAACACAGAGGGAGGATTGTAAAAGAGAAGCAATGGAGTTACCTTGGACTAGGATGGTGGCAAGGAGATGGAGTTAGATGGATTCAGGAGTGTGTTTTTGGAAGGGAAATTGGCAGATTGGCAATAGATTAGATATGTGTGGTTGTAAAACAGATTTGTTAGTTTTTAGCTAGTGGAAGGATGGATGGTGGGGTTAGATTATGAGTTTAATCTTTTATTAATATTATTTTTTAAGATTTTATTTATTCATTTGACAAAGAGAGAGAGAGAGCAAGCACAAGCAGGGGAGCAGCAGGAGAGGGAGAAGCAGGCTTTCCCCTGAGCAGGGAACTCAATGTGTGGCTCTATCCCAGGACACTGGGTTCATGACCTGAGCTGAAGGCAGACATTTAATGGACTGAAACACTCAGGTGCCCTGAGTTTAATTTCTAGATATTTGAGGTGACTTTGAGTTATCTAAGCATAAATATTGGAGAGATAGTAAAATATATAAAGATGTCCAGACTTCAGATTTTAGATTGTTTGGCAATAAAGATCTACAATACAATAGAAACACTTTACATTAAACTTAAGTGTACCTTAACTTTGTAATTTAAAAAAAAATAAATGTTTTACTTATGTAAAACACTGTACTAGGTACTGGGCACAAAAAGATTTTAAAGATGGTACCCCTGACTTTAAGTGGTTAATTATGTAATGGACAAGAAAAGAAAGAGAATTCTAATGTGGTTTTAAAACATTGAGAGAGAGCAAAGAATGAAAGAGAAGAAAATCCAGCAAGTTTTATCAGGTTGTAATGCTAAAATATTATTAGGAAAAAAAATCTGATCAGAAAAAAAAGGAAAGCTAGTAAATTTGAGTGAAGAGAATCACCCAGAAGAATTTTAAAATATTGGCAATGGCATGGTATGATACCAGGGTACGATCTCAGGGGATGTTTTGCTTTTTCATTCAGTTTGAACTAGAGAGACAGAAAAATGAAAAAAAAAAAAACAAAAAAAACAAAAAAAAGAAGTAAGAGAAAAAGAAGGAGAAGAAAGAGGATAACAGGAGTTTTAATGAATGCATTTATTTATCAGATGTTTATTGGGACCTACCATGTTCTAATATATCAATATTATGATAAGGACTAGGAGTACAAGAGTAGACAAGGTAGGCATCATTCTGACTTCACAGAGTTTATAACCTCCTATCCTATTTAGAACAAGAAAAATAAAATTGCTGTTTTTTTGAGAGAGTGTCCCTAGTTAGCTTGTGTAAAAGAAGCCAGTAAAAATGATGCCTTCAGTCAATGAGCTAAGTAGGTCTTCTATGAGACTTCATTCCCTGGGTGTCAAGGCAAGTTTTAGTGCAGGATTTCTCAGTCTTGGCTAGAGGTTGAAATCACCTGGAGAGCCATAAATAATACTGATGCCTGGATCCCATCCCTGGAGATTTGGACTTAATTGTTCTGGGTTTGTGCTGATACATCAGAAGTTTTTAAAATCTTCAGGTGATTCTAATATGCAGCCAAAGTTGAGAACCACAGCTTTAGAGGTATGCTTCCTCACTGAAACTAGTTAGGAACTCCGAACAATGAGGCTGAGCTAGAAAAATGAGGGCTGATTTTACAGGGATGTTAATTAATACTTCTTTAGTCTTTATGTGCCAGGAACACTTCTAAACACTTGACATATATGAAGTCAGTTAATAATCCCACTAGCCCTGTGAGGAAGTCGCTTTTATTATGCCCATTTGAGGTGAGAAAACTGAGGCCCAATGACAGATGCCCAGCAAGTGTCAGAGTAGAGTAGGCGCTTGAACGTAAGCAGTCTGGTTCTAGAGTTTCTGGTTTTAGCCGCTATACTGCCTCTAAATATAGTGTAACAGTAATTTTACACCAAAAAGAATTATAAAAGAAGGGAAAACTTATAACAATGGTAAAATATTAATCAATTAAATGCCAGGTGATTCTGTGAGTAGTTATTATAGCTGCATAAAACATCTTTAAGCTATTTTTTCATATCTATAGCTTCTCATGTTTATATTCTTCATTTGCAGAAATCAGCTAAGTTCTTATTTTATATGTACATCATTACATGGTGCAGAAATTTTGTTTTCAGCAGCAATACAGGGAAATGTAAGCAGTGGAATCGGCATATTTCTTTCTGATTTTTTTTTCCCCAAAGATATATTCTCCTAAAGGAAACTCAAGTGCTAAGGCTATTTCACATAATCTAAAGAACGTCTACTACTTCATGGTAATGACCAAGCTGTAGGAATAGAATCTTAGGAGGCAATAATCATCCCCTAGAGAGAAAGTCTTACAAATTGAACCTGTTTTACAGGTGGAACTATCACCAACAAAATTATTATTGGAGATATAACTGACACAGTACATTCCTGTACATATCAAAGAAAAGAAACATCCTAATTTAACTCTATAAAACATGTATCTGAGCCAACCTGCCATATGTATTTCTTTTTACACTTTTCTATTCCATTATAGAAGTAATACCTACAAAATAAATGCTGTGCATTTCTAAATGGGTAGCTTCCAGCTACTTTGCCTATGCTTATTGTTCCCTTTTTTCCTTTAAAGGCTGGGAAAGCAAGTAAAGGCAATGCAGGGGCGGGCAGCACACAGCCTGGTATGTTGTGTCCTGCAGCTGGAGCTTCCGTACTGGAGCCAGGCTTCGTTTGTTCCATATGAATACAAGCTAATAAATGTAGGGAATTCCATTTGGTATTCAATTAAGAGCTCTCTTGACTCCTGTAATTAAGGCCTGTAACTATTAAGCGTAAAATTAAAGTCGAACAGTCCAGCTCTTTTTTGACATTGTAACACTGCCGGAAAAATAGGGATGCAAAACCTAGTCAAACGTCATCCTTTAAAGCCCATGAACAAATGAAAAAAGGAAATATTGAGAAGAAAAGAGTAAATATCTAAAACTTGGTCATTTGCTCACAGCGTGATGCATCGTGTCAGGAACCTATTACTGTCCTCTTGCAAATACATCAACCATTTTGTTGAACACAAGATGCTACATTGATTTTAACAGAGAGAGACAAGATTATGGTCGCTAAAGCTCCAATGAAGGGGATAATTAAAGCATTAAGCATTTTTAAGGTTTTAAAGTGACTTTCAGCAATAACCAGATAATGTTACAGGAAATCGATATACTGTAATTGAAAGGAAATTGAATTGGTCTTTATTTTTTTAATCCCTTCTAAATTTTCTCTAGACTGTCAGACCATGGGAGACACTGAATCTTGTTTTGCCATCAGCAGTATGACTTTCTGTAAATCTCATGTGCTGCAGGGGCTACTTTTATTTTTTTTTACTTAGAAAGTGCTCTGCTGAATACATAGTGTTATAAGTAAGAGTGTGTGTGCATTATCTTTATTAGTCCCTGGCCTCATTGTTTAAAAAAAAGGGAGGGGGGACAAAAATAAAAACATAGTCGTACAAAAACAACCTTCTCCACATACCCAGAGAAATCAAGTTAATAGAATTTCTAACAATGAAACCAGAGAAGTTGTTAGATAAGCTTCACACTTGAACTTAAATGAAATTCTTCCAGACTTTTTTTTTTTTTTTAAATCACTGTGTCAATCTTGCTACACTGCAAGGAATATGACCCATTGTAGATACAAATTCACTTTGAATTTGTGTGAACCTAACTCATTTGTACTGCTTATTATTGGAAGGAGCTATTACAATAAAACAGAAAAACTTGAAGGGCACCTCAAGGAGATAAGTGGCTATGAAGAGAAATTAAGGAATCTTAAAACTTGAAA
This sequence comes from Enhydra lutris kenyoni, assembly GCF_002288905.1. Classification (NCBI taxonomy): domain Eukaryota; kingdom Metazoa; phylum Chordata; class Mammalia; order Carnivora; family Mustelidae; genus Enhydra; species Enhydra lutris. Next base: position 35,513,446 of record NW_019154087.1, on the reverse strand, counting down.
AATAATCAGCATTTTCTCTATTTATTATTATTATTTCCTCATTTATCTCTGGTGTACACTTTGAGAAGCATCAACAGAACTTTTGGTAAATGAAATGTGTTCCACACTTATCTTTAGTAATTTGGTGGTGCAACATAGAGATTTCCAGAAATGTTTTTGAGAATCTCTTGTCCATTTCATTTTTCTGCTGCTTTCCTTATTCTACTCAATATCTTATGACTGATTAAGTGGATAAAAGATAACACAGTGGAAGGAGCACAACCTCTCAATCTTCAGTTTTCCCTTCTGTTGAATGGAGATAATAATGTTGCCTTTCTCATTGCATTGTTTTGAGAAGTAAATTAATTAATATAAGTAAAGACCTCAGAAGATTAACATATACTATGTATTAAGTACATGTTATAATTTCTTTGATAAAAATGATGATGATGATGATATGCCTTTTCAGTTATATTGCCAGAATGTGAATTCACCAGCTGTTATATTGAGGAAGCCAGTTAACAATTCTAAGCCTTAATTTTTTGACTAAAATATAAGAATAATATTTTCTCCATCTACCTTAAATAGATCATATTTATAAAAAAAATTCATAAGCTATAAAACAGCACTGCAATTGAAACCACTGAATCTAAACTTTTATTTTTTATTTTTTTAAAGATTTTATTTATTTACCTGAGAGAGAGAGAGCACTTAAGCAGGGAAGGGGCAGAGAGAGAGGGAGAAGCAGACTCCCTGCTAAGCAAGGAACCCAGTGAGGGGCTAGATCCCAGGACCTGGAGGTCATGACCTGAGCTGAAGGCTGAACCATCCAGGCATCCCAAATCTGGACTTTTTAAAAGCACTAGTTTAAATCCTAGGTTCATCTCTTAGTAGTTATATGACTTTAGATAAGCCCTTAGTTTCTATGTTTATAATATAAAAATTATAATAACAGCTTCTCATAAAGTTATTTTGAGGTCTAAATGAGATCAGGTATAAAGAGCTCAGTATCATAGCTAACACTTAGAAATTATTCCAAAAAATGCAAAAAAAAAAAAAATAGTTCTATTCAATATAGGAAATAAACATTATTTTAATTTCTGAATGATTTCTTTGTTTTGTCCCATTTTGATATGTGACAAGTAGATATATTTTATTTCTAGTTTTCCAGATAATCTGTATTCTAAACTTTAACTCAAAATTCAGTCTCTGAAATTCCTAGCTCTTGGCATCTGTAGCTAATATTCAACTACCTTTAAGTGTTAGAGTTTGAACATATGAAGAACTGAATTAAGTAAAAGGTGTTACCAATCCTAAAATCCCAACTGCTGTTATGATGAAGAGAAACAATTAAAAGACACGTGAGTCAAATCGCAAGCAAAGGGGGAGAAGAGAGAGAGAAAATAGAAATGGAAAAAAATCATCTGGCAGAGGAGAAAACGATGTCTTGTAATATATATGAGAAAGAACTTGGTCAAATATTTTTTTTAAGTGAGAAGAGACATTATATATATACACATTATATATGTACACAAATGTGTAAGTTATTGCCCAGGTCTGAAGACAAATGTTTTTATTGTTATTTCAAAATCTCAAATGTTTGGGTGCCTTAAAATTTTTAAACCACTGACTATATTTAGTTATGATTAAAGGAAGATGTAATTAAGAAGTCAGAAATTACATATTTTTAAATGTTTGTCCAGAGCATTGTTCAGACAGACTGCTCAGCAAGCCTTATTGTTATTCCACTAGTATATATTTTGACTGGTCAATACACCCAAATCCTATGGCCAAGTTGGCATAAATAAGATGTCATTTATTTAGTCAAACTAGCGGTAGGTTCACCAAGGAAGACAAAAAAAAGAAAACCTTGTATTTACTTTGGTAACTTAGCCATATTTACCTTGAACAACATGATGTCCTACAAGCTATTCAGTAAGTTTGGAATTAAGGAATAGAACTATAAAAGGTGGATAGCATAGCAGTCCTTCACTTAATGTTGTAAACCGCTTTTCTCACCAGTATTTAGTCTAAGAAAATAAAATCTTCTTGAAAAAATTACTAGAAAGAGCACACATCAAGGAATGTAAGTGAGCATAGACTTTGGTTGACCTGAGAAGAGAACAAAAGATCGAAAGAAATTTCGTAAGGTTCTAAATTGGGCAAGAGAACTACAATATCTCTGATAATTAGACTTTCAGCACATTTGGATGTGCTAATTAGATCTAAGTTCTAATTAGACTTTTTAGGTAACTAAGAATGACATATCATTGCATGAATTTAATGTGTTTTTCTAGTTGAAACCTACAATTATCAGCCCTTTCCAAATTATTTTAATACAGAAAAAGCTGGCTTTTTGTTTATATTGTGACATCCCTTCTCTTAAGATATATTGTGTACATTTTAGGTTTCTTAATTAAACACCTCTTGGGTACTCAAAGAGAAACTTGAGTTTTAATAGGAAGCACCTAAATCTTTTATTTATGAAGGAGACTTGCCATCGTGCTGCCAACTTTGGAAGCCACAAACAAAATGCAATGCGAGGAAATAAATCAGTCTTCAGGAGGAAGCAGCACAAATAGCCAGGTGCCCCTATAAACCATTCAGTCAATCAGAGCAGTCTCCAAATATGACTAAAGGATTGTTATATTTTTAAAGCATGCAAATGGAATAGGTTCCTCAAAGTGAAAGCTCCTGATCTAGTATCAGAATTAATAGCATGACATTTCTTCCCAAGATGCGCATTATGGGATTCTCTTTGCAGCTTTGCTTTTTGAGTTATCTGCTAATTCAAGTCACAATCTCTCTTTCTTTTCCCTCCTTATTTTTGAATTGAGAGTTACCAGTTTTTATGTGTTGAGACTTATAGGCAGTGATTTTAAAACTGTTAGCTCTCAGATTTGGATATTACAAGAGCTGAGAACTACATGACGATGTAAAATTAAACCAGTATTTGGAGTGTAAAGAGCAGTGAATCACTGCAAGACTTTAAGGAAAAGGCAGCTTCCAAAATATTCCAAGGAAATCGATAGCACTGACCAAAAAGGCAAATTATATTGTTGTATGTGCTGTGAATACTTGAAAACAGCAAAGCCATATACATGATTTTGCCCCTCAAATAAAAACAGTAAACCTTCTAACTGTATTAAAAATCTTATTTTTTCCAATAAAAGCAGTGTAATATCTAATTAAAACCATTGAAACTATAAGAATCTAACTTGTACAATAATTGATATATTAAGAACAGATATTATACTAGAATTATATGCACTATTATTTTTCCAATTAGTGCATTACTGGGACTGAGTTACTGGTGTATTATCACTCCTTATTAAGTCCATGTCCTTAGTGAGTCTCCTGAAACATATTGGATACTGTTGTATGCCATATAATGATATTTAAGAGTGGGAAATGGAATTTCTGATTGCTTAGTTTGCTATGAAAAAAGAAAACCTGTGCAGGACCTTTCCTATACCAGTTATTTCAAGAGATATCACACAGTTTTCTGCAAGACTTTTGCATAGGTGATTGGACTGTTCTTCAGGCAGGAAAGTGACCAAGCTATTTTACCTTTCAGCTTGGGTGCTGGAATCCTGTCACAGGGCTGAATGGGTCACTAACTGACAAGAAACTAGAGAATAACATGCGTGGAGTGGTTCTACGTGTGGTGACCGTTCTGGTAAGTCTGATCTGAGCCATGTGGTTCTGGCTTCTAGAAGTTACTTTATCCTTCATTTCTTTATGTTTTAGGTGATGCCATAATCGTTAAAGAACTTTGAACAAATCCCGACTGTGCTTTCAAAGATATGTTTAATGGTCATATTTTCCGACCTTCAATTTATATGGATCAGAATCAGATTTTTGTAGGCTTTGCTTTTAATTACAGTGTTTTCGTAATTTTCTTTCTGAGACATTTTAGGCCCAGTTTGCTGTACAAGATAAAGATCTCCCTCAGGCATTTTGTCACTGTAAATCTGCATAGATAAGATTAATCACACCAAGCAAGGGTAGAGTTGACAAAATGTAGTACACTCAGTAATACTCAAACATTGGCAGACTAAAACGTAGCAAGAACCTACTTCAAGGGAAAGATCATACAATTGTTTAGTAAATATTCCTTGAGAGTCAACTCTATTCAAGCTCATTGCTGATTACTGGGTTTCACTGATGAATAAAGAAATGGATAGATATGATTTTGTCTTTATGAAGCTTACCATCTAGTGATTAAATGGAATTATACATGTAAAATATTTATTACAATTACATTTACTTAGAATCAAATGGCAACTATTATCATCATTCTGTATATTATTATTTTCCCTTTTAATAAGCATATAAAATTACATGTAAAAAATATTTTAAACAGTAAAATACTTGAATGGATACTGTCTAAATACCCATAAAGCAGGAAAATATGCATTCTCCCTTGTTATTTCTGTGAGTTTAGGCTTATGCTACTCTATAGTCAGTTTCAAAATGTCCATGGTTGTTAACTTTATTTTTCCTTAGAAAAGCCTCCTTGTTTTTAAATTTGAAAAAGTCTTTTCTATAGGCTGAATAAACTGCAGAATTTGTAGATGGAAGAAACATGGTCTCTTTTTTTAAATTGCTGCCTATTGAGTATCTAGCAAAGTTTATAACAGCAAGGTCTGCCCCTTATACATTGTTCAATACAAATTAAGTGGACTCAACATAATTTCATTGTTTAAAAAGAGATCTGTATTATTCTCTGTAAGAGCATATTCAAATGAGTAGTCTATCCCTCCTTTTTGGTGCCTATAATTTATTCTTAGCTATTATTTTGATAAGATTTTTATTTTTTTGGCAAATATGAATACTTGACAACTTGAATGTGATGGTGATTCTGAATGCACCCAAGGCTGTGGATATGCAATGGCATCAATGTGCTATTATTTAAAAAAAAAAAAAAGACATTTAAAGTGCAGTGAACTATTAATAGTCTCTTTTCTAGTGATTAACATAGAATGTCAGGAGAAAACTTCAAGAAAGACAATATATCTACATTGTCTTTGTCTTTGAGATTCAGATTTCTAAGACTAGCTAACCTCATTTAGTCACTAAGCAAATATTTATTTAATACTTTACTGTCTGATAGACTTAGTAATGGCTATAAAATGAATAATACATGTACCTAATACATTACATATCTATTATGTAGGTATATGTATTCACCTTATAGGTATATTCATACCTCAGGGTACACAAAGAATCTTGTTGGGAGATGCACATACAAAAAGAAAACCAGGCAAGAACTGTTAGGAATTTACTATATGCCAAGTATTTTATGAAGTTATTAGCCTGTGTTGTTTTATTTAGTCCTTACAGTATTTCCAAGAAATAGGTACTTCTCTGAGTCCAAGGATGAGGAAGAGGAAACTGGGACATGCAGAGGTTGGTTGGAAAAAAAAAATGTTGAGTATATACTGAGTTAGTATATAGAGAGAGTTAGGATTCAAATCCAGGAAGTCAAACTGACTCCAGACCTCTTAATTTCTTCCCTCTTAACATTATATTATATCCTCTCTACTCCTACTGTGATAAGTATGAGAATTGAGGTATCTATAGGACTTTATTTGGCTTGAGGGTTAAAAATTCTTAACTCTGAATAAGATGACAGTTTTATTGGGAAAACTTCATATGGCAAATTATTGTAAATTTATGTCCAGACTGAACAAAATTATTGTCATGCATGAAATTGCCATGCATGTATTGCTTCATACAATGATAATGCGTTCATGCCTCAGTCTCACCTTCATGACTCATAAGGGCCTCCATGTCCTGTAAGCTCAGCCCTGCACAGATCCCAGACATGTTAGTTAGTGGAGACATGGAAACAATGTTTTCCCAGGTCTTCTGTGAGGCAATGTGGATTTATCATTGTGTAAAAGGTCCTTACTCTTATTACACTCCCACAATATGTAGCCATTATACTCAATTATTTTATAGGCTTACTGTTTCCTCTCATAATTCTGTTTGAATGGAACCAGCCATGACCTTATTTATTTTCCACAATCACTCTTCCAGGTCTAGCTCTTACTTATGTGGCTTTGCAGGCTTCTGCTAAGAATGCTAATGACTCTCCCCTCAATCCACCCAGCAACTCCAAAATCTTGATGCCTACTAAACCCCAGAACTTAGACTTGGTTTATACTGAATTGATTTGGCCACGTAAACACCACTTTCTTGTATTCCATGAAGTTGCCTCCAACACTATCAAGAAGGGAGAAGGAAAAGGAGGTTTCATGTGTAAAGCCCCTGAGGGGAGGTCTCTCAATCTTTATTCCATCCTAACTACAATCTAGTCTCAGTTCTACACATGCCTCCTTTAGTGCTGAGGACATTTATGCTATAATGACACACAGGTTAATAAAATTGATTTTCTCTACCTACGTTTTGAAACCGCCATTCCTATCACCGTTAATGATATTTCATTGACTTGAAAGAAATACTGATACTTATTTTAAACCAAACAATTCAACTCCATACCATTTATTATACTGTTAGAAATAAATGGTATACACAAATGCTTAACTAAAGAGAGTTATGCCTCTATCAGAAAGGATGAATACCTAACTTTTGTAGCAACATGGGCGGGACTGGAAGAGATTATGCTGAGTGAAATAAGTCAAGCAGAGAGAGTCAATTATCATATGGTTTCACTTATTTGTGGAGCATAACAAATAACATTGAGGACATGGGGAGATGGAGAGGAGAAGGGAGTTGAGGGAAATTGGAAGGGGAGGTGAACCATGAGAGACTATGGATTCTGAAAAACAACCTGAGGGTCTTGAAGGGGCAGGGGGTGGGAGGTTGGGGGAACAAGGTGGTGGGTGTTAGGGAGGGCACGTATTGCATGGAGCACTGGGTATGGTGCAAAAACAATGAATATTGTTATGCTGAAAAGAAATTTTAAAAAATAAAATGACTATTAAAAGTTATAAAAAAAGAAAGGAGGAGTTATAATAATTTTATTGTTAATAAGTAAATATCTTCACTTTTGAACTGCTAATCTTGATCATTTGATAATAAAGAATGAAGTAATAAAAAAAATAAAGGTATTTGACCAGTACAACAAAGGTATCATTAACAAGGATATAAATAGGGTTAAAGGATTCAACAAGGGGTGTTGATGCATCAGGGCCTAGCTGCACAGCAAGTCTTGACTACCCTGAAATCTGATGGGGTATGGGGAGGTGATAGTACTAAGATTTGGCAATAGCTAGAACCATGGGAGGCCATTCAGTAGTAGCCGTGACTTTCCATACAGAAAGAGGATGGAGAAAGTCACTCTCAAACCACAATCAAGCAGTGAGGAAGTGGGGAGAGGGGTTACGTCAATTTCCCTTCTTCTGTCTTTCCATCCCTTCATTGTCTCCAGGTGAAAACCTAACCAAAAGTCAGAGAGCAAGGGAGCCCAAGTAAGGAAGACTGTGAAGGTCAGCCAGGCTGCCAGGACACAAAGCAGGGCAGTGAAGGGCAGAGTGGATCCAGAGGGGAAATAGGGAAGAACCAACATTAGCATCTACTATTTGAAAGAACCTGTTAAAAACTTTATATGTGTTATTTAGTCCTTATAAAAGCCCTACAAGAGATGTATCAATGACATTAGAAGGTTGAAAATAGGGCATAAAAATGCAAACTAAAATTCTATGACCGTATAACTAATAAGAGCTAGAGATAAGTTTCAAGCCCAGAGATTTGGGCTCCAGAGGCCACATTCTTAGCCCCTCTGATATGTCCCTTAAGAATCTGAATGAACTCATGTTAGGCTTAAATTAAATATAATTATTGAGATGGGAAGGTTCCAAATTTATGGGATTGATAACTTAGGACCATTTTTCTAAATAGCATCACATATGGATAACTTTATACTCAGCCATCTCCAAAGCTACGTAAATGTCTTATGGAATGAGGATAAAATTCAGACCCAGCAAATTTAGTCCTTTTTCTACAATTTATGTTTATATTGGCCCACTAATCTCTCCTTTTCCTGAGTACCAAGTGTATTAGTACAAGACATTTATTAAGATTTGTTTTTTCCTTTTAACTTCTAAAGTAGTGGAACTATGGATAGCCATAAATAACCCATTATGTCATTCAGTATTTTTCATGGTAAGTCACAAAAAGTTGTTGCAAACATGACTGAGTTGTAAATATCATTATAATACTCACAAAAATATAACGGAAAGAAGTTGGCAACAAGTGCAAAGTAAGGCTTGAGAAGGAAGCTAGCTGTACAAGATCTCTGAAAATATAAACTGGCATTTAGAAGGAACTCACTGATTAATAATTCTTAAAAACAGACACATGGCATCTCTAATGAAACATGAATTTACTCAAATTCATTTGAGAAATATTTATTGAGTGCCTTCTTCTAGGTGCTTGGGGTACATACAAAACAAAGAAACTGACTTTGGGGAGTTGCATTCCAGTAGGCATCTTCTAAAGCTCTCAGAATATTTTTGAAAAAAAATGCAATACCATTGTCCTATAGTAAGTGTGCAACACAGTATTTCTTTTGCCACTACCATAGAAATAATTTTAAAACTTTGTATAAATGTATGATTAGAAATTTATGGTAAAGCTGTGAGAGTGATATTTCTGTATTTTATAAATTTGAAACCATACAATTTTTAACATTTTAATATCTGAAATCAAGATGTGTTTTTCAGTTAATTAATGGTTCCTTACAATTATATTTGGCAGCATATTTTATCTTAGTGATAGGAAAAACAATTGTGCATTTTATAATTGAAAATTTTTAGATTAAATAATATATGGCGGGTATTTTTATAAAATTAATTAAGTTAATGGATATTCCTGGAAAGCTGAATTCAACAAATCTGGGCAAGAAGCCATCATAAAGAGAGAGACTATTTTAAGGAATACTTCCAAAAGAAAAGAAATAACATTAGGAAATGAAGCCAATTTTTTTTTTAAAAAGGACTGTAATAGCAATTTAAAAATTATTATCTAAACTAAAACTATCATTAGAATCATAGAAAGATAAAAGTAGAAAATAAACAAAGGCAGCTTATCTTAAACCAATACCACATAAAGCAAAGTGCAAACTATGTGTTGAGAGAAGGTAAGTTTCCCCAAGCAGCTCACCATAAGAAAGGTATAGCAGGTAGCTGTGGGTTGCCCGGGTGGCTCAGTCCTTAAGTGTCTGCCTTCTGCTCAGGTCATGATCCCAGGTATGGAGGCCTGCATCAGGCTCCCTGCTCAGCAGGAAGCCTGCTTCTTCCTCTTTCTCTCCCCTGGCTTGTGTTGCATTCCTCACTGTCTTGATCTCTCTTTCTCTCTCTCTCTCTCTCTCTCTCAAATAAATAAATAGTAATTTCCTTTTCCTAAAATATTTCCTTACTATTAGTCTCACTTCTTGGAATTTAATTTTCAGCAGACCTTATTTCACTGTGAAAATTCACATGTTATCTGAGATCAGAGAAAGGTAAAATGACCTAAACCATTAGCCTTGACTCAACTATTTATTGAACATATATTATAAGCTTGAGACATTATCCTGAATTCCAGAAAGGCAAAAATAAATAAGATACAGTCCTTGCTTTCCAGGAGCTCTACATAAACCATCTTATCAAAATTATTAAGCTATCAGAAAATAGAACCTGTGTGTGAAGGACTCAGAATTAAATACATTTTGTAAAGGCTGAAAAAGAATGATAAAGTTGAGAGAAATACATAGAGAGAAATAGAGGACAGACATCACACTCTTTATGATCTAATCTCAGCAATGACTTCTAGGACTGACTTCATGGCTTTACAGGACAATTTAATTCCTTATTTCATTATGTTCTTTCATTTAGAACTCTTTGTAACTCTGTTATTTTTTTTTGTAATAATTTCATTAATGTTATATTCTCCCTCTAAACTGTAACAATAAGACACAAAGTTGGTTTCACTTATAATGCCTGGATTATAAAAGCAATCAGTAAGTATTTGTTGAATGAACAAATCGAAATATTCAGATAGCCAGAAGGGGTGTGTTTGGTGGGGCAGGGGAGGGAGGAGTAGAAGCAAAGGAAAGAAAAAGGAAAAAAGGAAGGAAAAAGGAAACAAAAAACCACACCTCTATGGGTAATTACAAAAAATAAGAACAGGTTGGACACAAGACTATGTTAATAGGCCACACTATAAATTGGTGGTCTTAAGATTCTTCATTATTTGGTTTCCATTCACTAAGTCCAGATTTCCAAGACAGATGGCAAAGGATAGCCTAGAGTGATAGGTATTCATTTCCAGCATGGGATTTTATCCCTGAATCTTTTTCCCTTTATTATACCTTGCTGAATCAGACAAATCTGTTGGCATGCTGGAGACCCCTTTATCTGTTTTATTTAAATCTTGAACAAGTCACTAAGCTCCCTACTTTTCACTGTTCCCTTCTGAAGAACATCTGGGTTTCTCAAATTTTCCAGAGCTCTGAAATCACCATGGCTGGGTCCGTTACTCTCCCCAGTCAAAGCCTAAATGACTGAAAAAGCACAGCATTCAGTTTTTGTAGATTTCTTGCTATTTATTCCTTTTCCCTTGCTATTTGTTCCTTGCTGTTTATTCCTTCCCTCCCTCTGCACACCTTAGTGAGGAAGGCAGGAGTGGATATCTGCTACCTCTCTGCCTCCTCAGATAGCCATGTCCTAGTGCTCACGTCATTCAGTGTTCCAAATGTGTCTCCTTAGCTGTTCCAACCATTCCTTTTATATTAACCCAACATTATTGATTCAGCATCCTCTCTGTCCTATACATTGTGCTAGGTGCTAGGGATGCAGAGGTAACAAAATAGCATGATCATCGCATAGAACATGACATCTACTGGTAATATTGACAACATCTAAAAAGAGACAATAATGATTAGGTAAACTGGGGATATAAGGAAATGCTTCTCTGACAGAGAACTACCTGAGGTAAAGCTCTCAAAATGTGAAGGACTGTTATATATGTCCTAGATGTCTCGCAGAAATAACTTGAAGGGTGGAAGATGGAGACAGGATGTGGGCAACAAGATAGTTTACACATAAATAAAACCCATGTTATATTATGAGACTATTAAAGTCTGAAATCAGTAGGAATATAGTCATATAATCTATATACTATTTGACAAACTGTTGTCCCATAAACTCTATAGGTTTGATCTGACACTTAAAATGTTACATTTAGACTCAGTATTAAAAGTACAAAGAACATAAAGAATTATTTTCAAAAAGCAAAAGACTCAAAGCTATTAAATCTTTTGACAGAATTGACACGAGGAAATGACTTAACCCACTTACACTGTGATCAGATAACTATATGCTTTTAAGGTAAAGAAGTAAAAATCTTTAACTCAAAACATCAAGGATCACTCTCATTATGAAATAGCAAGATCATATATGACAAGAAGTTACAAATAATAGTGAATCATATAATAGTCTGGATCTTGGAGACAGTCATCATTAGCCCTTTTCCCACAATGTTTTCATTTCTAATTCATTGATATTTCATAATTCATTTTCTCAGTCTGTGGAAAGTATAGGATTAGACAAAATCAGAATAATGGATAAGAGAAAAAAAAGGAAAATATGGTATGACTGTACAGTTCATAATCTTCTATTGAAAGAGCAATCCAAATAGAAGAAAAAAAAACTTACCTCTTTTTTTTCTCTTGGATTGTGCCTCTTTGGAAATTTATTCAATATTCTTATATTAAATACAAATAAATAAAACTTGGATTTTTTTAATGTTAAGGGGCATTATGGCTAATATGTAACTAACAAAATCTCAATTTTTATAATATACAAGAAGGTATGAAGTTTAGAAATAGTAATTGATATATGTCAGTATAAGATCGAGGAACACATTTATTTCTTCTGGAGATACATTATAACTAAGCAGTAAATAACATGTGATTAATTTTCTTACTGGAAGCACTTTAGCCTATTTCATACCTTTTCTCCACCTAAGCTTCTCTCCTGAAACACATGCAAAGCATTTGGCATGTACTGCAGAGAGTTCTGGCCTTACCAATCAAAATATGTCCGTTCAAGTTCCAGCTTTTCCACTTAGTAGATCATTGAACTTATAGAAACAAAAGAACCATTTTTGAACCTTAGTCTTCCTGTCTGTAAAAGGGAAATAATGGAACTGGCCTTTAATGTGACCAAATGGGTTTTTATGGGTAAATATGTTAAACTATGTGAAAGCAGTTAGCAAAGTACACAGCGTCTTTAAATATAAGATGTATTGTCCCTGCAGTAGAACAGTGATATGCAAATTGAAGAAAAGAAAAAATGAGCATGACTGATCACAAAAGTATAATTCATCATTGTCACCAATATTCAGATTTTTGTGGGAAATTATTTATAGGACATAAGGCAGACAAAGACACATGAATTGTAGACTCATGACTTTTAGGCCTGGTTACTATTACCTTAATTTGAAAATCTGCTAATGAGAGCCACCACAACTCTTATTGCTAGTGAAGCTGGTGCTTTTGAGAGGAAAAATGAGGAGCAACAACAAAAAAATACCCAAGGATTAAAAAAAAAAAAAAAAAGCCACTAATTATAAACTTAAAAAATTTCTGAAAGTCTGTGTATCTAATTATATTGTCTCAGAAGAATTGTGTTTGATTCCAGGCTAGCTCTAAATAGATTATATATTAATAAATAACTAAGAAAATGCTTCAGTAATAGCCCTGAAATTCATTGTCCTCATTTTTTTGCTATGGACATAGTCCCAGTTTTTGCTACTTGAAAACCTTCAGCATTTTGAACCTCCACAGAGGTTTAAGCTTTCATGAAGTCTTGGCCTCTCCGCCTCCTGAGACTAGAGACAAAGTTAGGCGCAGTGAGAATAAGCTTGACAGGAGGCTCCACTGGACAGGTACTCACAGTTGGGAGGTGCTAAGCTCTGGTAGCTTCCACAGCAATGTCTGAAAAGGGCTTCTTTAAAAGAGTTAATAAATAATATAGTTTGGTTCAGGGCTTCAGACAAAAAAGGCAGGTTTGGCTGGTAAAGTCTCCAACTGATGTTATATAAAATAAATGGAAAGTAGCAATAGAATACAACAAGTACTATGTCATAAATACTGCATTGGAAGTATACAGCATAGCCCTGTGAAAAACAGTCCCTGGAGGAGTTCCATCTCCAGATTGGCAGAGTGGGGAGTTCATGGACCTCCTTCCCAGCAAAATGACCAAAAAATTAAGTAAGTAAATAAATAGATAAAGCCATTTAAAGTCTGGAAATTTTTCTAAGGGCATACAGAAAATGAAGTAACACTCAAGAAAATCTAAAACTCAGTCAGAACTACAAAAGTCTGTGGCATCTAAACTACCTCCTAATCCTTCCCTTTCCACCTCAACTCCTCCCCAACTCAGCCTGATGGAAGTTCCACTCCAAGCAGGTTTTCCCAAGAAGACAGGACTCCCTCACCCCCAAGTTCCCAATGAAGAGTTATTTCATCTGGAGGAACTGGCAGCTAGCATTTCTTGTACCTCCCACCTCTAATCTGAAGAGGCTAAATTCCAGGTGAGAGAGGCTAACAGTTTGGGGGCTCCCTTTCTCCATTCAGCTTCCACCCACAGAATGCAGTTTCTACTCCAGGTGTGGCAGGCCTGGAATACTGGGGCCTTGATTGCCCCAGCTTGTTCCAAAGGTTCCAAGCCAACAAAGGTGAGTGGAGAAGACTGGAGGCTGCACGCAACCCAGTATTCAGAGTAGGGGCACTGAAATTTTGCTAAGGGAAGATACAGTCCATAAGAAAAGAGAGCACATAGGCATTCTCCAATTATTTGAAACAGTATAGGGAAGTTATGTCAAAGGCTCCTCTAAAGTTAGAGCAACAAGCTAAATCATAAGCCTACTAGTTCGCCAGTGAAAACCAGGGAAAGAGATGGTCAGAGAGAGCCTTCCTGGGATAAAAAAAAAATTTTAAAGGCTGGCCTCTAAAATAACACCTACTGAAATTTATTTTGTTCAGACAGATGAACAATTTTTTATCCAGGGCTTTCCTGAAAACAATAAAGCAATCAGCCAGTAATTCATGGAGTGTAATGACTACAATGAATATGACACAATATCTATATGGACACAAACATCCTCAACAAAATGCTAGCAAACTGAATATAGGAGCATATGAAGAGGATAATTCACCATGACCAAGTGGAATTTATCCTAGGAATATAAGTTTGGTTCAATATATGAAAATCAATGTCCTATACCATATTAATAAAAAAGGAATGAAGTCATATGATCATCTCAACAGATGTAGAAAAAGAATTTAATAGAATCCAACACTATTTTATGATAAACACTCAACAATCTGGTAATAGAAGGGAATTTCCTCAACTTGAGAAAAACATCTATAAAAAACTGAATAGCGTCATATGATCATCTCAACAGATGTAGAAAAAGAATTTAATAGAATCCAACACTATTTTATGATAAACACTCAACAATCTGGTAATAGAAGGGAATTTCCTCAACTTGAGAAAAACATCTATAAAAAACTGAATAGCTAATCTCATATCTCTGGTGAAAAACTAGAAATCTCCCTGCCCTAAGGTCAGTAACAAGACGTTGGTTATCACTATTTCTACTCAACATTGTAGTGAGGATTTTAGCCAGCACCATTAGGCAAGGAAATTAAATTTTAAAAATGAGATTAAAAAGGAGGAAGTAAAATTGTCTCTATTTGTAAATGACATGATCTACATACAGAAAACCCTAAAGCATGTATATATAGATGCATATACACACATGCTGTTAGAGTTAATAAATGAGTTCAATGATTTTGCAGATTATAAGGTCAGTGTACAAAAAAATTGTATTTTTGTATACTAACAATGAAAAATCTAAAAAAGAAATTAACGAAATATTTCCATTTAAATATATCAAAAAATAAAATAATTAAAAATAAACAACAAAATAACTGTGATTTTTATACACTGAATGCTATGGAACATAGCTGAAAGAAATTAAAAAGTCCTAAATAAATGAAGAGATATTTCATGGTTATGGATTGAAAGACTCAATATTTATTATGATGGGAATATTCTCAAAAAAAGAAAAAAACGATGGGAATATTCTCCAAATGTATCTACAGATTCGGTGAAATTCCTATCAAAAGTCTAGCTCTTTTTTGCCATAATTAACCAGCTGATTCTAAAATTTGTGTGGAAATGTCATAGAACCAGTATGGGGGGGAGGGGAGGCAACAACAAAAAGTCTTGAAAAAGATCAAAGTTGGAAGACTCACACCTCTCAATTTCTTAGCTTACTAAAAAGCTACAGTAATCAAGATAGCATCATATTGGTTAAAGACAGACATTCAGATCAGTGGAATAGAACTGAGAGACCAGAATTAAGCCAAAATTAATTGATTTTAAACAAGTGTGTCAAGACCATTCACTGGGGAAAGAATAGTCTTTTCTAAAATCATGCAGACACAACTAGGTACCCACATGCAAAAGAATGAATTCAGACCCCTACTTTAAGCCATATGTAGAAATTAACTGCAGGGTTGCCTGGGTGGCACAGTTGGGGTTAAGTGTCCAGCTCTTGATCTCAACTCAGGTCTTGATCTCAGGGATGTGAGTTCAAGCACCACACTGGGCTCCACGCTAGTTGTAGAGCCTACTTAAAAACAAAACAAAACAAAACAAAAAACTCCAAATGGATCATAGACTTAAATGTAAAAGTTAAATCTATAAAACATTTAGAAGAAACATCAATGTAAACTTTGTAACATTATTTGGGCAATAGATTCTTAAATGTGACACTCAAGGCACAAACAATAAAAAAATCAGAAGATTGGATTTCATCAAAATTAAAAACATTATGCCTCAAAGGACAGGATCAAAGGAAGTGAAAAGTCAACCCATGGCTTGGTAGAAAATATTTGCAAATCATATTTCTGATAAGGGACTTGTTTTTAGTATATATAAATAATAAAGTTGGAATAACTCAATATGAAGAAGAAAAATAAACCAATTAAAAATGGACAAAAGATCCCAACAGATAGTTTTTTAAAAAAGGGAAATAAATGGTCAATAAGCACATGAAAAGATTACCAAAATTATTTGTCGTAATGGAAATGCAAATCAAACCTATAATGAACTATCACTTTGCACCTTCTAGGATGATTATAAATCAAAAGGACAGATAATGGTGACTGTTGACAAAGTTGTGGAGAAATCAGAACCCTCATAAATTGCAGGTGGGAATGTAAAATAATGTAGTTGCTTCAGAAAACAGTTTGGCAATTTCTCAAATGGTTAAACACAGGGTTACTATATGACTCAGAAATCAGAAATTCTGATACTTAGATATATCAAATATATATATCTGATCTAAGTAAACTTAGATAATACTTAGATATATTCCAAGGAGAAATGAAAACGTATGTCTACACAAAAACTTGTACACAAATATTCATAGCTTTTTTGATAATAACAAAAAAAAATTGAAATAACCCAAATGTCCATCAACTGATGAATGAATAAAAAAAAGGCAGTATACTGGTAAAATAGAATATTATTTTGCCATAAAATCAAATGAAGCACTGATAACATTGTACACGGATCAAACTTGGAAACTTTATGCTAAATGAAAGATGTCAGTTACAATAGATAATATGTCATATGATTCCACTCATGTGACACGTCAAGAATAGGCAAATGTATAGGCATAGGAAGTAGAGTAGTGACTATTTAAGGCTGGAGAAAATTAGGGGGTTGGGAAGTGATGGCTAATGGGAACTGGATTTCTTTGCAGAATAAAGTTCTAAAACTGACTGCAGTGTTGGTAGCCCATCTGTGAATATACTGAAGCCAATGACTGTGAACATGTCGAATGAGTGAATTATATGGTATGTGAATTATATCTCAGTGAAGTTATTAAAAAAGAAAAAAGAAAGAAGAACAGTGTGGAACTGGATTATATTGAAATTCCCAGTTCTCCAACTCTCTATGATTCTGTCTTCATCTGTAAAATGGAAATAATAATACCATCTACCACACGGAGCCACAATGGAAATTAAAGGAATTAATGCATACAAAGAACAAAGGACTTGTAACATGCTGGTACATAGGAAGTGTGTGTGTGTGTGTATTAGTCCTCTTTATGCACAGGGTGTTAAGAGAAAACTTAAAAGAGACATCTAACTCATGGGTAGGGCAGTGGGAGAGGCTTAAAGGATGATGAAGGATGATGCAACGTGGTTTTGAAAGATGAGCAAGGATTATCAAGGCATAGATAAAAGGGAAGAGATATTCAACAATGTAAAGAATATATGCAAAAGTATGCAGACATCAAGAATTTAAAGTGTCCTATAACTAAATAGGAATATTACCTGAAATAAATGTACTTGAAATGCAGAAAATTCTAGCAGCCTGTGTATAAGGTATTCTTTTTTTAAGAGCCCCTTTGGAGACAATTCAATTAAAAATTTGTTTGTGAAAGTGAGGTTAGCATGATACAATTTCAATAATATCCATCAACAAGTTGAAGATATCATCATTACAACTCTGATCCAGCCTCAAGTTTAGATAAAATGGTTCTCATTTTTGTCATGGAAACACTGTAATCAGTAAACGTAGCTCAGTATTGTATACATGTTTTGTTGTCTCCTCTCAGCTTCTTATGTGAGAGAAAAGGGAAAAGGGTTATTTTTATAAACAGACCCTTGAGAATTAGATACAAACGATGGCCTATATAAACGATGTAATTATAGCAACTGGAATACGTGTTCACTCCAATGCTTACTGAATGAAATCATGAGAATTGATGCATGACAATGGCTTGACAATGTCTTATTCTTTCTCATCACACCAATTCTTAAGTTGATAGTTGTCATGCAGACATGTGTGAGTATCACTACTGTGCTGAGGTAACCATGCATGATCTGACATTTTTCCTTTTGGAAGTTGAAACCTGAATTCTTGGACTAAACAATGAATAAATATTTCAGAGACGTGTTATATAACTTACTTATGAAAAATAGATTTACTATTTGTCTCTAAATGTTTAGAAAGAAATTGACAGAGCATTTGCAAATTCAAAGATATAGGCATCATGGGTCTATATTAACTTCCATTACTTCTGCAGTATTCTAACCAAAATTATATGAGCTGTGTTATACTTTACTTTCTAAATTGCATTATTCCACTGTATCTGAAAGAAAGTAAATGTGAAAGTGACCTTGAAGTTTTCAGTTATCTTTCGCCACTGCAATCATCTTAGTATAGTTAACAACAGTAAACCAGTCCTATATACAGTTCCTCAGAAATGAACATGAGCATAAAAATTAAAAAATGAATAAAAATAAAAAGAATAAACAGAGACATGTCTCTTATATAGATTTTTCTCTTTGGAGTTACAAAGGATTCTATTAATGAATTAATAATCATTAAAGCTTATAGATAATGTTCCCAGCTAACACTTAGAGCACACTTACTAATAAATCTTATTCTTGGTATTTTAAAATCTCCTGTCTTCATGGAGCCCTTAAGATTCTTATTTGCATTTTCGTGATATGACTGAGACTTAGAACTAATTAAATAACTTCTTCAAGTTGGCAAAAATAAGCACTGATAAAAATAAGCGTTGAGTTTAGGTTTGTCTGACTCCCTAACCACCCATGATGGGGTAAGGATTACTAGACTAAATCTCTGTAATAAACAACTAGAAAACAGAGCGATGAATGGAAAAAAAAACTTTCAAACCTTGGTTAGTAGGTAAAAAAGGATTCTGATGGTTAAGAGGTAGAGACCACAAAATGATCCCAATAATCACTCCAGATTTCTGGCTGGTGGGAATTTCCATAGTGGAGAAACAGGGATATAGATCCAAAACAGAGCTTATCAGCCTTACTGAGTTTAGAAATTAGAGATCTAAGTTTGGGAAGGCTGAGGTGGTTGGTAATTTAGGGACATGTTCTGGAAAAGAGAGAGCTGTCAAGGAGAATACTTGCAGAAATTTTAAGTCTTGGCTGAGTAATAAGTTGTAAATGCATACAGAGAAACTATACAAAGCTGGGCAAAGAATGACAGGAGGCAGATCAAGTCCCAGAACTCACATATGATGTAGAGACTTTTGAGAAAGATTTTGTTTTGTGTGTGTGTTGGGGTGGGGGAGGAGGAGGATCTTATTCTACCAAGACCTTAAAGGGGTATGAGAAAAGCATATGTTTATCTTTGAATTATGTAACAATTAATAGATATTTAAATATATAACTTATATAGCTATTAAGTGGCATAGTCTCATGTATCTTGCTATTTTGGTGTCTTAAATGTTGCCCTGATCTCTCAAAAGGTCCCTCTTTTTATTAGGAAGATGCATATTAATCTGCCACCTCTGAACTTCAATAGCACATTGATGTTGCTTTTTTTTTTTTTTAAAGATTTTATCTATTCATTTGACAGACAGAGATCACAAGTAGGCAGAGAGGCAGACAGATAGAGAGGTGGAAGCAGGCTCCCTGCAGAGCAGAGAGCCCGATGTGGGGCTCGATCCCAGGACACTGGGACCATGACCTGAGCCGAAGGCAGAGGCTTTAACCCACTGAGCCACCCAGGTGCCCGTGGTGTTGCTGTTTTATTGCTGACCTAAATTAGCCTTGGGTAAACAGATGAAAAAAAAAAAAAAAAAAGAAGAAGAAGAAAGGAAGAAGAAAAGAAAAAGTCACAGGATCTCTTTGCTTATGTTTTAGAAATCCTCCCAATAAATAGGGAAAAATGGTTTTGAATTAAAATGAATAATTATATTTATTATTATAAATTATATATAAAATATATAATAAATTATATATAAATCTAATTATAAATCATTATAAAATGAATAATTTGGTTTCTGTTTACAAAGGAAATAAATTTTGAGAAAACCTAGTGTGCTTTCCCAGTGTCTCTCAAAGAGCCATGGAGTTGGATGTCAGTGAGGAAGCTGGACCTCAAGTGAGATTCAGATTCTTTCACAGAAACAGGAACAGGTTTTGACCAATAGGGGACCATTTATTAAATCACTATCCATTGCACTAAATGGGACTCTAGGGTAGATTGAAATGAGAAGAGATACCTCCAAAAAGCATTCAGCGTGGGACTAGCTTATTCAACTGTCAGCTTCTAGAACACAACAGCTACTAAAATTCAGCTCTCTCTAGGGAGGTAGGAGTCAGTCAAGGAGAGAATCACCATACTGCATGGAGGCCCCAGAAATGGAAAAGTTGGTCAAGGAAAGGAAGGCAAATGCATACTGGTTCAGAATACACCCCTTGGGTTTTTTAATGATCAGTTAAAATACAAAGAGGTTTGGGTTGTAAGGTGTCGTTTCACAGCATCTCCATGTAAACTGTGTACTAATTATTTTAACCTGGGGGAAAAAAAGGTGATCATGTTGGAAACTGCGCAGAATTTGTGATTCTTGCATGTTTAAAATCTTTTAGCAAGGAATTTCAGGTTCTCTGGGTGATGGACATTAGTGGG
The DNA here is from genome assembly GCF_002288905.1 of Enhydra lutris kenyoni. Classification (NCBI taxonomy): domain Eukaryota; kingdom Metazoa; phylum Chordata; class Mammalia; order Carnivora; family Mustelidae; genus Enhydra; species Enhydra lutris. Next base: position 35,492,969 of record NW_019154087.1, on the reverse strand, counting down.
AGAAAACAAACATTATATTTTTTAAGGATTTTTTTCTTGGGTAGATTTTAAGTTGTTTTTTTTTTTTTTTTTCTCTATCTCTTTTATTTTTAACCATTGCTAATACCATGATAATTTGAAATGGGAAAATGGACTGTTCAAACTATTTTTCCCCATTGATTCTTATGTACAGTAGTGTGCTCCACAGTTCAGTTAAAAATAACAAGCTGTATGTTGTTCTGAACTACATGTAATCTCCAAGACCATGGTCAATAAAGCACTCAAGAAAATGAAGATTTGAAAAAGAATGGTCTGAAGTCTCTGGGGGAATAAAGAAGCAACCAATTAGCATTTGAAAGCAAGGTCCTTTACTTTTTAAAAATCAGGAGAATAAAAAAGTGATCACTCATCAAGAACAAAGAGTTTGAAGAATATCTCACTTTTGTTTTATTAGTCCTTTCAAATTTTAAGAATGACCTTTGGTTATCAACTCCAAGAACTAAGATGTATTTTAACACACATAGTATTACATTTGGGAACACAGAGTATCTCCTTGAGGAATGCAAGAATAAATAGGACCAATGTTATTTTTTGACATTCTTAAGTGACTTTTGCTCCATCCAATGGAGGATCCCACAGAGAGGAGGTGTTAGGGCTGGGTATAGGCTAAGTTTTCTGATTTATTATGCTATCAAATATAGCAATGAAAAAAAATTTTTCTGCATCTTTACACGTTCCAGTAAATTATCAGAACCTACCTCTAATTCCTTATTTGTATCCCCATAATTAATTCAAAACTGTAGTTCATATCCATAGTCCTGGTAAGAGGTGGCACAGAGGTCATTTTTATATGTCTTATTATTAATTTTAATAACATTTCAGGTAATCTTCTTTATATGCTTATTAATTTGTGAAACATAGAATATTGTCTTTGTGGCTAAAAGTTCAGACTTCTCTACATTTTGTAAATCCCCACAGATTTGCTTCTTGCTTTTAAATATCAGCACCTTTCTGCTTTCTACTGTTATGTTTCTGTCCTCTAAACAGGAGATCTTTTCTTTTACGTTTCCCACTGTGCTTCCTAATAAGATCAAAAGAAAAGGTACATCCTTCAGAAAGCATTCAGTTCACTAGAAATAGAGAACCTGTCACCTTATTCTTAAAACCTTAGATCGGGCAGGCCAGTGGCTGAAATAGTGAGTGCATTTTCCACAGAGGGTGTAGAGAGGGCTTAGTGAAATTATTAGGTGTCTTGTTCTCTCCAGATTTCCTTTTAAGGAAGAGACCATCTTTATTCAGAAAAAAACCTTGGGACTGTTGGGAGAAAAACTTTTCCTCTACCCTCTTAGGTTCCAACGTTTGAGAGCTTGTGCATTAATGTGCAATAGGCAGAATAACAATGGGTTAGGGCTTCCAAAAGGAAAGTTTGGAAGGGTCTATTGTTTGTTTAATGCTACAGGGAATGAGAAGTCTCCTTCCTGGAATTTGCTGGAAATTCCCTTGGAGTAGGGTAAGTGGCATTTACACTTTCAGAAGGCTCTGCTTTAGTCAGATAAGGGAAGTTCAAATAAGTTTTTAAATGTTTTCACTTTAAAATAATCTTTGTGCTAAAACTGTGATCCCATCAATATGCTGACTAAAGTTAAAGTGTGAATCAGAAGAAGAACTTTTAAATTATTTTAGAAATAAAAAGGAATTTTAGAGTGCAGAAAGGGAATGAGAGAGAGAGACAGAGATTGATTGACTGATTGAGACACCACCATGTCGTTAAAAGACCAAGTTTTTGTTTTTTGTTTTTTTCTGATATCTGCCACGTAGTTTATGCTCCTCATTCCTCACCCCCTAAGCATGTGAATGCACACAAATACAGATAAAGGCAGGCTAAATTAATAGTTAAAAATACAGACTTTAGTATCAGACAACACTGGATTCAAATTTCAATCTTTCTCACTAGTTTGTGAACACAGGCACATTATTTATTTATTCTATTCCAAATTTCAGTTCTCTTATTTATAAAATGACAACAACAACACTGGAGCATTCCAAGAACTACATGAGGTGATGAATGTCAAGTGATAAGAATGAACACAGGCCTCATTATTATTGTTGGTATTTTTTATTTGCTTCTTTCCTTCACTTGAAGTATGTTTTGAGTAAAAAAAAACATTCTTTGACCTTGAACTCCCTTTATTCTACTAATTATTTCTCATGTCAGTATCTGAGGCTAGTTTTGTGTCTACTTCATTTTTTTTATTCTCCAACCGCTGAAATTGGGTTTCTCTCTTGACTTCTCCAAAGAAAGTGCTTTTCAAAATGTCATGATCTCATACTTGACAAATGAGATGGACATTTTCAGGTTTTATCTTTCTGTACCTATTACCTATGTTAGAAACCACTGCCAACTTACTCTTTGAAGCTCTGTCCTCTCTTGAGTCCTCTAGCAGTGTCTTCTGCGGTTTCTCTTCTGACCTCTCTGTTCTACCTCTTTCACTGGAGTGTCTTCTTCAGGAATTCCATTTTTAGCTCTTTAAACCTAAATGACTTCATTTACTTTCTTGAAAACTACAAACAAATTTTTATTTCTAACCCTGGCCTCCCCCTCATACTTTAGACTGATGTATCAAACAAGTGTTGCAGTATTAAATATTCAGTACCAAAAACTTAGAAAATGTGAAAAAGGAAAAATAACAAATCATTTGTAATTCCTCCCTCACAAACTTACTAAAATTTTGGTGTCTGTCACTTACTAACTAAACAAAACGAAATTACTTTACTCATAATGATGGAGATAATTATGATTCTAAACTCACAGGCCTATTGGGCATAAATATACAAAAAGCATTTGAAAAATGCCCAGCATGTAGTAATTTGTATACAGACCTTTGCTGCTATTATTACTATCATTATTTTTCAAATTTTAAACCACACATTGCTATGGACTGAAAATTCATGTGAGCTTAATCCCCAACGTGATGGTATTTTTAGGTGAGGCCTTTGAGAGCAAGTAGGGCATGAGAAGAGACAGAAGAATGATGATCTCTCTGGTCTCTGCCAAATGAGGTGAGGCAACCAAACCCCTCATTATGCACTAAATCTACTGACATCTTGTTCTCAGACTTTCTAGCCCCCAGAACTGTGCAAAATAAGTATTGTTTAAGCCACTTAGTTCATGGTGACTTGTTATAACATGAATTAAGACACACACACTCACAAGTAGTTTTGTACATTTCCTTCCTATTTAGTAATATATGAATGAACATTCTTAATGTAAATAGTTTTTATACAGCAAATGTAATCAATATTTCCCCCATCTACTTGATGAATTATCTTTATGCTTGCTTCAGACTTCCATTAATTTATCCACCCTTTTATATAATGCCCAACATGCCAACTGAAACTCAACATTTTTCTTTCCCATTCACTGAAATATATGGGAATGCAAAGGAAAACAACGCTTTTAAAGTGATATTTTTAATCTCCTAGAAGACTAACAAAAACAAACCAATCCCAAACGTAAAAAATGTTATTCTTGGTTTAAAAAAACAACTTGCAGCCCAACTCTGAGCAGAGGGCTAGGTGCCAGGGCACGGAGACTCTGAGGTTGATGACTGAATGTGCTGTGTAGTCATTGATCATGCAGATACTTTTTAAAAAAACATCTGTAATCGTTGAGCATTTCCTTTGTTTTCAAGTTCTCACTGTAGAAGTTGTAATGAACATTTTTTAGATATATACTGTGCTTATTTATGATTACCCTCTTATGTAAAATTACCAGAAGAAATAATATGAAAATTTGAGACATTTGCTTTCCTACTGTGAATTTGTTTTCTTGAAAAGCTGTTGCAATTTTAGCTCACATAAGTGGTGTATAAGAAAGCCTGTTTCTTCACACGCTTGTTAGTAAACATTAACATTCTTTTTAATCTTTGCCAGTCTGATGAGCAATAAATAAAATAACTCATCTTATTTTAATTTTTGTATTTTCCAAAGGTGCGTTAAGAGAACAAAAATAAATAGTTCACTCTCAGTGTTTGCTATTGAATTTTGTCCCTTTAAAATTTAATCTTAAAGATGATGATAGGTGTGCCTGGGTGGCTCAGTTGGTTGAGCGACTGCCTTTGGCTCAGGTCATGATCTTGGAGTCCCAGGATCGAGTCCTGCATTGGGCTCCCTGCTCCTCGGGGAGTCTGCTTCTCCCTCTGACCCTACCCCTTCTCACGCTCTCTCTCTCATTCTCTATCTCTCCTCAAATAAATAAATAAAATCTTAAAAAAAAAAAGATGATAATTTTAATGATTGCAGTTGTTTCCAATAAATATAATTTCCCTTTTAACTGATTATATGAGTCACAAATATGCAGGGGAAAAATAAAGAAAGTACACATTTTCATGCTTTCTTCTATTAAATTTGAATGTGTATTAATTTTGTATTCAGTACTGTAGGTTTTTACAAAATACTACCTTTGATTCCATATTGAACATTCACCTTGAAGACTTTAGACTATTGATTGAGAGTTTGAATTCCTGGGCACCTGGGTGACACAGTCAGTTAAGTGTCTGCCCTTGGCTCAGGTCATGAGTCCTGGGATCAAGTTCCATGTCAGGCTCCCTGCTCAGTGGGGAGTCTGCTTCTCTGTCTGCCTCTGCTGCCACCCCCCCACCTGCTTGTGCACTTTCTGTTGCTCTCTCTCAAATAGATAAATAAAATATTTTAAAGAAAAAGAAAATTTTAATTCCATTAATAGAATTGTGATACATACCCCAAGTAAAAAACCTTCAAGGAGAGTCTCAGAAGTCCATCTTCTTCTGAAGACTGATGCCTCTACTGAGGTTCTCTAGGATGTATGGCATAGCATTACATCGCTTCTCACTAAAAACTTAAAACCTCACATTCAGTATATCCATGAATCCCATTAGCTCTACCTTCAAGAGCTACTGAGAATCCAATTATTTCTCATCAAATCCATTTTCCTACCAAGTTATGATCAGCTCACTTCTGGTTTACTACAAAGAACTCGTAACTGACCTCCTAGCTTCTGTCTTATTCCTTCCAATCTTTCATCAATAGTAGATGTCAACTGTCCAGTAAACTGTTAAACATATTAGATCATGTCCCTCCCCTGCCTGGAACCATCAGGCTGTCTGTCTCAGTAGAATTAACAGCTCAAGTCATTACAAGTTTAAAAGCTCTGTTTGGGCTCCATCTGGCACCCACCCATTACTTCTCAAACATTCCCTATCTGACTCTAGCTCCCTGGGTTCCTGCCATACCAGTGTCCCTCTTCTCTCCCACATGGCAGAGAAACACCTGCCTGACACATTTGCACTTACTCTTTTTTCAGTCTGGAATGCTCTTTCTACAGAGGCTCTTCCTGATTGAAGGTACTGCCTTTTCTCACATGCTTTTTGTTCTCATTATTTGGTTCATTTTCCCCTACAGTACTTATCACCACCTGACATAACATATATAATACTTACTTTATTTATTGTCTATTGCTCCTCTTATGATGTAGGCCTAGAAGGATAGAGATGTCTGTTTCTTGTTTGCTTATTCACTAGCACATTCTTAAATAAAGCCCAGCATTAACACTCTTTTGAATGACTTAAAAAAATATGAATTTCTGCTATGTTCCTGTAAGTAGTATTATTTTGTTAAAAACACCACTTGTCAGGGATGCCTGAATAGCTCAGTTAGTTAAAGCATCTGACTCTTGATTTCAGCTCAGGTCATGATCTCAGGGTCATAAGATTGACCCCTCCATCGGGCTCCATGCTGGGTGTGCCTGATTAAGATTCTCTCTCTGCCCCTCTCCATAATCCTACTCACTCTCATGCTTTCTCTCTCTTCCAAAAAACAAAAAACAAACAAACAAAAAAACACTAGTCATAAACATTCCAAGTTTAATTTTATATGGCTTTCATTATATTCTGGTATTTAATTAGTGTTAGTCTGCATTTATTAATGCTTTTATATCCTGATGGAAAAAAGAGTCTTAAAAGGTTCGGCTGACATTTATTAATATTACTGTTCTCGGCAATATTTTAACAGGAACATGATATATCAACGATAGAGTTTGTAAATATCATCATTCTGAAGTCAAATGTTACCAAGTCCTTCAGTTTAATATTTTTATAGATTTCTTATGTTTGGTATAGCCACTCACTTCTTGCGGTTGCAATATGCTAGATCTCCAAACATGTTCTTGATACCTTTTTTTGGGATAACTGTGCTTATGAAGTACTCTGCACCTAGTAAACTTTTAACAATGTTTATAGAATAGAATCGGCTCTTGCATGTGGGTATTCACGTAGGTGTTAAGTTGAGCAAAATAATGAAGATTTGGGCCAAACAAACAAAAAATATTATCTTGTGATCAGAAAGTAAATTGAGAGCCTGGTATTTCTAAGTTTGTGTATGATAATCATTTGGTCCATAAAATCTTAGTCTCCTAAAATGTATTTTCAAATGCAGGCTAGGGAAAATCAATAAATGAGAATTAATGTACTTAGGATTTTTGTGATTGCATATTGTCCTTGGTTACCTTGTATTCCGTTACCACATTCTATATCTCTTTTAGATACGCATGAAAACAAAATGAACACTTTTTGGTTTCCTTTTGTCACTCTTCATTTAGCCTATAAGTCACTAAGATGTAACCATTTCAGGATTTGAAAGCAATGTATAAAATCAAATATATTATTTTTAAAATGAATTACTTTGCATACTAATAGCCTTAACTTCATGTTAATTTAAAGTATTTTTTTGTCATTTAATTATTTACAAAATAGGATCAGAAATAACAAGATATGGTTTTAGGAAGTTAAGATGGCTTTTTTTTTTTTAAAGATTTTATTTATTTGACAGAGAGAGCACAAGCAGGTGGAGTGGCAGGCAGAGGGAGAGGGAGAAGCAGACTCCCTGCTGAGCAGGGAGCCCTGATGTGAGGCTTGATCCCAGGATCCTGGGATCATGACTTGAGCAGAAGGCAGGCACTTAACTGACTGAGCCACCCAAGGATCCCTAGGATTGCTTTTTAAAGTTACTTCTATGATTTGTAACCTGAATGTTGCATGATAAAAATACTTTGCAAGGATTTTGAAAGACATGTTAGTGTGATATTTTCTAAATATTTGCACCTCTATAAGTTTTTTTTGCAAGAGCTTTTTTTTTCATTTTGAATATATATTTTTTTAATTTTATTTTTTTTTAACATATAATATATTTTTATCCCCAGGGGTACAGGTCTGTGAATCGCCAGGTTTACACACTTCACAGCACTCACCTTAGCACATACCCTCCCCAATGTCCATAACCCCATCCCCCTCTTCCAATCCCCCTCCCCCCAGGAACCCTCAGTTTGTTTTGTGAGATTAAGAGTCACTTATGGTTTGTCTCCCTCCCAATCCCATCTTGTTTCATTTACTCTTCTCCTACCCCCTTAACCCCCCATGTTGCATCTCCTTTCCCTCAAATCAGGGAGATCATATGATAGTTGTCTTTCTCTGATTGACTTATTTCGCTAAGCATGATACCCTCTAGTTCCATCCACGTCGTCGCAAATTGCAAGATTTCATTTCTTTTGATGGCTGCATAGTATTCCATTGTGTATATATACCACTTCTTCTTTATCCATTGGTCTGTTGATGGACATCTAGGTTCTTTCCATAGTTTGGCTATTGTAGACATTGCTGCTATAAACATTCGGGTTCACGCGCCCCTTTGGATCATTACATTTGTATCCTTAGGGTAAATACCCAGCAGTGCAATTGCTGGGTCATAGGGTAGTTCTATTTTCAACATTTTTAGGAACCTCCATGCTGTTTTCCAGAGTGCTTGCACCAGCTTGCATTCCCACCAACAGTGTAGGAGGGTTCCCCTTTCTCCGCATCCTTGCCAGCATCTGTCATTTCCTGACTTGTTAATTTTAGCCATTCTGACTGGTGTGAGGTGATATCACATTGTGGTTTTGATTTGTATTTCCCTGATGCCAAGTGATATGGAGCACTTTTTCATGTGTCTGTTGGCCATCTGGATGTCTTCTTTGCAGAAATGTCTGTTCATGTCTTCTGCCCATTTCTTGATTGGATTATTTGTTCTTTGGGTGTTGAGTTTGGACACTAGCCCTTTATCTGATATGTCATTTGCAAATATCTTCTCCCATTCTGTCAGTTGTCTTTTGGTTTTGTTAACTGTTTCCTTTGCTGTGCAAAAGCTTTTGATCTTGATGAAATCCCAATAGTTCATTTTTGCCCTTGCTTCCCTTGCCTTTGGCGATGTTCCTAGGAAGATGTTGCTGTGGCTGAGGTCGAAGAGGTTGCTGCCTGTGTTCTCAAGGATTTTGATGGATTCCTTTCTCACATTGAGGTCCTTCATCCATTTTGAGTCTATTTTCGTGTGTGGTGTAAGGAAATGATCCAATTTCATTTTTCTGCATGTGGCTGTCCAATTTTCAAAACACCATTTATTGAAGAGGCTGTCTTTTTTCCATTGGACATTCTTTCCTGCTTTGTCGAAGATTAGTTGACCATAGAGTTGAGGGTCTATTTCTGGGCTCTCTATTCTGTTCCATTGATCTACGTGTCTGTTTTTGTGCCAGTACCATGCTGTCTTGATGATGACAGCTTTGTAATAGAGCTTGAAGTCCGGAATTGTGATGCCACCAACTTTGGCTTACTTTTTCAATATTGCTTTGGCTATTCGAGGTCTTTTCTGGTTCCATATAAATTTTAGGATTATTTGTTCCATTTCTTTGAAAAAAATGGATGGTACTTTGATAGGAATTGCATTAAATGTGTAGATTGCTTTAGGTAGTATAGACATTTTCACAATATTTATTCTTCCAATCCAGGAGCATGGAACATTTTCCATTTCTTTGTGTCTTCCTCAATTTCTTTCATGAGTACTTTATAGTTTTCTGTGTATAGATTCTTAGTCTCTTTGGTTAGGTTTATTCCTAGGTATCTTATAGTTTTGGGTACAATTGTGAATGGTATTGACGCCTTAATTTCTCTTTCTTCTGTCTTGTTGTTGGTGTAGAGAAATGCAACTGATTTCTGTGCATGGATTTTATATCCTGACACTTTACTGAATTCCTGTACAAGATCTAGCAGTTTTGGAGTGGAGTCTTTTGGGTTTTCCACATATAGTACCATATCATCTGCGAAGAGTGATAGTTTGACTTCTTCTTTGCCGATTTGGCTGCCTTTAATTTCCTTTTGTTGTCTGATTGCTGAGGCTAGGACTTCTAGTACTATGTTGAATAGCAGTGGTGATAACGGACATCCCTGCCGTGTTCCTGACCTTAGCGGAAAAGCTTTTAGTTTTTCTCCATTGAGAATGATATTTGTGGTGGGTTTTTCATAGATGGCTTTGATAATATTGAGGTATGTGCCCTCTATCCCTACACTTTGAAGAGTTTTGATCAGGAAGGGATGCTACACTTTGTCAAATGCTTTTTCAGCATCTATTGAGAGTATCATATGGTTCTTGTTCTTTCTTTTATTAATGTGTTGTATCACATTGATTGATTTGCAGATGTTGAAACAACCTTGCAGCCCTGGAATAAATCCCACTTGGTCGTGGTGAATAATCCTTTTAATGTACTGTTGAATCCTATTGTCTAGTATTTTAGTGAGAATTTTTGCATCTGTGTTCATCAAGGATATTGGTCTGTAGTTCTCTTTTTTGATGGGATCCTTGTCTGGTTTGGGGATCAAGGTGATGCTGGCCTCATAAAATGAATTTGGAAGTTTTCCTTCCATTTCTATTTTTTGGAACAGTTTCAGGAGAATAGGAATTAGTTCTTCTTTAAATGTTTGGTAGAATTCCCCCGGGAAGCCGTCTGGCCCTGGGCTTTTGTTTGTTTGGAGATTTTTGATGACTGTTTCAACCTCCTTACTGGTTATGGGTCTGTTCAGGTTTTCTATTTCTTCCTGGTTCAGTTATGGTAGTTTATATGTCTCTAGGAATGCATCCATTTCTTCCAGATTGTCAAATTTGTTGGTGTAGAGTTGCTCATAGTATGTTCTTATAATTGTCTGTATTTCTTTGGTGTTCGTTGTGATCTCTCCTCTTTCATTCATGATTTTATTTATTTGGGTCCTTTCTCTTTTCTTTTCGATAAGTCTGGCCAGGGGTTTATCAATCTTATTAATTCTTTCAAAGAACCAGCTCCTAGTTTCGTTGATTTGTTCTATTATTTTTTTGGTTTCGATTTCATTGATTTCTGCTCTGATCTTTATGATTTCTCTTCTCCTGCTGGGTTTAGGCTTTCTTTCTTGTTCTTTCTCCAGCTCCTTTAGGTGTAGGGTTAGGTTGTGTACCTGAGACCTTTCTTGTTTCTTGAGAAAGGCTTGTACCGCTATATATTTTCCTCTCAGGACTGCCCTGTTGTGTCCCACAGATTTTGAACCGTTGTGTTTTCATTATCATTTGTTTCCATGAATTTTTTCAATTCTTCTTTAATTTCCTGGTTGACCCATTCATTCTTTAGAAGGATGCTGTTTAGTCTCCATGTTTTTGGGTTCTTTCCAAATTTCCTCTTGTGATTGAGTTCTAGCTTCAGAGCATTGTGGTCTGAAAATATGCAGGGAATGATCCCAATCTTTTGATAACAGTTGAGACCTGATTTAGGACTGAGGATGTGATCTATTCTGGAGAATGTTCCATGTGCCCTAGAGAAGAATGTGTATTCTCTTGCTTTGGGGTGAAATGTTCTGAATATATCTGTGATGTCCATCTGGTCCAGTGTGTCATTTAAGGCCTTGATTTCCTTGTTGATCTTTTGCTTGGATGATCTGTCCATTTCAGTGAGGGGAGTGTTAAAGTCCCCTACTATTATTGTATTATTGTCGATGTGTTTCTTTGATTTTGTTATTAATTGGTTTATATAGTTGGCTGCTCCCACATTAGGGGCATAGATATTTAAAATTGTTAGATCTTCTTGTTGGACAGATCCTTTGAGTATGATATAGTGTCCTTCCTCATCTCTTATTATAGTCTTTGGCTTAAAATCTAATTGATCTGATATAAGGATTGCCACTCCTGCTTTCTTCTGATGTCCATTAGCATGGTAAATTCTTTTCCACCCCCTCACTTTAAATCTGGAGGTGTCTTCGGGTTTAAGATGAGTTTCTTGTAGGCAACATATAGATGGGTTTTGTTTTTTTATCCATTCTGATACCCTTTGTCTTTTGATTGGGGCATTTAGCCCATTAACATTCAGGGTAAGTATTGAGAGAGATGAATTTAGTGCCATTGTATTGCCTGTAAGGTGACTGTTATTGTATATTGTCTCTGTTCCTTTCTGATCTACTACTTTTAGGGTCTCTCTTTGCTTAGAGGACCCCTTTCAATATTTCCTGTAGAGCTGGTTTGGTGTTTGCAAATTCTTTAAGTTTTTGTTTGTCCTGGAAGCTTTTAATCTCTCCTTCTATTTTCAATGATAGCCTAGCTGGGTATAGTATTCTTGGCTGCATGTTTTTCTCATTTAGTACTCTGAATATATCATGCCAGCTCTTTCTGGCCTGCCAGGTCTCTGTGGATAAGTCTGCTGCCAATCTAATATTTTTACCATTGTATGTTACAGACTTCTTTTCCCGGGCTGCTTTCAGGATTTTCTCTTTGTCACTATGACTTGTAATTTTACTATTAGGTGGCGGGGTGTGGACCTATTCTTACTGATTTTGAGGGGGGTTCTCTGAAACTCTTGGATTTTGATGCTTGTTCCCTTTGCCATATTGGGGAAATTCTCTCCAATAATTACCTCCAATATACCTTCTGCTTCCCTCTCTCTTTCTTCTTCTTCTGGAATCCCAATTATTCTAATGTTGTTTCGTCTTATGGTGTCACTTATCTCTCGAATTCTGCCCTCGTGGTCCAGTAGCCGTTTGTCCCTCTTTTGCTCAGCTTCTTTATTCTCTGTCATTTGGTCTTCTATATCGCTAATTCTTTCTTCTGCCTCATTTATCCTAGCAGTGAGAGCCTCCATTTTTGATTGCACCTCATTAATAGCTTTTTTTATTTCAACTTGGTTAGATTTTAGTTCTTTTATTTCTCCAGAAAGTGCTTTTATGTCTCCCGAGAGGGTTTCTCTAATATCTTCCATGCCTTTTTGGAGCCCGGCTAGAACCTTGAGAATTGTCATTCTGAACTCTAGATCTGACATATTACCAATGTCTGTATTGATTAGGTCCCTAGCCTTTGGTACTGCCTCTTGTTCTTTTTTTTTGTGGTGAATTTTTCCGCCTTGTCATTTTGTCCAGATAAGAGTATATGAAGGAGCAAGTAAAATACTAAAAGGGTGGCAACAACCCCAGGAAAATATGCTTTAGCCAAATCAGAAGAGATCCCAAATCGTGAGGGGGGAGAAAGGGGACAAAAAGAGGTTCAGAAAAAAAAAAAATGAAACAATTAAAAAAAGAAAACAAATAAAGAAAAAATATAAAAAAGAAAAAAATATATATATATTAGATAAAGTAGTTAAAGAACGTTAGAAAACAAAAGGGTAAAAGTTAAAAAAAATTTAGCAGAAGAAGAAAAATAAATTGAAAAAGAAAAAAAATTAACTGCAAGGCTAAAGAATCATGGGGAGAAAGCCCTGAGTTCTGTGCTTTGCTTTCTCCTCCTCTGGAATTCCGCTGCTCTCCTTGGTATTGAAACTGCACTCCTTGGTAGGTGAACTTGGTCCTGGCTGGGTTTCTTGTTGATCTTCTAGGGGAGGGGCCTGTTGTAGTGATTCTCAAGTGTCTTTGCCGCAGGTGGAATTGCACCGCCCTTACCCGGGGCCGTGCTGAGTAATCCGCTCGGGTTTGCTTTCGGGAGCTTTTGTTCCCTGAGCGCTTTCCGTAGAATTCCGGAGGGCGGGAATGAAGATGGCAGCCTCCCAGTCTCCGGCCTGGAGGAGCGAGAGCCGGGGGCCCCACTCCTCAGTGCGCCCTCAGAGAACAGCGCCCAATTACTCCCGTCATCCTGGCCTCCGGCCGCGCTCCTAGCTGACCGAGCCTGCGACCGGTTCAAGGTAACCCCGAGCTTAGAGCTCACTCATTGTCTCTCTGTAGCCAGCTTCCCCGTTCTAATACCTGTAAGCTCTGCGACACTCAGAGACCCCTGATCCTTCTGTGACCCTGCGGGACCTGATGCCACGCTGACTTCGCGTGGGCTTCACCCCGGTTAAGCCTCTGGAGCGATGTCCCTCAACGGAACAGACTTTTAAAAGTCCTGATTTTGTGCTCCGTTGCTCCGCTGCTTGCCGGGAGCTGGCCCCTCCCCCCGCGGTCTATCTTCCCGTCGCTTTGGATTCACTTCTCCGCCAGTCCTACCTTTCAGAAAGTGGTTGATTTTCTGTTTCTAGAATTGCTGTTCTTTTCTCTTCGATCTCCCGTTGGATTTGTAGGTGTTTGCCATCTTTAGATAAGCTATCTAGCTGATCTCCCGCTACCTGAAGTAGTCTCAGCCGGCTACTTCTCCACCATCTTGACTCCTCCCCCTTGCAAGAGCTTTTTTAAAGATTTTCATTGCATAGCCCTGTGACCACTTTTCTTCTCTCCACACAACTCAAACATTCTTTTCCTTTACACTACCCAGATTATTTATTCCTCTGTAGAGGTTGTTCACGTTTGTTTTACTATCCTGGTATCTCTTATGTTTTTAATAACAAATTCCATACCATTAGCCTTTGCAACTTAGAGAAGTTTCAAATGCTCATATGTGGTCTATAAAAAATAATGATGCCTTTCCAAGGAGAACGGTGATCATTAGTTTTGCCCATATCAAAGTGGAATGTGTCATCCCTAAGCAAAATATAAGCTCACACCGTGCATAAAGACAATTCTTGTTTGCTTTGGCCAGATGCATGTTTTATGAGGAAAAAAATTCTTTTTAAGCAGGCCATTAAGAAATGTTCTTGTTCCCTTTTTAATGTCTTTGAGCTGCACGTGTGAGCAGAATTGTAAGGAATTTGTAGTGACTCATTCCTAATTTTGGCCATCCTGGTGTTCTGTGACGTTGTGCATATTAAAACCCCTAAACAGCTCTCAGAAAGCCTTGGCAATAGAGCTTGTCGCTTGAACCTATCAGCAATGTCAGATGCTTTTTTCCAACTCTATCACTAGCAAACAATATTGCATAGTTATTAAAATATGGGAATTAACTACAAAATCTGCAAGTGGCAAACAGTGTTGTAAATCAGCTAAGCAATTAGCATGAGATTTTTTAAGTGACTGAATACAAATTCAGAATTATGAAGTTATTATCTAATAACCCAACAAGTGATGTGAATAAATCCCTGCTAATATGAAAATTATCAAACCACTGAAATTCTCTTTTCTACAAGCAGGTCTATGGATCCTCATGCTAATGTGCTTAGATTGATAAACTACAGGCATTCTGTGAAAGCTTTGTTTATTCCAGTTGCTGCGAATTGTGCTTAGAGAATCTGTCATCCAAATGATCAGCAAATCGAAATCTGCAATTTATTTTCTCTTAATAGGTGGACAGGTTTTCACCGGCTTAAGCTCAGTTTTATTAATACTTTTTGAAACTAATTGCTGGAAAATGAATTTTAAAGGCAGGATTTTATCATTTCTACCCTCCTCCCCCATCCTCCTCCCCAACCCGCCATCACTATAATACGAGACTCAAAGCCACCTGTATATACTTTGGAAATATATGTTAAATAGGCACAGGCTATAATCTCCTGTCATTCATCTGCATTGTGGCAAAGGACCCCTAGACCTTGCTTCTGCCACAAGTCATTCTATATGTTGTTCTCAAAATTACTTTCTGATCAGGCTGTTTCCCTTCCACAAATTTCCAGCTCCTTTCCAAATAAAAGGCAAAAACTTCATATGGCTTCAATGCCCTCTGTTATCTGGTCTCACTTAACATACTTTTTCTTTATTTTTGTTTATATTGCAATATTACTTCCATACAGAAAAAAGCTCAGACCATTAGTTAATAAAAAATAAAGTAACGGGGCGCCTGGGTGGCTCAGTAGCTTAAGCCTCTGCCTTCGGCCCAGGTCATGATCTCAGGGTCCTGGGATCGAGCCCCGCATCGGGCTCTCTGCTCAGCAGGGAGCCTGCTTCCCCCTCTCTCTCTGCCTGCCTCCCTGCCTACTTGTGATCTCTCTCTCTCTCTCTCTCAAATAAATAAATTTAAAAAAATAAATAAAGTAACAACCAGGCAACCACTGTCCAGATCAAAAAATAGAAGGCTATCATTATCACAGAAGCCAACTTTCCTTGTGCATCTTTCTGATGATATCCTCCCCAGTGTCTCAGAGCTAATCACCCAGAGGTGATCACTTCGCTCATTTTCTTTATTGTATCTCCACCTGCATGTAAATCCTTAAATACACAATTAACTTTACCTGTTTATGAATGTTAAAAAATGGAATCACACTGTTTTCTTCAAATATTGTTTTTTTTCTCCCAACATTATTCTTTTAAAAGTCCATTTGTGCTACTGTGTATAGCTCCAGGTTCTTAAATTTTAAGCTGTTTAGTATTACATTGGGTCCATTACATTGGATCCATATACCACATTGGATTAATGTGGTTACATTGGATCCATATACATTGAATCCATATTGGATCTATATACCACAGGAGATTTATCTTTTCCACATTGATGGACATTTGGATTTTTATTATTCCCAGATTTGGTCTATTATGTACAGTGTTGTTATAAACATTCTTGGGTATTCATTTTGGTGCCCAGGATTCTCTTAAGTGTTCATACCCAAGGAGTAAAATTGTTGGAACATTGCTGTACATATCTTCATGCTAGATAAATATTTATGTAACACTCAAAAACAGGCAAAACTAATTTGCCTGTAAATATCTCCATTCTCTGCTGGATATGTCAAGACATTTTCTAAAGTATTGAACCGATTTAAACATCCAGCAATAGTGAATGACAACTCCTGTTTCTTCATATCCTATCAGACAATTTCTCTTTTTGCTTTACTTTTTTACTTTTTTTTTTACTCTTTCTCTTTACTTTTGCTTTGAGTTTTTCTAGTTGTTTATTCCATTGCACTATGGGTATTAATTCTGAAGTATTACAAGTCACTGATTCTCTCTTCATCTGTTTCTAACCTTCTGATTAACTCAGTTATTAAATTCTTAACTTCGGACATTCTCTTTACTGCTTCTTAAATTTCTGTTTAGTTCTTTTCAGATTGTACAATGACACTTCATGTGCTTTCCAATTTCCTGTGAATTTGTCTCTTGTCGATTTGTTCTAGTATGGTAACATAATTTTTATAATATGGATCTGAAAATTTTAGTATCAGAGTTCTTGAAAGATCTATTTCTTTTGTATATTATTTCCGCATTTGTATATGTGAAATAGAATTTCCTTTTATGTGGTATCTTTGACTTCTGTTTTGAACATTGATTAAACAATTACTTAAAGGAATAATGTAAGACCTAAAATGCAGATATTTTCTCCAGAGAGTACTATGGATTTATTTATTTATTTATTTTCTGGCATGCATCTGGAATCTCTTCCAGTTTCATACCACTTTAAGTTGCATTAAAATTTGAGACAAATTATTAAGACCTAAGTTTTAATCCAAGGGTTGAAAAATTTACGGTCCAAAGAGATGGAGTTGAAGTAAAATGATTTATGATGACTTCCTGTTCTGTAACCTTCTGTGTGATCTTGAGTTGAAATTTTTCTTCCTAATTTTTCTTATCTGTTAAAATAGTCCATCACCAGTAACTCCCAAAATGAAGGTTTCCTTTTCTTTTCTTTTCTTTTTTTTTTTTTTTTTTTTTTTTTGTAATACTTTCTGTTGTGTTTCTCTGGTGTTTTGTGTGTAATAGTTACAGTGTATGTTGCTTTTGTTTTATGTTATATTTTTTGAGTATGTGGCTTTTTCCAAACTGTGATTATTTTGGAAGTGGTGGCCATGACTTTCTACAGTATCGAGTATAGTGGGTACTACACCCACTATACTGAGTGTAGTAACTTGATGCTGTAGATGCTCAATTCATGTTAAATAGGTAAGTCAGTGAATGAATAAATTTTGGAAATAGGTACGTAGATAAAAGTGATTCAACCACGTTCAGTATTGCCATAGGGAAGGGAAAGTATTTTTTCTACTGTTAAGTCCTAGACCTTGAATCTAATTTCTATTGGACTATCAGTCCAGTGTATTGGCTGATTGTCCTCATAAAGTGTAACTGCTCTGAGGTAGGATGTACAAATAGTGATCCTAATCTGTTAAAGAGCTTAAAAACAAAGTCTAAAAACATCTATTCAGAAGAGAAGTGATAGGATGTAATAAAAGTTTATTTGGGTCGTAAAATTTGAAGACCATGTTCATTAATAATTCATCAATCCTCTGTAAAAGAACCATTAGGATAGCCATTTTTACTCTAGACCTTTAATGAATTCTAGCTGATTTTTCTGGAACCAGACTTTGGCAACAAAACTTTGAAAGGATCCATTTGCCTGGGTATTTACTTATAATATTGGAATTAAAAATAATTTTGAGAGGAAAATTTAGCATATTAAGGAAATATAATTTAGCATATTCAACAACTGTTTTAATAAGATAGGAGTAAAAATTAAAAAACAATATTTCTTATCAAAGCATACATTGGGATATATTTTGCCAGATAGATCTTTTAGTTTTGCAATACATTTAATTAGTATTCTTAATTGTTTAAGTATCATCCTGAAGAGTAGTATTCAGCTTTCTGTTTATTAAATTGCTGTTTAACTTTAAAGATTTATTAGATTTTGAAGACCATGGGTAAATAGAGAATATATATGGTCCAAAATTACTGGTAAAGGAATCAATCAAATAAGATCTCTTATGAATCATCTTTACTTTGGTTTGTCAATAAATAAATGTTTAAAATGCAGACTAATTCTAACTCTAAAATTCCAGAATTTCCTAATCTTATTGGCATGCTTCTGAAATGATCTTCTTTTTGGAGTTTATTTAATTCATTCTGATTCTGATGACCTCATGGCCTACTTCAGAGTATTTGTACATTGCATTGCATAGTCGTTGGCTAGGTCTGTGTTTTGTCTGTATAACTGAATGTTTGGTAACAAATTCTGACAATTATCTGAAAGATTACTATACATTTTAAAATACATAAATATTTAGAATCATCAAGATGTTATATATTTTACACATAATATTAAAGGATTGATTGAATTTTTACTTTTCTCTCATTTGACATCATTTAGATTAAACAAATCAGTATTACTTGAAATTTTTATCCATTCCCAAAACCTCTCTTCTACTGATCTATCAGTGTTCATTAGCATCAAATAGTGTTGTAATGAAAAAACAATCAGGAGCTTGACGACAAAAAAAACTGAAATTTCTTTTTTTCTTATGTTCTAGAATCCTAGAAAGTTAGAGTCTGGTATGGCATTTCACATCTCAAGGGCAAAGACTTCTTCTATCTTATTTTTCCACTCTGTGTGCTTTAAAACAGTTACCAGAGCTCCAGAAATTATGTGCTCATTCCAGCTGGAAAAAAAAGAGGAAAGATGAAAGAACAATTGCACAAAACACCTGCTTACATTCTATTGGTCAGAATTAGTCACATGGTCTCACCTTGCCTAAAAAGAGACTATAGATTGTCTTTTTTCTCAGGTGCTAATATAAAAAGATAGATAGATAGATAGATAGATAGAGATATACATATGCATATGCATATACGTATATATAATTAGTGAGGAAGAGAACAACTACTGGGGAGCAAATAGCAGTCACCTCCTTTATCTACTTATTTACTGATTTATTTTACTCTGAGGTAAGATAAAAACAGTTGACCAAGACCACATTTTTAAAAAGAGAAAGTGTCACTAGTTTAGAAAACCAAAATTTTAAAAATATTACAAGTACCACAAAATCAACATAGTTGTAGATAAGCTTCAAACTTAGAACTGATTTTCTGGGTGTCCAAAGTGAAAAGGGATACCAAGATAATTAGTTATCTTATTTTAATTATTTAGAAGTGGGCACAAAATGAAACCCTCTTGGCTCTGAAAAATTCAAAAAATTCATCTCATGGTATTTTTAGGGGAAAACAATGTTATGGTGGGCAATATTTTTATAATAGATGCAGTGATTTTATAAGACACTTACTTTGGATCTTTGACTAAAAGCCAAAGTAAAGTATTATTTTACATCTCAATGAAGGTTCATCTGTGAGTCTCTAAAGAAAAATGATCCAAGGATAAAGTCTTTGGGTTTTCTGACTTAAACCCAGAATAGATTTTAACCTGCCCAGAGGGCTAGATAGACATCTAGCCCTCCGGGCAGGTTAAAATCTGTGTGTGTGTGTGTGTGTGTGTGTGTATGGTTATCTGTAAATATTACTGTTCTGAGAGGTTATCTGTAAATATTACTGTTCTAAAAGGTTTCTGAACAAATTTAAGAAATTTAGGAGTAGATTATCTAATTTTCTGTAGTCTGCCAGCATGTTTGAAACCAATTGAGCTTCCTTAATATCAGGTGTTCTAAAAAGTGAAAGTAGCCTATTTGTTAATTGTAAGAGGACAAAAACCCAAAATGGTAAAAGATGTAGAAACAGAAACCCATTTGCTAAATTTACTAAATTACACAGTTTGCCAAAAACTTAAGTGGATTTTTCATAGCAATGATAGAGAAGCTGTTTTTTCAATGAAATGTGTGGTTATATCTACATTTCAAAATTATTTATCAAATAATTCCAAGTAAATGTTATGTTATAAATTTTCATTAAACTATACATTCTTAGAATTTTTTGTTCTTTTCAGAGAGTTTATGTAGAGTTTATCTGTTAAAATATTATTTTACATATTTTTGACATATAGATAAACAAATGCTTCAGGATACAAAAAATTTATGGTTTCTTAAATATAATTTTATTATTGCTGAATTGTAGATTGGTCCTAGAGTGACAAGAAAAATGAATTCATGGTCCCTGAAGTTTTATAGTCACTTTCATCTAATTTTTGTTATAGTAGTAATTAAATGAGAAATGAAAAGAAATAAAGTGATTAAACATTTTCAATACTATGACACATCAATAACACATAAGTTATATTTCTAAGTTAATTCTTTCAAAGTTCAAAAGCAATTTTTAGGCTGTGTATAAGCAAAACTCTTTGAAGAATTAATTTTTGGTTTCAGGGAGCACTGTAGATTGACATCAAGGATTTCTCTTATTTCCATGTAGGAAGAACCTTTTGTAATGGTCTCTGAAAATGTCTTGGGTAAGCCGAAGAAATACCAAGGCTTCTCCATTGATGTTTTGGATGCCTTATCTAACTACCTGGGTTTTAACTATGAAATTTATGTTGCACCGGATCACAAGTATGGAAGCCCACAAGAAGATGGGACATGGAATGGCTTGGTAGGAGAACTAGTCTTTAAGGTAAGCCTTTATTTATCTATTTACCTATCTAACTATCACCAATGACTGAACTGTAACTCCTAGAAGCTTATTTCGTATAAAATAAGTGCAAGACAGAGGATTAAGTGGTAATATTGCGTACAAAACTTGCAGCCAGTACTATTTTATGAACTCTGTGTAGAGAAAAACTGATGAGAAAAATAAAGCTACATTTTAAAATACTTTATATAAAAGTATCTACAAAAGGCTTTACTTTTGCCAAATTTACACTCGAAACATTTTGTCAGTATATGATACACACTGAAGTCACAATGTAATTTACAAACACAATTCATATCATTGTTTTCTTTTAAAATGCAATGTTATTTGCAAAAAAAAAAAAAAAACAATTAGGGGCTAATCATTTAGTTTCAGGATCTAAGTAAGGTAGATCTATCCTTACTGCTATATTTCTCCTTGTTCTTTGATTTTTCAAAGAGTGCTTAAGCTTCTTTATTTGTTTATCTCTATTTCTGTCAGATTTTGCTTCATTTTTTTTGAATCTGTTATTAGGTACTCACACATTTATAATTATTATGTCTTCCTGATGAATTTTTGAATAGTTGGGTTCAGGTTTGTAACTCACTATTTGATTTATGTATGTCCCATTTTTCTCTCTCTTCTTCCTTTTTTTGCTTCTCTTTTGGTTAATTGAATATTTTTCATATTTGACTTTATTTCCTCTTTTGACTTTTTACTGTATCTCTTTGTATTTCTCTTTGTGTGGTTAGTATAGAGATTACAATATGTATTTTTATCACATTCTATCTAGTGTAATATCATACCACTTCACATTTTTAAAAATGTATAAATTTGTAACAATATAATTTCATTTATACCACCCTATCCATTATGCTATTGTCGTCGTAATAATCATTATTTCAGAACTCCAGAGTAAAATGTAATAGTTTTTCAACTTAAACTTTCAGTTCTCTTTTATAAATATAAAGAGAAAAAAGTTTCTGGTATTTAACCATTTATCCACTGTTTCTAAGGTTTTTCAGTTAGTTCTACATTTCTGTTCACTCACCTGCCATCATTTACTTCAGAAGAACTTCCTTTGGAATGTCTTGAAGTGTAGTCCTATAGTGTCTTTCACCCTTTTTTTTTTTTTTAACCTTTAAAATGTCTATATTGCCCTCAGTTCTGAATTATATTTTTAGTATGTATAAAACTCTGAGTTAACAGTTTTTCTCAATGTTAAACATTTTAAAGGTGTCTTTCTATAGTTTTTTTTGCCATATATTGCCAGAAGTCAGATATCATTTGTACTTTTGTTCCTTTTTTTAGTGTGGGCTGGCTTTTTTACAAATTTTTTTTTTCATTTTCGATGTTTTGATGTGTAACTATGATCTGCCTACATGTGGTTTTCCCTGTATTTATACTCCTAGGGATTCACTGAGTTTCCGAAATAAATTTCATATAATCTAGTAAATGTTGGCAATTTTTCTATAGTTATTTTTTCTATGCTTTTCCCTTCCTCCTCTCTCTTTAAAGCTTAGAGAATATTCATGTTGAAACTCTTAATATTGTCTCTAAGTTACTGAGGTGTTATTTAATTTCTTGAAATATTTTTACTCTTTTACTTTAAATTGTTTATCTTGATCTGCTTTCAAGCTTACTGATTCTTTCTTCTGCAGTCTCCAATTTTCTGCTAAGTTCATGTGGTAACCTTTTTTATTTTAGGTAGCTTATTTTCCAGACCTAGAATTTCAGTTTTTTAAAAAATGATTTCCATTTCTCTTCTGAGACTCCATATCTTTTTATGATCATCTTTTCTTGTAAATCCTTCACCATACTGATAACAGGTGTTTCAAAGTCCTTATCTGCTACAGTTTCAACATCTTTGCCATCTCCAGATAGACTTATGTTCACTGCTTTTTCTATTAACTGTAGATCACATTTTTCTAATTCTTCTCATTTTCTGTTTTGTCACATTTGATTGAATACTGACCATTGTGGTTGATACATTATGAACATTTGAGATTATGTCTCTGAGATTGCATACTATGAAGAGGACTGATTTTTGTTTTAGTAGTTAGTTATTATAGGTTTCCCCTGAACTTGTGGAGCTTTGGTTTTACATGTTGTTAAGTCAGGTCTTTTTTATTTTCTTTAGTTTTGGGGGAAAATCAATTGGTTTTAGCAATCCTTATGTTCTTAAGCATAGCCTTCTGGAGTTTCTATGAAAAGCCTGTGGTTTTCATCAAACCCTTGTGACTTAGAGGGACTCAAAATTTTATCTCTATCTTCCCTGTCATAAGCAGTAATTATAATCTTTGTTCAGCTCTTTTAGTCTTCTGGTTGTTGCTTTCTGCTGATTTTTTAAAAAGTTATCCTCATGCATGTGCAGTTTAGGAGTCAACCAAGGACTTGAGGGAAGCTTATTCACAAATTTTTGGCTCATTCTTCCATGACTCCCTCCTGTCTGTGATTTGTTTTTAATTTCTGGCCACCCTGGCTGCCTCAGACTCCATCTCCTGACACTTAAATCTTATAAGACACTGACTTTCTGTTTGAGCTCCGGTACCTCTTGTCATCTAAACTGAGGTGGATCTTCAATAAATAAACTGTATAAAAGTGGATCTCACCTAATGCAATTACCATTTTTCAAGAGTCAGATACCCTTCAGTTTCTTCCTTCCTTTGGTTTATCTCCAGTCTTTTTAATTTATGTTTTTAAATTTGATACAGAATTTATAATTGTTATTCTTTGTTGGGTTAGTTCAGTAAAAACTATCTGATCATTGCCAGAACTGGAATTATTTCTGAAATACTTAAACATATTCAGAGAGCTAAAAGGCCTGAATAAGTTGTTTCCAAGACATGGGGAAGAGAAAGAAATAAAATGTTTTGAAGGTAGTGGTAAGAAAATGATAATGCGATTTTTATATCCTTTAAAATCTTCCTGAGTTTGTTTTATTTATTAAATCAATTACACATGGAATCTTATTTGAAAAACATTAATATCAATATTTTCAGTAGGAAAGAGGGAATGATCAATTCTCATTCCTCTCTTACTAAAACTATGATAATTTATCTTATATTCCTCTTTTAAAAACCCACAAACCTTTTGTATTCTGCCTTTGTATCTCTGAGAGGTCCTACCTGATCTGAACCCAGATAAGCAACAATGTTAAAACAAAGGATAAACAAAAACACAGGCATTATTAAAAAGCAATATAAAAATTGCTTTATAGAGAATGGATAAAATTCTTAATGCGCTATTTTTCTAACAAACTTCATTTGCTATGCAAATTGATAATAAAAAAGCATGAGAATTAGTCTAATATTGTCAATGTTTTTAGACTTGTGGGCTTATTCCAGTTAGTTACATTCTTAAGACTTGCTTTCTCACCTTTGAAGTGAGGAATACAAGAATGTTAATGTAAAAATTACTTAAAAGTATAACTTTAGGGTGCCTGGCTCAGTGGGTTAAAGCTCTGCCTTCGGCTCAGGTCGTGGTCCCAGGGTCCTAGGATCCAGGCCCGCACCGGGCTCTCTGCTCCGCGGGGAGCCTGCTTCCTCCTCTCTCTCTGACTGCCTCTCTGCCTACTTGTGATCTCTCTCTCTGTCAAATAAATAGATAAAATCTTTAGAAAAAAAAAGTATAACTTTAAACACTTTAAGAATTTATTATATAACAACCTCACATAAGCAATAGTATGCTAGTCTTCATTAACATTCAATTTAATTGTCTTCATTTTCATGTAAGGGCATGCCATTACTGTATGATAACTTAAAGTTCAGTGCAGTCTTTTTAGAAAGCAAAAAATTAGACTTAAAGAAAGCAACTGACATATAATTTTTAGCCAGAAAAGTTGTAACTCTGTTTATTGCAACTATATTTTTATTTTATTCACAGAGATATTTGGCCATTCTGACCAAGCTCTGAGAAATATTTAGATATTTCTCAGATGGAGAAGAATAAACCTACCTAAAAGTTTGTTGGAGAAGGCAAAGATAGGAAAAAAATGGAGAAAATGTGGTGTTATGAAAGCCAAGGGAAGACATTTTAAGGAGGAAAGAACAGTCAACATTATAGAATGACTGCCAAGATGTTGAGGGTACATAACATTTTGCTTAACTTTATTATATTACTAATAGAAATGTAAGCTCTAATTTTCAAAAATTAAAAATATGAATTCAATTATACAAATTATAATCAGTAAAATATCATAAGGAGATTTAGATTATCCAATAAGTTTCATCATATTGAAATTTTCTTCAGGGTTATTTACCCCTGTAAAGCAAAATAGCACTGATGAAATGGCATAATAATGTTATAACAGAGCTCCACAAAAATGAGTATATTACTGTTATAAATTTTCTGCTAGTGTAGACATTTTTCATGAATCTAAGTATATTTCAAATAACAGTAAACATGGTTGACTCTTAAAGAACATAGGTTGAACTGCATGGGTCCTCTTAATTGTCTATCTTCCTAAGAGAAAACCAAAATTAAAAGAATGGTTCTTGGAGTCTGTCACGATGACTATGGACAGACTATCACATTAAAAAAAGAGTCAAAGAAGAAACATGGAAAGTTTCTGAGGTATTTGATTTTTCCAGAGGTGGCACTCATGTTTCAGAGTTGGGTTGATCTCATGTTAAAGGGACTTTCCATTAAAACCAGAAGTCAGGGGTTCAGTACATAACATAACTTTTAGAGAGGAACATACAGCCAGAGAGAGCACATAATCCCATAAATATATATTTGAAGTCTATTTTAAAAACTAAGAATGTTCCTCACATTGATGGCTGGTATCAAAAAGTGAAGATACAACAAACATTGGTGAGGATGTGGAAAAAAAGAAACACTTGTATACTGTTGGTGGGAATGTAGATTGGAGCAGCTGCTATGGAAAACAGTATGGCAGTTCTTCGAAGAATAAAAATAGAAATATCATATGATCCAATAATTCCACCACTGGGTACTTACCTAAAGAAAATGAAAGCATTGAGTCAGCTGGGTGGTTCAGTCAGTTAAACGTCTGCCTTCAGCTCAGGTCATGATCTCAGAATCCTGGAATGGAGCCCTGTGTCAGGCTCCCTGCTCAGCAGGAAGTCTGTTTTTCCCTGTTCCTCTGTCCCTACCCTTACTCATGCACTCTCTCTCTCTCAAATAAATAAATAAAATATTTTTTAAAGAGAAACTGAAAACATTAATTTAGAAAGATATATGCACCCCTATATTTATTGCAGCAATATTTACAATAGCCAAGACATGGAAACAACCTAAGCGTCCATCAATAGATGTATGGATAAAGAAGATGTGGTATATATACACAATGGAATATTTTTCAGCCTTAAAAAAAATGAGATATTACCATTTCTGATAACATGGATGGGCCTAGAGGGTATTATGCTAAGTGAAATAAATCAGAAAAAGACAAATACCATGTGATTTCATTTATATGTAGAAACTTAAAAACAAAACAAATGAAGAAACAACAACAACAAAAACTAAGAATTTGGCAAAGTCTTCTCTATTTCTCATCCACCTTACTAGTTTTATAACTTTCTATAATTAATATACTCTTAAAATTTATGAGAACTCAGGTCTGGCCAAAAGATGTTTCAGTGTAAAATAGAAAATTGAGAGATATGTTCTGATCAGAACAGGAGGAATTGTTAAGGTGAGTTAATGTGATTGATAAGTTATTTTCTTCTGGCTTAAAAGTGAAGAACAAAATTACAAAAACTGGAGATAAAATTATATATGAAATAATAAGTATATAAAGTTTAAGATAGAAATACAAAAAAAATTAGGAAAACAGCTGGGTGTTCTATTATTTAGGTTCATACCTTACCTGTACTGTACTAGAAGACTTTTTAAGGGGCAAACTGATAGAGGTAGCATGGCAGGAAATAAATTTCCATATTCTCAATTTCTATAAGTAATCTTTCCTAAAAATCATCTACCTGAAAACATGACCTTGGTGTTTCTTATTTCCCTTATCCTTTATATAATCACCCCTCTCCTTCTTTATAAAATAAGGACATATCTTTCATGCATACAAAATCTTTTTATGACATGTGGCTCTAGGTATAAATATTCTCTTATGCACCAAACTAAGACACAATAGAAACTCTGGTGACACTACATCCCTTTATAAGCCAGATGATTTTATCTAAAAAAAAATTAAAAGCAATAGTAAAAGAGCGAAAAACTTAAGTTGTCAAATGCTAGATCATTAAAAAGAATTTTGTTTTGATGAAGAGATCACAGTGATTTTTCCATGTATAACAAGGAAGAATTTCAAGGAATTGAATGGCATTGCTAAAGACAAAACAAAACAAAACAAAATACTCCTTCCATTTTCTTTTATTCATTCATTTGGACAAGGTTTCTATAAAATGAAAATATATAGCATAATGCTCACCCTTACTTCATCCAAACCATAATTAATATTGACTCATGAGATATTCATATTAATTTAAAAAAAAAGCTCTATCAATGTCATAAAGTTTCACTTTTATGGCCCATGAATCAATATATTGCATACAAATATAATGATGACTCAACTCAGAAGAAATGTTTTACACCTGAAATTTCTGGTCACAGGTTATTTGAGATTTTAAATTTAATTTGCATACATATTTTTGTTCCAAAAAATATAGTTTGGTGATCCAGAAAAGACTTTTAGACACGCATTTATATTATATTTGGATAAAACTTTTGTGAAGGTAGAATGGAATATAGAGTTCAAAAATTCTTAAAAATGATGGAAATGTTTCTCCTGTTAGAGAAAAGTGATGGTTTAAATTGCTATGATAGTTGAATACATTTTTAGGAAGCACTTGACAATTTTATTTTAAATTTTTAATATTTATAACAGAACACACTTAAGTCAGTGTCTGGTTAGGAAAACAAAAACCACTCCTGAAATTGTAAAGAGAAGAGATCGAATACAGGGATTGATCACAAAGATATTAGAAGGAATAGAAGAACAAAACAGAAGAATAATCAAGGTATCAGGAGTCACTAATGGTCCAGTTGACTGTATCTCCCAAAGAAGATACACAGGGCTTAACCGGGGCCACCACGAAGATGCTGCCTCTGCCTCAGATGCCAGAGTCAGGGATCATCTCCTGCCACTGCTGCTACAGCCACTGAAATAACCATTTAAAACAGAAGGCTCTGCTCTTTCTTCTTTTTGACATCCTCAGCGGCTTCACTCTGGTGGAAATTAAGAAGAGTCCAGATGGCAGAGAAGCCTGGAAAAAGTAGTGTACAGATTTCCATCCATGTAAGGCTCACAGTACATAGGAGAGTAAAAACGGAAGGGGTGGGGTTGAGAGAAACAGAGATATGACCAATTCTGTCTAGAAACTGCACACTTTGCAGTTGTCTAAACAAATGTAAATGTAATATGTCAATTATAAACATGGAGAGGTACAGAGTTTGAAAATTCCTTTGGAGGTTATATGAAGAAAAAAGTTTGATATTTCTTCACCCTAACTAATATCAAGTGTTATATTATATGGCAGGAATTTCACCCCCAAGGAAAATAGATATAACAGTGGAATAAAGCCAGAACTCAGGAAACAGAACAGAAGGAAGAGCAAGTAGAGTAAATTATAGATCTGTAAAATTGGGATGAAATATTTATACTTAGCATGCAACTAATTACAGTAATGTTGCAAAGGTAAAATAGCCCTATTTAGAATCTTATTTCCCATTTCTAAATTTCCGGACCAATACTGGGCTTTTTTGTCCCTTCTCCACCTTTCATAGTTTCACAAGTATAAAGAAATTTTCAAAGGTAGATATAATATTGAAATTGATAGTAAGAGTAGACACTATTTAGTGATTACAGTGCCAATAACGTCACTTCCTGAGGAAGAAAGTGCCCCCAAGACAGACTGAGCAGAAGAAATAATCTGCACTGCGCTATAGAGGTTTCCTCATTGTAAATGGTTGATGTGAAGTTTTGCAGTTCTTTAGTCTTAAAAGGTAACTACATTTCTATCACAGTTATTTTAATTCACCAATGCATTCAAAACATATATTTATATGGTTGCTTTATAAATATTTTTCAACATATGCCAATTAAAAATATTAATGCCTTAGTCAAGGTACAATGGAGGAATGCAAGTGTGAATAAGATAAAAGCATCTACAATAAACATGTTTCACTGGTGGTCTCCATATTCTATGTAGTAAGTTAGGCACTAGAGACATAAAGATACATAGAACATGGTTCTCGCCCTTACGGCCCTCTTAGCCTAATGGGAAACAGAGACATTAAACATAACTACAATACAGTGCAGTTAAGCTCAACATTAGAGGCATTCACGGAACACTATGGAAGCCATGACAATAAAGTAGAGGTAAACTTCCTAAAGGAAGAGATGTGTATACTCATGACAGGGTAATAAGTTGTATCATCCAGGTGAAAAAGCATGGGATATCTACTGACAGACAGAGGAGCATAAGCAAAGACAGAAAGGTGAGAAATAGCACAGAGAGCAAGCCAAGATTAAGGAGGCCTTTATAGCACTCAAAGCAAGGATAGGATGAGTTGGATGTTTGTGGAATATTCACAGATAGAGAGGACTCTGAACCTCACCAAAGTGGCCCAAAAAGAGGCATATATTTAGGAGTCCCTAAACCTATGAGTGGTAGCTGACAGCGTGAAAATGCATGAGATTGCAGAGAAGAAATCATACAGTAAGATTACTAAACTGATTTTAGGATAAAACCCTGAAGAAGACCACCACTTAAGAACTGAGGGAAAAAGAAGCGTTAATGAAGGGAAAAAAAAAATAATTCAGAGAAGAATGACCAAACCACAGGAGAAGAGGTCAGTTAGGCTAAGTGAGCTTAAAAAAAATAATAAGCTATGACTAGCAATGTCAAAAATTTCTAAGCCATAAGGACTGTCAAATGTCTACTAGCTTGGCTCTTTGGAAGTCATTGATGACCTAAGCCACAACTATTTTTGTAGCAGGAGTGGGGGTAGAAGCCAGACTGCCAAAGAAGATGGAAAAATTTGGAAGTGAAAAAGTGGAAGCAACATGCGTATATAACACTCTTCTAGAATGTTTGGGTGGGGATAAAAAGAAAGAGATAATAGTTCGAAAGTCACTGGTTTAGGTGGGGTTTTTGCTGGTTTGTTTTTGGATTAAGAGAAACCTGAATATAATTATAAACTGAGATAGGAAAATAAAGAATGAGAATTTAATATAAGAAAAGTTAATATGTGAAAGATCCCACAGAAAATAGAATAAAAGCTTAGACTGAGAATTGCTTTTAATGGGGTAAAGATGTTTCTTTGATACTGAAAAACACATTTTAAGAATGTGTCTGGTAGTACTTAAATTTACAGACAAGAGGTTGGGAGCTTGAGAAAGATCATATCTCATCACTTCAGATGTCTTGATAACAATAGGAGATGAAGTCTGTTGACAGTAATGGGGACAGGTATTATGAAATAGTCTATAAGAAAGTGGGAGGCTTTGAAATAGGGAAGTGATAGTGACTGCTAAATCAAAATAGATAAAAGGATGGATCAGTGTTGCTGAGGATTGAGCAAATTTTTATGTAAGACTAACACTTTTCATTGCTGCTAAGACTAGCAGTGATGTGTGTCTAAACAATAGTGTGACTTCCTTTAGCCGAGATTAAATGCCCAAGTGTAAGAGCAATGTGGCTAAACAAGCATGACTTTCTTTAATGCAGAGAAGATTAAAATATCCATATCAAGGTTGAGAGATGGTGGATAAACTTAGCAAGGAGTGAGATGAAAGGAAAGCAAAATATTCAAGGAAGCATGGTCATGACTAGGGAGATAGACCGGGATGAAATTTTGGAAAAATTAAACAGAATGTCAAGATGAGGTTGAAAACCAGATAAAGTATAACTGAAAATATAAAAGAGTTAGTAGAATGGATATAGGTAACCAGAGAATGAAATCTAGTAGTTCTAGGGATAAAATGCAGAGGTGGCCTTGTAGATAATGGCAGAATATTAGAGGAGACAAAAGGAATTGCAGTTTAAAATGGCCAAAATGGGGCAAGAGGAAGGACAAAGGGATGGAGCACTGGGACTTTTAGAACTGTGAAACTGTTTTATATAATACTGTAGTCGTAGATCCATGACATTATTTGCCAAAACCCATAGAAAGAGTGCACCTCAGTGTAAACTATAGACTTCAGCTAATAATGCAATTGGAATTTTCCAATAATGGTATTGGATAAATCAGTTGTAACAAATGTATCACACTAAAGCAAGATGCTGATAACAGAACAAAAGAAAACAAAACAAAACAAATGAACAAACAAACAAACAAAAAAAACCCCAAAAAACTGCTCAGGGAGAAGCATACCAGAGAAAGGGAGTGGTATATTAGAATTTTATGCTCAATTTTCCAGTATACCTAAAACTTCCTTAGAGTAAAGTCTATTTTTAAGAAATGGCCCAAAATGATTGCTGTACAGGACATCTACATAGATACTGAAATCTGTTAGGAAGTTGGTAGGTTTAGGGGTAAAGGGGAATAATGAGACAGGTCTCAAGGTTTTCAGTGCATGAGAAGAAAATATTGTGAAGTCTGTCTGGTGGAGGTGATAAGAAAAGTCTCCTTTAGAAAGCATGCATATGCAATTGACAAAACAAAACAAACGGAAGTATGGCATGCATAGAGTCTCACCAATAAGAACAGAAATGAGGTTTCTTGAATACTTGATGAAACAGACAAACTTCATGGCCTCTAGTAAATCATGAAAGTGACAAGTAATTTCACTTTCTGGAAATTCTCACTCAAAATAAGGCTAAATTTTTGCCCAGGCCATCCTCAGGTTCTTGCTATTTTTCTATGCCTCCGTTGTTCATCTCCATTCCCATGTTCTGTGATCTTGCACATGGATAATAGGTTATTGTTATGGAAGTTCATGGCATCTGGCCAGCTGGTTCACTTCAATACCATAGGAGCTAATGTTATCATTAGAGCCTTCACGGATTCTCTAACGTCCTTAATTCATTAGATATTGATTCTTTATTTTGATCTCCATTGTTGCAATTACAAGCATTGTCCATAATTTTCAAATTTTTATTCCTAGTTCAACTCTCCATTCTTGACACATCTTTAAATTTTCAGTATTAAAAGCTCATGGTTTGTTGCAAAGACTGAGAATCTACTGTTAGTCCCTACATTCCTTACTTTCTAGCCTCCAAATCCTTTCACTTACCCTCTGATCCTTAGTGGAAACACATGACCTTTGGATTGAAACAGACATTAGTTGTGGGTTCTGGCATCACATAGTTAGCCATGTGAGCCTCCGAGAGTTTTTAATCTCTTTGAGTTTCAGTGTCCATATCTGTGGAATTCAGTTGTTGTGAAGATTAACTGAGAAAATGAATTAAGAATGTGTCCCAGGAAAGGCAAATGGGCCTCATCTTATCTGCTGATTTAGATTGTAAGATCTTTCTAAGGTACTATGTTAAAAATAATAATAATAATAATAATGAGTTCAACATATATTTTGAAAGTAGGCTGGCAAGATTTGCTGGTAGATTAGATGAGAAGAGCAAAAAGGACCAGGATTTGCTGGTAGATTAAATGAGAAAGAGCAAAGAGAAAGAGCAAAGCCAAAGATATCTTCTCATTCAATCAAACTTTATGTGTTATTTTCTTCAGGCCCCTGCAGCAGAAAAAGACTTCCTTTGTTCCCAGGTTTCCCCATTTCTGACGCTATTCACTACCTCACTTCTAGCCATCGTCCTTTCTTCCTTGGATTGTAGCCATAGAGTTCCCATAATTTGGCCATTTCCCATTCTGGACTGTCTTCAATATATTTTTATTTATGGGGGGGGGTTGCTTGTTTGTTTTTATCAGTGTCTCTCCTAAGATTTTTTTTTTCTTTTTTAGTATATTTTTAACATAGCAGCCAGAGTGATCCAGTCACTCTTCTGCTGAGAGCCATTTGATAACCTTCCCATCCTACTCAGTATAAAAGCCATCCTTAAAATTATCTGTATCTTCTGCTTTCCTCACATCCCCCATGTGAACTCATTTATCTCTCTCTCCCTTATCATGCTGCAAGCCCACAGACTTTCTTGCTCCTCCTCACACTTGCTGAAGTAGGCCTTTTGTACCTCAGTCCCGTCTTCCTACAATGCTCTTCCCTAGACATCTCTCTTTCTCCACCTCATTTTTTCCAATCTCTGCTGACAAGTTGAGAGAGGACTTCCACCGTCCCTCTATTTGAAACAACTCTTACCCTCTGCACTACCTAGTCCCTTATCCTGTTTCACTGTAATTTGTAACACCCATCACCATCTCTCTATGTACTTATTCTTTCATTTGTCTTCCCCTGATAAAAATGTAAGCTTAATTGAGGCCAAGATTTTATACATTTGGTTTTACACTGAGACCTCACTATCTAGAAAATATTTGTACTTAAAAGAATGAAAAACAGTCCACGCCTGCTCTAAGACATTTCAGACGGTCATTACATAATAACACATCCTTAATTAAAATCTTTCAATGGCATCTAGTTGCTCTTTAATTCAATCAATCAACCCATCATATCCTGCTCAGTTTGGCCTTATTTGAAAGAAGTTTCCATCTTTATTGAGAGGCTTAACTTGGGCTTTTGCAACTATCATTTTAAGCTTTTAGTCCACAGATTATATAGCTCATTATATTCAGTGATTCCTACTTCACTGTCATTGAATTGAGAATGGGACCATTTACTGGCATAGAGAAAACTAAGGAAAGAAATATTTGGGTAGAGAGTGGGGAGTGTGGAATCAAAACTAATATTTTGGAAATGAATAAAAATAGTAATTAACATTTTAAAATAGCCCTGTGCTGTTCCAAAACTTTATAGGTACTATTTCCTTCAATCGTCATAACAAGTCTGTGAAATCGATACAATTATTAATCCCATTGCATAAGAAAATACATGGACAGAGAGTTTAAGCAACTTGCTTAAGGTAAACACCTAATTAGTAGAAGAACTAGAATATGAGTGGAAATTGTTTGACTTCAGAGCCGATTCTCTTAACAACTGTTTGGAGTAGTCCAAACATAAAATAAAACAGGTTATTTGACATACAAGTCCAGAGTTTAGGTAAGGAATCTGGGATGGACAGATATATCTGAGTCTAATCAGCGTGGAATGAAATTTAAATTGCTTCTCTACTTTTCTTTATTCTTATCTCTCTTACATTTTCAGTACCTTTCACATCTTTGCTCCTTCCTCACTGCTTGAAAGCAGGATCAGGGATTCTCTACCTTAAAAATAACCTTCCTGTATTTTCCAAGCTAAATTAATTAGGTATCTTTGATTACAAATGACAACCCAGCTGGAGTGAAAAGAGCTGGAGGCACCTAGACTTTTCAGTCCATTAAGTGTCCAACTCTTGGTTTCAGCTAGGCCCTTATGATCTCAGGGTCATGAGATCGGCCCTCCCCACCTTTCAGGGTGACCTGCTTGAGATTCTCTCCCTCTGCTTTAGCCCCTCCATGGACCCCTCCACCGGCTACCCCCCCTCATGCTCCACTGGTGTATGCATATGCTTTCTCTCTCTGTCTCTCTCAAAATAAGTAATTTTTTTTTTTTTTTTTTTTTTTTTTTTTTAAGAAGGAAAGGAGGGAAGGAGAAAAGGCAGTTGAGTGGCCTACACTATCCAGGAAGGAAATCCAGGCTCATTTCCTCAGGCCTTGCTCTCTCTCTCTCTCTCCATCTCTTAACACTGCTTTCCTTTGTGTTGTCTCAATTCTCAGACAGGCTTTCTTTTGTTGTTAGCGAAGTGACTTTTCGGCAGGTCCAGACTTAGATTTCATTCTTTTATCTATCCCCGTATGAACAAAGATTCTCTTTTACCAACGGTTCTAACAAAGAACCTCAGTTGTACAAACATGTCCGTGCTGAGCCAGAGGCCAGGGAAGGCAGTGCCCTTGGTGCCAGGCCTGAACCATGTGGCGACCTTGAGCACTGAGGCTCAATGTAGTACATGAAGTAAGCATCAAGGAAGGCTGAGTCCCCAGGAAAACTGGAATGCTGTAATCAGAATAAGGGAAGAATGGGTGTCGCACAGACAAAACAAAAGATATCCTTCAGAGGTTTAAAATCATGGAATAAATTACATGGAAACTATCAGTAGTTACATGTACACAAAAACTTAAGTCATCAATAAATCAAAAACTATAATAACTAAATTGAAAAACAAGTAACAGGCCAGAAAATATTTTCAAAAGTATGATGGATTGTTAACATCACTGCTTCACTGCTACATGGAAGTCAGAAAATCTGTAAGAAAATACTAAGACTGGGATGCCTGGTGGCTCAGTCCATTAAGCATCTGCCTTCGACTCCGGTCATGATCCCAGAGTCCTGGGATCAAGTCCTGCATCAGGCTCCCTGCTTATGCTTCTTCTGCCTGCTTCTCCCTCTTCCTTCTCCCCCTGCTTGTGCTCTCTCTCTCTCTCTCTGAGAAATAAAGAAATAAAATCTTTAAAAAGGCAAACAGGAAAGAAAATACTAAGATGCCAGTAGGTAAAGTTATTAAAGATATGAATTTAGAGTTTCAGGAAAGGAAATTGATAGGTAATATAAATCTAAAAGGAAATATAGTAGAATAAGGCAATTAAAAAAGTTTAAAAAGATAAGTATATGAAATATGAATAATTTAGTGCTTTTGTAAGGAAAAAGCTACATCTCTGTGTTGTATAGCTTGAAACCTTTTTATATGCCTGTTTCTCAATAAAAATAGAATGTCATTAGAATGAGAGGTACATATGGGGCACCTGGGTGTCTCAATGGGTTAAGCTGCTGCCTTCAGCTCAGGTCATGATCTCAGGGTCCTGAGATTGAACCCCGCATTGGGCTCTCTGCTTGGCGGGGAGCCTGCTTCTCTTTCTCTCTGCCTGCCTCTCTGCCTACTTGTGATCTCTCTCTCTGTGT
Organism: Enhydra lutris kenyoni; assembly: GCF_002288905.1. Classification (NCBI taxonomy): domain Eukaryota; kingdom Metazoa; phylum Chordata; class Mammalia; order Carnivora; family Mustelidae; genus Enhydra; species Enhydra lutris. Next base: position 35,457,659 of record NW_019154087.1, on the reverse strand, counting down.
CAAATAAATAAATAAAATCTTTAAAGAAAAAAAAAGAATGAGAGGTACATGTTTCAGCCAACAATATATTTGACATTAGCAATTAACACAGGGACCAAGGAGAATTTAATAAAAGAAAAAAAAAGCTTGAAATTAACCAAATAATAATTATTAGCAGTTATATAAAGTTTACTATTGCTGACACAATTCTATATACTTTGAATTTATTAGCTATCTGTACTTACAACAACTATATGAGGTAGATGCTACTAGTATCCTAGTATTTCAGATGATGAAACAGAGTTACAGAAAGGTAAAGTAACTTGCACGTGGTCACTTAGCCACATTGAGGAAAATTCAGAATTCAAACCCAGGCAGTTTGCAATCCAATTTCTTAAAAGAATCCAATTTCTTAATTCCCTTACCAGTGTACAGAGGGAAAAAGAGTTCTAGTGTAAGTTTGGCCATTAAAGCATTTTAATAAACCAAGCCACATAACAGTGAGGAAAATAATACTCAGAAACAGTTTAACACAAGTTTTTAAGATCTGCATATTTAAAGAAGTTTCAGATGGAGTTTGGGTATGAGTAGAAGACAAAAAACAAGATTATATGGAGAAGGATTTGGGGAGTGGCTAAGACTTTTGTACTTCTAAACTTCTCAGAAGCTCTCACTTCTTTCTCAGAAACCTCTCTCTTCTTTCCCTTTCTAAATTTCTCTCTTTCTTTCCCTTAAAACTCCTGAGAAGCAACTACCATTTTCTGCAATCTGTGTCTCACCTCCTATGTGGAGTAGGTTTTATCATACTCCACATAGATCACATTAAGCCTCAATCTGCCTTGATTGTCCCTACTCAGTTCCTCTCCCTAAATTTTCAACCCAAAGTAATTCATAAGGCTTTCAAATCATTCCCATATCTTGGTAATCTTGTCTTCTGACTACATCTATTCCACTTCTTTTCCAACTGCTCTTTTGGAACATAGACACACATACAGAGAGAAAGAGATAAAGACAGAAACAGAGAAACACAGAGAGATCTTTTCTTTGTATTTTTGGAAACCATAAGGCTGAGGTTGTATTTATTTTGTATGCCAAGCAGAATGCCCTATATTCATCTGCTCATCCCCATATGTTTTTGAATACATGCTATATTCTGGGCACCATGCCTAGCATTATAGATACAAAGAAATGGAAGACATTGTTCCTGCCTTCATAGATATCATAATTTACACAGAAGTCACATGTATAAATAAATAGTTAAAACATGGTGTGATAAATACCATAAAGTAGTACATATAGGGTAACATGGCAACACAGGGGGGAAGTGGCAGTCCCTGCCTGGGGAGCTAAAAAAGTTTCATGGAAGAGAAGAAACTTGAGCTAAGTTTCAAAGATGAGTAGGAATGTGAGAGAGAACAATAGGGATAAATAAAAAAGCAGGTTTGTCATGCTAAAGAGTTTAGACTTTATCATTTAGCCAGTGAAAATTATGAAAGCTTTTTACATAAGAGAAAATGAGATTTAATTTACATTTAAGAAAGATATCTGAGGTAAGGCCAAGGAAGCATGGAGTGAAGAAAGAAAAAGACTAAAATGGCTTTCCAACTGTCTAGAGAAGAATAAAGGAGTGTCTAAACTAAAACAGTAGCAATAGGAGATTAGTAAAAAGTATGAGTTTGAGAAAACAATCAATAAACCAAGATATAATTACTAGAAATTTATTGCTTGGAGAAGATAAGAGGAGACATTGAGATTTGGTGAGAAATTTGGCAGAGGAGAACAAGCAGACAGACACTTGATCACAGAAACAGCGTTTAGAAGGACAGCAGGCTAGGAAAGGACAAATGCAATACAGAGCTTGGCTATAGACATTCTGATCTGTGCTACCTGAAGAACATCCCAATGCAAATATCTAGGAGAAATTAATAAATATTCATCTGGAACCCATATGAATGATGTCTGTGGCCCCACAGTTTAGGAAATACAGATATTCCTCTCATCTCCATCATAAAAATGAAATTGGGAGTGTTGGATTAACATGAAGTTCACGCATGAAATGCTTATTTAAGGTCCTAAATTATTGCATTTGGGCCTACATAAAGAGGGCTAGTGTTATTTTGCTGCAAGGAGAATCCAAAAAGCTAGAGGGCAGAGAGAACTCACTTTGGGTGGACAGTTCAGAAGACCTGAGTATGTGGTGAGTTGCCCCCCTTTCCCATCCACACTGGAGAGGTGAGTGCTAGGAGCAGTTGGGGAGACATCAGGCATAAAGAGAGACCCATAAAATTGGGCCTATCAGTGCCACCAGAACAAGTTTCAGGAGGCGTGGCAATTATCACCATTGTCATCTCATTCCCTAAGAAGTTAAGTTTGGAATGATTCCCTTGGTCTTAGACAAAGAGTAGTGAGCTGGGATGAAGGCTAGAGCTGCCTCTTGAACAAGCCACCTACAGGGATCAGGAGAAGGCAGTGTACAAAGAGCGATGCTTATAGATGAAGAAGATTCTTAGTGGGGTGCCTGAAGACAGGCCATGTAATCACAAAAAATCCTTACATATTTACATTATATCTTTCCATTATTGCAAACCGACCTTGAAAATATCAGTATCCACCAATGAAACTTCATTCACAAAGAACTCTTCCTCACACTTATGCCTTACAGGGATAAATGCTTACAAGCCTTGTGAAATAAAAAGTTAGTTTTGCAAAGGGAGTCAGGGTTAAATACATACAGAGGAAAGAAGTCCCCGATTTAAAGAGAATTTAAATTGGACAATGACTAAGATTTTAATTCTTAAATTTGACTAAATAGGTATTAATGGACTGAGTTTCCTGAAGTATATCAGTTACAGTCAGGCAGGAAGTTCAAAAAATACATGTGGTTATAAGAATGCATGATTATTTGTCTGAATGATGAGTGCTCAAAAATATTCCACTGTATATACATATAGGATGGAGCTATGGCATAGATGTAAGAGACGTATAAGCTGTATGTGTGTAAGAAGAGAAGAAGAAAATGACCAACAGTATTTGTTGTTGATAAGGAACAATTTTAACACTGATGGAGAAGGATAAAAAGAAATCTGTGAACGGAAATAAATTATGTAGATGCAAATGACTTAGTGAATGGTTGTAGGAGCAATTTTCTAAATTTGCAGGTGATATTTAATTGGCAGACATTACAAACAGTAAGGAGCAATTCAATCAGATAAAGTACTTGAATCATTAAGTACTTGGACTAATAGATGGCAAGCACAGATAACTAGTGAATAATAAGTCTTGACTCAAAGCTAAAGAATGGAGAGTATTTGCCAAAGGGAATGATATTGTCCAGGAGTACCTCTCAGGTTTCAAGAGATCTTATGGGCAAGGACAAACCACAGTTCAGTAAAATATGTATAGAATTAAAAAGATGTGTTAGGTTATAGGATATAAATTAACAGACTACTTCATCAATCCAAGCCAAGGTAATATAAAGACTGGGGTTATGATGAGAAAATCTCATAACTACAGGATACATCAATTCTGAAATTCACCTTTGGCTTTCACTGCCATCTATTACCTGATGTTCATCTGTCTCTTGTCATGGTTTGGGGGTAAAATTAATAAGCAAGATAACTTCCAGGCATAAAAGAGAGTGCAGATTGGAGTGAGGATATTCAAAGTAATTTTCAAAGAACATTTCAACCATGAAATTCTCTATGGTTCTATGAACATAATCTTAGGGCATTGTGTTTAGCTTGCGTGGCCATTTTTATTTAGGATGCTCATTACATTACGATGCTCATCCTGTGTTAATCTGAAAATTATAAACACAAAAATATGCACAAGCAAAAGAGTACAATAAAAATTTATTGTGGCCTAGGAAGGCAGTTGATGCAATAAAGAATGAACCTCTCTTTCTCTCTGTGTTTTGCAATGTTGAACAGTTTATCTACTAAATACAAAGAGCAACTTTAATGTTGAAGAGAAGAAACAAAAACATCCTTTATTACAACATCAAAACCATACTTAGATCTTTAAAAATTTGCTCACATCTAGCAGTGAATATACCAACCTCATGTGAGGAATTTACTTTAAATTCATATACTGAGTATATGAATTTACTCCAAATTCATATACTAAGCAAGAATATTTAGAAATAGAACCATACTTTGAGAGATAATTGCCTGCCATTTACATACTATAGATTTCACTCGTTTTCAGTATTAATCATTCTGAGTTTTATCTTTGTAATTTAATGATATTATAGTGATAGGCTTTAAAATAAATAAAGATTTCCCTCATTAGGAAACAAATGACTGAGGGCACCTTGTTGTCACAGTCGGTTGAGCACCTAACTCAGTTTCACTCAGGTCATGATCAGGTCAAGACTAATCCCCTGGGATCAATGCTCAGGACAGAGTTTGCTTGAGATTCTCTCTCCCTCTCCCTCTGCCCTTCCCTCTGCATTCTCTCTCTTTCCCTCAATAAACCTTACAAAACAACAACAAACAAACAACTGAGCTTCCAATAAGACTCAATTATTTCAGGATAGTAAAACATTAATACAGAAAAAAAAAAAAAGACTCAACTATATCAAGGGAGGAGGTGACCACAGAGACTCCTGATACCTGTATGAGGATATCTGAATGTATCTCTTACCCATCTCTTATTTTATTTAATATGGCACAGACTCACTAAGAGAATAGCAAGTATAGATTCAGTTCTCATAGACAGACTGTTTCGGGAGCTAGTTCTTTCTCATTTACAAAGAACTTATATTCTCCTGATCTGGATCTCTAAAAGCATCTATAATAGTGGCCTTAAGTGAATTCTAGAATGATTGAAAATTTTACTGTAATGAAAATAAAAATCCACTCAATTCTAGTCATTATCCTTGGTTTGCATTTCATTGATTTGTGGATTTGCAGCTTGGGCATTTCAGGCAGAGATTGCTTCGATATGCTCTATTCATGAGCAGCCTTAAGATGACATTTCAGAAAGTTGAAAAAGTCTCCACACTACTAAAAAACTCTTTCAGATGATCCTTTTTTTTTGAAGATGGCAGTACTCCCTCTTGGGAATTGCAGAAATGGTATTATTTTTAAATCCTTTTTAATGCTGCAGGATAAATGGCCTGAACCACTGCAATTTGTAAATAACTTGTAGCTTGCTTCTCCCTCAGCATTCAGTAAGTACTTTGGGGGGCCTAATGTATAGCTGGAATTGTGGGGAATACATAAAATATCAAAAATAGAGTTTTTGTTCTCCAAGAGCTAGATAGCTAGATGGGAGGTGGGGCAAGGCAGGGACTAGATAGAGAGATCCACATACATCCAACACTTTCCTTTACTATCTACTCTTCAGTTTCTGGTGAACATGTCCAGTCTCAAGAATTTTTTTTTTTTTTACTTTATTTTATTTTTTTTAGAGGGGGGAGGGTCAGAGAGAGAAGGAGACAGAGATTCTTAAGCAGGCTGGATCTCATGACCCTGAGATCATGACCTGAGCTGAAACCAAGAATCAGATGTTTGACCAACTGAGCCACCCAGGTGCCCCAAGAATTTAATTACCATATATAAGTATGGTATTTCCAAATTTGTTTCTTTAGCCCAGATCTCTCATTGGAACTGCAGACTTCTATTTCTTACCACCTACTCAGCATTTTCTCTTAGATGTTTAGTGGGTATCCCAAACATAATTTGTTCAAAACAGAATACCTGATTTCACTCTCCTCAACCTGTTCTACATACAGTGTTCCCTGTCATAGTGTGTGGCAACTCCAGTCTTCAGTTTACTCAGCCCAAAACCTGTCAATTATCCTGACTCCTTTTTTCTCTGCCATAGCTCATATACTATGCATCAATAGATTTTTCTGGCTATCAATCTGAAATATATCCTAAATACGATCATTTCTCACCACTCCACCACTACTCACTGGTGAAAGCCACCATTTTCTCTCTTTGTGACTGCTTCCATGGCCCCTTAACTACTCACCATGCTGTAGCTTTTCCTACTATAATCTATTTGCAACTCAGTAGCCAAACAGATTATTTAATAATATAAGTCAGATCATATCACAGTCTCCCCAAAACCTTTCAATAGTTTCCAACTTATTCAGTATGAGAATGCATCAAATTCTTATAATTGCCTCTGATGCCATGAATGCTCATTCATACACATCCACATCCACTGCCAGGTCTTAATCTTTATCTCCTAATGACTTCCCCAGTATGAATATTGCTAAGGGGCAAATCAAAAGTCTGAAAAATAAGAGTAACAATTTAAAAGCACATAGATGCCAATTTTGTTTAATTATTTTTAAGATTTTTTATTTATTTACTTGACAGAGAGAGACACAGAGATAAAGGGAACACAAGCAGGGGGAGTGGGTGAGGGAGAAGCAGGCTTCCTGCCAAGCAGGGAGCCCAGTGTTGGCCTTGATCCCAGGACTCTGGGATCATGACCTGATCTAAAGGCAGATGCTTGACGAATGAGCCACCCAGGCGCCTCCAATTTTGTTTAAATGGATCAATGAATAAATATTGCATAAGCAGTTAGGAGAAAGACATTATATAAAAACAATAAAAGCAAAAAATTTTATCAAATTTAGCAAGCACACTATAGTGGGCATGGCTAACTCCACAATTTTTTCACCTATAACCTTGGGCAAGCTATTCGTCTTCTCAGAGCCTCAAATTTGTCGTCAGTGTAATTAGGATAGTGACACCTTTTGTACAAGGGTGCCCAGCTAGTATATGTAGAGGGATGCCCCACTATGTGGACTGCAAACATTAAAACTCAAGTTGGAAGTCCTACCTAATGGCTTGATATGGAAAAAAACATAAAGACAATGGCTTCTTCATAATGACAGAAACTTTCTCAGGCAATATATTGCCTGAAACCTATTCTTTATCTGCCAAAATTTAGGGTTATAAAAAAACATATATTTCCCTTAACTCATAACATAGACTAAGTAAGTCAACACTTTTTTTTTTAACCTACTATGGGCTAAGTGGTGAGAAAAATAGGGGGACAGAAAACTATGGTAATAAAGCTCCTGTCTCAAGAATTTAAAATTATGAATATAAAATGGATATTTATGGGATAAGTACTATGCGAGAGATATAGAAAAACAGAGAAAGGAAGAATAATGGTAAGCTCCAGGAAAGAAAATGTCATGAACTCAGGTAAAAATTTTAAAAAAAAGTATATAAATAAAATATAAATATAAATAATGAAGCTGAAATATTTAAACTGAAAGAGAAAAGCTGGGGTTTGGGGACTAGTGAAAATTAAACTGTTCCTAGAAGGACTTTAAAATTAGATCATTGTGTGAATGGGCATGAGGGCTGGTGAAGAGAGAATATTGGGGAAGAGATAGCAGGTTTCTTGGAAGAGGCTTAGAGACAAGACTGACATACAAATTAAACTAATAATACTGCTTTTGTCACTATGGTGGGTGTCAGTGACAAAACATCATCTATTAAAATAATAAAACATACTCATTTCTAGAAATATCAGTGTGGGAAGCTCCAAGAAACATTTTTCAATTAAATGTATTCTAAGTTGTAAGATCAAATATCTATTGATTAAAATGGGCAGGAAAAAGGAAGCAGTCTAAAAATCTTTCAAAGGGAAATGATTAACTTCATCAGAATTCCCTCATAATCAATAAACATTTATTGTGTACCTACCATTTTCTATGTGCTGAAAATTTAAAGATGACAAAAATAGTTTTCGCTTAAAATTCTCTGCATCCTTTAGAAAGACTAATAGCAGCTATGTGAGTGTGCGTGTGTGTGTGTGTGTATGTGTGTGTGTGTGTGTGTGTGTGTATTACTCAAACATTATATTGTATTTATTATATTAGTTTTGGGAAACAATATATACATTTATATGTAAAAATAGAAAAGAGACTAAAGGACTTGCCTCAATTTTGAAACAATGGTTACCTATGGGAAATGTGGAAAAGATTGCTATTGTCTTCTTTCTTAGTACTACAGCTCCTGAATTATAGCCAAACATAGACTGGCCATAGTATACATTTCCTGGCTAGTCTCCTGAGCTAGTGTGATCATGTGACTAAGTTCTAATCAAAGAAAATTAATAGAAGTATAATGTGAAGCTTCTGGAAAATGTTAAAGGAAAAATTCTTATTATTTCTGATCCTCTTCATTCCTCCTCTGACTAAAATGTCAATAGAATGCTTGGAGCTCAAACAACTGTCTTAAATCATGAGTTGAAAGCTATATACTGAGGAGAGCAGAACAACAAGAGAAAATGAGTCTAATTCCTAATATTGGAAGCTTTATCAGCCTGGGTCTGGTAACTGTAGAACTTCTATGTTGGTGTTTCTCCCAGTGATATTGTGGGCATTTCTTCTACTTATAAGAAAATAATAGGCAGATTTTACATATTTTGACCCTTTCAAAACTAGAATGTATTTGTAACATTGCTTTTACAATTTCATGTTCAAATTTACTTTTCTTCTTAGTTTTGCTTTTTTATTTTTTGTTGATGGCAAACTTAATAGCCATTGCTGTAGTGTATACATTTTTCTGTTGTTTTGTTTTTACATTGGGCCATCTTCCATGTTAAGCTAAATGGACTCATATGGTTAACTTATTTGACAAACTCACATATTTCACTGGAAATCTAAGCTAGAAAATTCCTTTTCCCACATTTTTAATAACTAAAACTTGGAAAATGTTTAACTTTATAAGTAGTTTACAATAATACTTACTTACTAACTTCTCATGTTTGAGACTTGCCAAGACATTCGTCTTCTTATGTGTCTATCGAGTCTGGGAGACATTTTTACAAACTATGCTATTATAAAACTTTTGGGAATTTTCGAGACTTCTATTCACTTTTTCAGGCAAGCATAAGCATCTACCCTCCCTTTTTAAAGTTTCAGATGATATGACCAAATAAATATTACAACAGAGGAAAATTTAATACATCATTTTAAATTAAGAAAGTGTGTCTCCCATAAACCAGAAATTGAGAGATTTCAGGAAAGCACAGTCCTAAGAAATTTTGGCTTTCCAAGGTACCCTGAAAAAATTCTATTAATTGCCCTAATTTGGAAGAGTACACACTGCAGATAAGAGTAAACCATGAGCTCAACAGAAAGCATGACATCTGATTGTCCACTTGTTGTTAAGACTTAGTAACACTACTGTTATCCCCTCATGGCTTCTTAGTCTCCAGCAGGTAGGTAAGTTAGTACACGTTCACATTGTGGTCCAGGGTTCCAAGCACAGCAAGAAAAAGGACACTCTCCATTGTGTACACCTTCCAAGGTTCTATTTGTATCACAATGCTTCTTTCCCACTGAGTGAAACATCACTGACTAATCCCAGATTAAAAGGATAGGGAAGTAAACTTGATCACCTCAGGGGAAGAGTTGTATATAGTCACATTGCATGGGGGCGTGTATATGGAAATGAGAAGAATTTTGTAGTTGTTTTTTGTAGTCTACCATGCTGATCAGTTAGGCTAATAACAGCAAGAAAAAGTGGAGGATTATAAATAGAAATATCTAACAGAACAGGTAAAGATAAATGAGTAAAACTGGATATAAGTACATATGCATAAACTGTGCTTGCATGCTGAGAGCTAAAGTAAATTAGAGATTTCCTGAGCTTTGTAAAGGGGCAGCTGCCTCTCAGATCCATGAAAATGTATTCTACATATTCTAATTTTCATAAGAAACATAAGTTTGGATTCTGCTATAGAATCTGCTAATTTTTAAAAAAATATTTTTATTTATTTGAGAGAGCCAGAGAGAGCCCATGAGTGGAGAGGAGGGGCAGAGGCAAAAACAGACTCCCCACTAAGTAGGCAGCCCAATGTGGGGCTCAATCCCAGGACCCTCAGATCATGACCTAAGCCAAAGGCAGATGCTTATCGACTGAGCTACCCAGACACCCAAATCTGCTAATTTTGAATTGTAGCTGAATTATTTAAAAGTTCTTTTTATTCTGTAAAATTTATTTTATACACATGGCACAATTAATAAAGTTTACTTAGATAAATTTATTTCCTGTAAATAGTGAAAGCTTATAGGCAAATTATAAAATATGACAATATATTAGGTACTCCCTAGAACTTTAAATTTCTATAGAAAATAAATAATATCTGAAAAATTACCTGTTCAAAATAGAATGAAATTAAATGAATAACAGGGTTTTAAACAACTACAAAGATAAAATTTGAAATCACTTGGAAATTAAAAACAGTGAACAAAAATAAAAAAGAACAAACTCTCCTAAACTATTTTTACAGCAAAGAAGAAATAAAAACTAAAAATATAATCTATTTAGAAAATAAAAATAAAGAACTACAAGTAAATTGTTCTCAAAACTTTACTTAAATAAATGTTAGCTTTTAAACTCTATGTAATTATTATATTAAAATAAGGAACCATGCATCCAACTCAATAAATAAAATAATAAAATCTGATGAAAGCTATTCAAGTATAAATTAAAGTAAAAATTCATACCTTAAAACTCATAAATTCATAGAACTGATTAAAGGGAAAAATCTCAGTTCTTTGAAAAGACCTAAACAAAAATGAACTTCTGGAAGTCTGGCTTAATAGAGTGGGATGCATGAATAGATAATATTAAGAAAAAGAATGTGTTTACACCACAAGTATGAAAAATATTCACAAGTTTAAATAGATAATAAATATATCTCTATAATAATTAATTTGAAAAATCTTAAGAAAGGAATCATTGTCAAAGAAAACATCCCATCATTAAAATGACTCAAAAAAATAATTCTAATTGTATTTTAAATATGCCAAAATGTATATTGTTTTAAATAAATTACTAAAGGTTATTACCTATTTTCTTCATTCCTTTCAGGAAAGAATAGGACAAATGATTAAAACATCTTATAAAAGTTATTCAATTACTTTTATAAAGCTAGAATATCCCCCAACAAAATCTAACAATGATACCACACACAAAAAGAAAACAGTATCTGGGGTACCTGGGTGGCTCAGTTGGTTAAGTGCCAACTCTTGGTTTCAGCTCAGATCATGATCTCATGTGTCCTGAGGTCAAGCCCTGCACTGAGCTCCACACTCAGTGGGGAGTCTGTTTGAGGATTCTCTCCCTCTACCCCTCACCCCTGAGTGCATGCTATCTCTCTCACTCTCTCACCCTCAAATAAATAAATAAATCTTTTTTAAAAATCCAATATAACTTATGAATATGGATATATCCCCAAATCCTAAAATATATCCTTTCAAATTTGACCCATCAGAATATTAAAATATAATCAAATGTTATAAAATAAGATTTATTTCAGAAATAGAATAATTATTTAACGTAAGGAAACTGTATTACTCTTAAGTTTTAGTTTATGAAGAAAAGGGTAAAATGCATATAATTATTATAAAAAATGACTAAAAGTAAGTGTCATTTGATATCAAGTTGGGAAAGAGTACAGTAGCCACATGCAATTGAATCTTCCCATGCCTTACCTTCCAAATTATAAAATCACCTAGAGATACAAATAAAATCACATCTGACCACAGAAAATCTCACACAGAGATAATTACATTCTTCAAATTATCTATAAGTAAATGTATATATATTTGACATATATATATATGTCTATATATAATATAGGTACAGATATATAGATATAATCCTGACAGAGATAACATTGGAGTCCCAGCTGAGGTTGCAAGTCTTTGGGTGAGATGAGAGGAGACGAAACATGTAAATGAGCTCATATGAAAGAAGAAAGCAGAAAACATGCATGAAACAGAGCTGAAATTACCCTCAGAAAGAAAAAGTTTAATACCAAGTGTTAGTGCATGGAACACAAACCTAGAACTTAGTAAACCACAACACTGCCTCTGAGAAAGTGACTAAAAGGTAAGTAATACCCTCAGGGAAGCCTTACTTCTGGAGAAGAAGGGAAAATAGAAAAGATGCTCCTTGGAGATGTTTTAATGAAGGTAAAGTGAGGGCAGTAAGTGAGGAAAATTAAGAATCTTGTCAAAACTAAACAGAAACAACACTTACCAACCCCCCCAAAAAAATACTCCAATTAAAGGAACCACATGGTAGTACACTGACAGAAGGCAGTTCTATTGAACAAGGAACCTTGTCTACAAATTATCCAGAAATTGAAAAATGGAGAAATTCCATTCAAAACTACTCTCAAAAGAAGAGGAAGTATGACTCATATATTTTGGTTTATCAAAGTTCTTCTCACATAGACAACTACAAGAAAAGATAAAATTGTGACATTAAACTCCAAATGAAATTAAATGTCTCAAACAATCATTTGAAGTTCGTTTTTAAAGAAAAATAAGCAGAATCAGAAATTCAAAATTTAACCATTCAGATGGCCAAAATGACAAAGAAATGCAACAACCTCAGAGTATATATTGAAAAACAATGTTAAAGGTGAAAATCAGAAGACATAAATTACAATTTGCTCAAAGGAGAATAGATTAAATGACATTGAAGTAAAACACATAAAAGAGATTGAAAATGAAATAAAGAACTAAGAAAGTTCAGAGTGACATGATCAAAATAAAAAAAAAAGTAGGCAAAGAGGGTATATGTATATATTTGAAGTTTCTGAAGAAGAAAAACAACAAAATGAAAAATATTTAAAGGAATATTCTAAGGAAATTTTCCAGGAAAAGAAAGAAAGAAAGAAAGAACTTTTAAGTATACTTAGGGCTCCTAGAAAAGCTGATCCAGGACAGTAGACTCCGAGATATATCTTAAGAACATTATTAGATATAAAAGACAAAGAAAAAATTCTCAAGGCAAAAGGACCAAATTACTTTAAATGGCAAAGAAATTAAACTACTCTCAGATTTCTTGGGAGCAACACGCAAAGCAGGCCAATACCGGGGAAGCACTTCCATGAACTCAAAAAAAGAAAGGGTAAACCAAGATTTTATGTCCATCCAAGCTCCCCTTCATGGCTATGGGAAAACAACAACAACAGGACAGTTTTAAATATACAAGCACTAAGAGAAAAGTGGACACTTGAGCCTCTCCTGATGAAACTACTGGACTACAAGCTTCATTCAACCAAGAAATAATAGAGGGACTTTTATGTTTAATTGTGGAATTAATACTAAGACAAGCTTAGAAAGATGGGTTATGGATGCACAGGTGGCTGAGTCAGTTAAGCATCCACCTTTGGCTCAGGTCATGATCCCAGGGTCCGGGATCCAACTCCACTTCAGGCTCCTTGCTCACTGGGGAGCCCGCTTCTCCTTCTGCCTGCTGCTCCCCCTGCTTGTGCTCGCTCTCTCTGACAAATAAATAAATAAAATCTTTGAAAAAAAGAAAAAAAGGAAAAAAAATGGGTTAAATAATAATATGAAATCATCATAGGTTCTCAAAATGGAAGGCTAGAATTAAATAATGGGAGGAAAGGGGGAAAGTAAGGGAGAAGTAGGATATTATTATTAATAATAAGGCAATAAGTGAAATTCACAGGTTCCATTTAAAACTGAAAAATCAAAGAGTCAGAGGTTAAAGGGGAGAAAGTGAGAGTGAAGAAGCCATAAAATGTACAAATATGAAGCTAACCATTACAATGAAAGTACAGACCTTTCTAAAACCAAATGAAGGAAAGTGACAAAGACACACCACAGAGAAAAACACAGTAAATACAAAAAAATTCACACAATAATAAATAGCATGTATATAAATAAAAATAATAACAATAAACAAACAGATTTGCATATATATCAAACACAACATTGTGATAATATATCTTCTCAAGAACATATGAATATTGGCAAAAATCAATCACAAAAAAAAAAATACCATAAAAAAAGAACAAAGAAAGAAAACACCATTAAGTTCCATTCAGGGAATAGATTACAAATAAATTTCTCTGATCAAAATACAACAAAACAAGAAAAAAGAAAAGGCTTTCCACCTGAAATAAAGGCTTCTATTAAATGACTCTTGGATGAAAGGAGAAATACAAACATGAATTACAGAACTTTCTTAGGAAAACATTACATATTCAAGTCTATAGAGAATATTTAAGAAGTGATCCATAGTCTTAAAATCCACATCAATAAAAATGAAAGACCTTAAATAAAAATATTTAATTCCACCTCCAAAAGCTAGAACAAGTACAACAACTTTTAACAAAAGAATATATAAGGAAGATAATAATGGAAGTAAAAGCAGAAAGTGAATATGAACCACATCTTCCTTATCCATTCGTCCGTTGAAGGGCATGTTGGTTCTTTCCACATTTTGGCGACCATGGCCATTGCTGCTATATACATTGGGGTACAGATGGCCCTTCTTTTCACTACATTTGTATCTTTGGGGTAAATACCCAGTAGTGCAATGGCAGGGTCATAGGGAAGTTCTATTTTTAATTTCTTGAGGAATCTCCACACTGTTCTCCAAAGTGGCTGCACCAACTTGCATTCCCACCAACAGTGTAAGAGGGTTCCCCTTTCTCCACATCCCCTCCAACACATGTTGTTTCCTGTCTTGCTAATTTTGGCCATTCTAACTGGTGTAAGGTGATATCTCAATGTGGTTTTAATTTGAATCTCCCTGATGGCTAGTGATGATGAACATTTTTTCATGTGTCTGATAGCCATTTGTATGTCTTCATTGGAGAAGTGTCTGTGCATATCTTCTGCCCATTTTTTGATATGATTCTCTGTTTTGTGTGTGTTGAGTTTGAGGAGTTCTTTATAGATCCTGGATATCAACCTTTTGTCTGTACTGTCATTTGCAAATATCTTCTCCCATTCCGTGGGTTGCCTCTTTGTTTTCTTGACTGTTTCCTTTGCTGTGCAGAAACTTTTGATTTTGATGAAGTCCCAAAAGTTTATTTTGGCTTTTGTTTCCTTTGCCTTTGGAGACATATCTTGAAAGATGTTGCTGTGGCTGATATTGAAGAGATTACTGCCTATGTTCTCCTCTAGGATTCTGATGGATTCTTGTCTCACGTTGAGGTCTTTTATCCATTTTGAGTTTATCTTTGTGTACGGTGTAATACACTATGGAGTATTATGCCTCCATCAGAAAAGATGAATACCCAACTTTTGTAGCAACATGGACGGGACTGGAAGAGATTATGCTGAGTGAAATAAGTCAAGCAGAGAGAGTCAATTATCATATGGTTTCACTTATTTGGAAACAAATAGCATGGAGGACAAGGGGAGTTAGAGAGGAGAAGGGAGTTGGGGGAAATTGGAAGGGGAGGTGAACCATGAGAGACTATGGACTCTGAAAAACAATCTGAGGGGTTTGAAGCGGTGGGGGGGTGGGAGGTTGGGGGAACCAGGTGGTGGGTATTACTGAGGGCACAGATTGCAAGGAGTACTGGCTGTGGTACAACAACAAGGAATACTGTTATGCTGAAAATTTAAAAAAAAATTTAAAAAGCAGAAAGTGATAAACTAAATAACAGAAAAAATAGTAGATTGAATTAAACAAACACCAAAATTACTCTTAAATATAGTCAACCATAAGTTTAGTATAAGGCAATATTGTAATTGCATCTTGTAAAGATGATTCAGGCTTCAATTTAACTTTCAAAAACTATATTATTCATATCAACTGAGGAAACTCTGATGGACTGGACTCTGTTTGAAAGAAGATGACTAGTTGTTTGAGGAATATGAAAATCATATCTTGAGAAGAGTGATTGCATAAGCAAATTATTTTTAGTCTTAAAATAATATTTCCAATTGTGAAATAAAATAGTATTCTTCAAGTATTTGAAAGATTAGGTAGATCTTTTCAGATTTACAATGTGATGTATAGATGACAACACAAAGACACCTAATAGAAGATATACAGAAAAACAGGTATCTGTTCATATATACACAAAGCTTTATATTAATTAGAATATTTCAAATGTAAATTGTTCATCTTGAAAAGATGCAACTGGACTTGTAATAACATTATACAAAATAATGTATGTGGAACATGTAACATGGCACTAAATATATATAACTATTAAATAAATGTGTGACTATTAGTATTATTAATATAATGTCCTTAACATTATATTCAAGCATAAATTAAATGATTGTGAGTGATGATCATTTATTTCAGATTAAATTTAGAGCCATATTTTTTAACCTCAGTTCATGCTTCTAAGTAAGATTCAGTTATTGTATGGCTTATTAGCATGCCCCCTTATAATATACATCCATCTCCTTTTCATGATTTGAAGGAATGCAAGTCTTTTATCTCCTTTCAAGGAAAATGTTATGACTGTGTAATTAGAATAATTTTGATAAAAGTTATTTATATTCCAGTTTTAGTTCTAGTTCTTCAAAATTTAAATAATCACTTCTTCATTAAACATTTGACATATATTAATATTTTGTAAAATATTGGCCTACTGTAGTAGACTCTTGATTACCTCAGCTAATGACAAATAGCGTAAATATAAACATATCAATAAACCAAGAAATTTATTTTAATTATTGAGGTAATTATTCATTAAGCTGTAAATCTTTTATCAGTGCTATAAGGCACAGTAAATTTTAATATTACCATTTTCTTTTTATTCTGTAAAAATCTCTCTCTGTCAGGAATGCTGAAAAAAATAGAAGAAGAATTTATAAGAACTGAATAATGAACATCCAGTGGGTGTTCCATCTTTATTTATTCATATATGAAGCAAATTCTTATTGATCATGAATCTATGCCAGGCTAATGTTGTGGATACCAGGAATATGTCCAATTAAAAAAAAAAAGTCATAATCTTTACCTTCATGGAGCTTGCAGTCTCTTAGAAAAATCGGACATTATTCAAAGAATCACACATATTTGTAAAATTACAACTGTCACAACTACTAGAGAAGTGAGGAATATAGGCCTCTGATAGTATACGTAACAATTATTATTCTAATCAGACGAGATTGGGCGCGTTCAGGGTGGTATGGCCATAGACTTATTATTCTAATCAAAAAGGGTCATACATAGCTACCCTGAGGAAGTGTTAATTGAGTTGATTTATGAAAATGAACAAGAATTTACTTGAAGAACTTTCAGGAAGGCCAATCCATTTGGTGGGAATAGCATATACAAAGACTATATGCATCAGGAAGAAGTGCTGGAAAGGAAAATGGTCCAGTGTGTATATGTTGAGGTAGGTTGAGGATAGTCTATCTAAGTATGTATAGGCTATGTTAAAGAGTTTAATCCTTTTCCTAAGAGCAGTACAATCTGTGGAAAACCTTTAACTGTGACAGGGGATAGTATTAGACTTGCTCTCCAGAAAGATTACTTTGACTGCACTAAGAAGATTAAGAGAAGAAAATGGTAGATTTCAGGTAGGCTCCTAATGAGCCCATAAAAGCAATGGTGAGAGCTGGAAATAGTAGAGAAGTGGATAGATATTAGGATTTCCACATGGTAGAATCAACAGTGACAGACATGATAGGAAGCACAAGATGGGAAAATATAATGAGACCACCAAGATTTAAGACTTCTGTGAAAGGATATTCATTGAAGCAGGAGACACTGGTGGAGGACTGGTTAGAGTCAAACACATGAATATGGTCTTGGCCATGTTAAATCTGAGGTATTTTTGAGACATATGATAGAAGTGTAGTTACATATATCAGTCTATATTCCAGAGCTCATATCTGTATCTAGAAATACAAATTTATAAATCTCATGTATGAATGGGGACAATGGAAGTAATGGATATAAATGGAATTGCTTAGGCAGAAGATCTCAAATGAGAGAAGTCTGTAAGGCCCAACTCCAGAGCATTGCCAATGTGAACTTGAAAAAAAGAACTGAAAAAGAAACTTATATCATGTCATGAAATTCAAGGAAAAGAGTGTTTTTGATGGAGATAACAGTCATCACTGTCAAATATCAAGAAACCTAAACAGATGAGCACTAAGTTGTGTCCACTTGACTCAGCAATACAAAAATTATGAAGTACTGTGTCCATTGAATAATAAAGTACTTAACAATATGGGCACAAGAGAATCTTCCCGGACTTACCAGGAGGTTTGGAAATAGAGACAAATCTTTAGAGAAAGCTGTGAAAAAGGGAAGAGAAAAGGCAATCAGATTCAGAAGTTATGAAGAAGAGGACAGGCTTTTCTGTTTTCATTTTTGTTCTAATGCAAAGTAGTTACAGAATCTTTTCACAGGAAATTTACAGTTGACAGGATGATGTTTAATACATAAAAGACAGGAGATTAAATAATTGAAAGAGAGAATTTTATTGGTAAGTTTACTGATGGAGGGACAGTTTTGGGAAGGAAGACAGCTCATCCATTGTAAACAGAGGTTAAATAGATAGATTGGGTGTGGGATATAAGTTAGAGATAGAAATAAGCCTGAATTTTAATCTGATATCTTCTATGTTCCCTATAAAATAGCAGTGAAAGTCATCTTACAAGAGTTGGGGCAGGGAGTACTGAGAAGATTAAAGGTTTCATGAGGGTAAGGATTTGAAAAGCAGAAACTGGACAAGTAAATAGAAATGTATGCATAAATAGATAAATAAATGATAAGGAAGGAAATGAAAGAAGGAAGGAAGGGAGAGAAGGGGGAGGGGAGGGTGAATGGACAGAGGGGGGACAGAAGGAAAGAAGTATGGAAGGAAGGAAGAAGGAAGGAAGGAAGGAAGGAAGGAAGGAAGGAAAGAAGAAAGGAAGAAAGGCAGTGGAAGGAGGGAGGGAGGGCAGGAATGATTATTTGTTTCTGATCATTTTTGGTATTTTGGTAATGTTCAAGAAGTTTTTGGGCTATCTTTATGAATCTGTGGTTCTTGGCTTTTTTTTTTTTTCCTGCTCCAGTAAAACTTCTTTCATACAAGTAAGGACTATCACATATTTATATCAAGCCAAATGATCTACTGTATTACTGATTTTGGAGAAGAGGGTGAGGTACTTCCTTAGGAAGGTGTATCCAAATCTGAGAGATAGGAAAACATGTGCATATATGCTTATGCTGTGTCTGTACATAAAAGTATTTTACATTTACTTGTAATAAGTAATGTACATTTACATGTAATAAGGCCATTAAATAATTCCAATATACCCTCCACAAGGAGACAGAGAATTTCTCCTTAAAAACAGGATAGCCAAGTGTTAAAAGTGGACCAGAATTTAGGAAGCTCTCCATAGGAAAATGATAAGTAATTATTATGTTTAGTATATATTTTAGCAGATGTAATATAATCAGTTTCCTTTTCCAAAGAGAAAGCACATATTATTCCCTAGATATCTTTTTTCCATTATAGAAATTCGTTCATGATACTTTTAAGTATCTATTAGTAGAATTAGTATATGAATATTCCAATTCACAATCATTTAAGTGTTAAACATTTAATTATTTATCAGCAAAATATTGACAAACATTTACAAGTATTCCATCAACTTGTCAGTAAGTCCTTCCTTAGGGGAAATTTTCTGATTTTAATTCAGTCATAAAATTCTTTGGGTCACTAGTGCATCAATTACTAAATTACTGATCCATAGTACTATAATGTCCTGAAAAGTAAACACAACTTTTGAAAGCCTAATTGAATCTTGCAGAGATATTTATTCACCACTGAATTAAGATAAACGAGTCATCTCACAATAATCACACTAAACTTATGTACATTCATTTCACAAATGGATATACTGAAGTTTAGAAAAGACAGAACTAGAGAGATAAGGATCCAAGGTGGATTTTCAACCTGAAAAGACCTAATTCCTAATATCTAGCTACAGAAAATAAATACATGAGTTTGAAAGCAATAACAATTATTTCTCTGAAAGTTCATTTTAATGTAATTTTATTGAGTTTAATACCTCTCTGTTAATAATTATAAACTCACAGTGTTTATACTAATATGACCTTGTTGCAATGTAAATAGTGTAATTTTAAAAACCCACAAAATTTTAGACTCTTTTAAGGTAAAGATGGTCCTAAAACTAGTTATCTTAACCACCTACTATATGGGTTACTTGGAAAACAAAGGAGTTTTTGCAGTGTGTCAGCGGTTACCAGCACAGGTTTGGGAGTAAGAAAAACCAAGCTTTAGTACTGGATTATGTGTTTATTAGCCTAACTAAATGAGTTACTTAATTCTTGTAGTTTCCCCATCTATGAAATGGAGGGGAAAACACATAATTCATGATTTATTGTAAGGATTAGATAAGAAAATTTATTTAACTACTTAGTGCGGGACCTCGCAGCAAATATATATGGGCTGGAAAATATGTATAAATGTAGATATATACACACATACAAACACACATGAAGTTTAAATTTAGCTTAGAATAGTTTTGAGGCAATTATTACTTTAGAGACTAGATTTATTTGAAGTGATTTAGCTTTCCATTAGGTATGTTACTTTCCATGTTTTTGTGTTTTTGTTTTTGCTTGTTTGTTTATTTGTTTTGGTCTCCAAAAAACAAAAACAAAAAAAACCAAAAAAACAGTTTCTATACTCCTTCATAAAACAATGCAAAGGAAAGAAAAATATTAACAAAATGTTCAACAATTACTATTGTCTGTATTTATCTGGAAGGAGCTTCCCACAGCTTCAATCATAGCCATGGATCATTATTTCAAACCAAGTATGTCTTTTAGGTATTTAAATGTGTGTTCTCATATCAAGGAATTGAAATGTAATCCATTTGTTCTGTGATCTCACTGCAATTCTGCTAAATGTTTCAAATAAGTAAAACAGCATGTATTGTAGATTTGAGTGCTATCACCGAATCTAAAGAGATACACATTGAAAAGAAGGGTTGTTACTCCAAGAAAAATTAGGTCTACTTAATCTTTAATTTTTCATTAAAACATTTCTGAGGTTTATACAATAAAATCATGGTAGAGACTTCCAGCAAATGACATTATAGCTTAGAGCTATATGAAAGTTCTAACAAATTATAATATATTTAGAGCTTAATAATATAAATTCTGGGGGTGCCTTGGTGGCTCAGTTGGTTATGCATCTGCCTTCAGCTCAGGTCATGACCCCAAGGTCCTGGATCGAGCCCCACATCGGGTTTCTTGCTCAGTGAACAGCCTGCTTGTCCCTCTCCCTCTGTCTGTTGTTCCCCCTGTTTGTGCTCTCTCTCTCTCTCTTTCTCTCTCTCTGTGTCAAATAAATAAAGTCTTTAAAAAATATATGTACTTCTGATGCAGAGAATATATATATATATATATATATAGAGAGAGAGAGAGAGAGAGAGAGAGAGAAAGAATATATATATAATATATGTATACTTCTGATGCAAAGAAATCTAAACCAAGAGTAAAATGCTATGTTGAGGGAGTTTTTTAATTTATCTGCTTAATAATTTACATGTTAAGAACATAATTATATATCTTGGGAGCATTTTCTCAGAAAGAATTCTTTAGAATAAGTTTTGCCTTTGCTCCTGTGCTAATGATGGCTTTGATAAAATGACCCAAGGAAAAAAGACAATTTCCTTCAGGTATACTGGGTCTGAAATATTCTTCACTGATTTCACATGCACTGATAACATGAACAAGGTAATTTCTTCTGACTCTGGTAGGGCAAGATTTGCAGTGAGAAATGCAAAATTTACACAGAGTTTGCCTCTAAGAAATCTCTGCAGTGTTTTTCAGTTTATATAAAAAGACTAAAGACGTTGCCGGAGGCATCTGTTTTCTTTTCCTTAAGGCAGGCTGAAGCACCACAAATCAAATTGTTTTTCACATTGTTCATTTAATATTTTCTCTTTCAATTTCTCAGAGAGCCGACATAGGGATTTCTGCTTTAACCATCACCCCGGATCGTGAGAATGTGGTGGACTTTACAACACGCTATATGGACTACTCAGTGGGAGTACTACTTCGAAGGGCTGAAAAGACAGTGGATATGTTTGCCTGTCTTGCACCATTTGATCTGTCTCTATGGGCTTGCATCGCTGGCACTGTTCTTCTGGTGGGTCTTCTGGTCTATCTCCTGAATTGGCTTAATCCTCCACGATTACAAATGGGATCAATGACTTCTACTACTCTCTACAATTCCATGTGGTTTGTGTATGGATCCTTTGTACAGCAAGGTAAGGAGAAAAAAATGCTTTTTAGTCTAAAAAAGGAATATGTTTCAAATGCCATGAATCAGTTAAGAATGTTCTGTATCTGACATCAATAAGTGTTCTAAAGGGTCTTCACAGAAATGCTCAGAAAAGAATATTTCCTACCCTTTCCTAGAGGATCTCAAGCACAGCAGGTTTTCCACAAAAATGGTTCATTATCTTTTGATGTAGGTTCAATTTCATCAACAAAGCCAAAAATGAATGTCAGAGGTAAGGTTAACAAGAAACTCAAGATCAGATTTCCCCTCCTCCTCCACTAATTTTTTTTTTTCCTTTCTCTGACATTCTGAGAAATAGCCTTATTGGGATGAAATAGCTTACTACCAGAACAGACACTGTTTAATTATTTACATATGTAAGACATGTTGGGACTGGTTCTTTGTTCAGAGACATTATTTAATATATTAAAAATATTCAGTGACAGTGAAAAACTTTGATTAATTTAAGATTCTGATAACAAATATTGTCTTATCTTTCATCTTTTTTTAAGATTTTATTTATTTATTTGACAGAGATCACAAGTAGGCAGAGAGAGAGGAGGGGAAGCAGGCTCCCTGCTGAGCAGAGAGCCTGATGTGAGACTCGATCCCAGACCCTGGGATCATGACCTGAGCCAAAGGCAGAGGCTTTAACCCACTGAGCCACCCAGATGCCCCTTATCTTTCATCTTAATAGTTAATTAATCTTTACCAATGATTTAACTTTTAACTTCATTATATTCTAAAGAATGTCTTTGTTTTGTTATTCAATATTTAATCTTCCCTATTCTTTAAAGTTGTCTAGTTAATTCTATTACTCTCACCATTTTAGAATAGAACAATACTTACTAAACTCCTTTTTTGAGACTATTGTCATTGCACAGAATGAAATAATAAAATACTTAGGGGATTGATAGTTTCTTACAAACCTATCACATATATTAAAGAGGAGAAATATGTGTCACAATGAAGATACATGACACTTTTGCCTTAATATTTATAAATTTCAATAGCATCTTCTTTTTTATTCACACTTGCTATTAGATCTTTCATTAAATTTGAGTAATTGTTCTCAACTGCAAACTCCTGATTGAGTCCACTGGTCCAGAGATGGCCTAGGACAGAGCTCTAAGAAAAGGAATGGGTTAGAGGAGCTTTCAGTGGCAACTGATAAGGAGTAATGAGAAAGACCCAAGTATCTTGTATAGCATGTAGTGGTATACATACCAAATAAAGACAATATTTAAAGATGGCAGGTTTGGCCAACTACATTAAACATTTCAAAAAATCAAGTAAAAGTAAGACTTGAAAGATACTTACTGTATTTAGCAATGAACTTGTTATTGGTAGTATTCCAGTGACTGTAGCTGCATCACCAGATCCTCCAAAACCTACCGATTCTGTGGGTCAGAAGTTTAGACAAGACATAGGAAGGATGGTTTGTCTTTACTCAGTGATGTCTGAGGACTCAACTAGACAACTCAGAAAATGAACTAATCTGAAGGCTTGTCCATTTCAGTTACATGTCTGGTAACTGATGCTGGCTGAGGGCTGGTAGCTTCAGTTTTCTTATATGGTCTCTCTTCATGGGATAGTGTGGCCCTTCTCACAGAATGGTAGTTAATTTCTCCATAAAGAGCATTCCAGAAAGAGAAAAAAAGAGTCAATGAAACAAAAAAATGTTACAGTCCAGGTTGGGGATCACAAACTTGTATGATGGTGTGAGTTCCTCATAGGAACATCCTATGATGTAGGGAACATCCTGGTTGTGCCTGTCTCATGACTTTGTTATAAGAATTAAAACAGGTAAAATTATGAAGTTATTAGATAAAATAACTCATATAAGGGTCACATAATTGCTTACCAGATAAGTAAAAAATGAAAACAAATCAGACTCAGCTATGGATAGTTAGGCACATAGAAAAAGGACAACAAAGCAAATGATTTTAGATTATGGGCAAGATAATGGTTAAAATGGTAGCTCGTAGGGTACATGAAGCAATAAAAAAATAGAAAGACCAATAATGACAATTCAAGAAGAGTAAGATGGGAGAGTAATAGAGTAGTAGTGGGAGAGAATAGAGTTCTTGATGAGGTCAAAGAATAAAAGTGGAAATATCAGTGTGAGGGAGTTTGAAGTTTGTATTTATGGATTCCTGAAGTTAAGTACTGGTGAGGGACTTCAAAGCTGATCAAGGAATTGAGAGCCCAGAGGATTAAATGAACCATCTGCAATGATAGTCAGTTCAGATTGGAGAGAAAGAAAATGAGCCAGGTGCCAAAGTCGTCAATAAATGAGGAGAAAGAGCTAAGAGATGCTGATAGATATGAGCAGTCTAAAAATAAATGTTGGTATAGTTAGATGTAAATAACCTTTGTTTTCACCTTACTTCTTCCCAATCCACCCAATTTTCTGTACATAGTTTTAATAACCACCAATATTCAGTTGACCACCAAACCTACATCACCCATTCTTTGATTTTTGTTTTATATATCCAGCTGCTCACTAGACCACTCTCTGGATATAGCAAAAGCACCATGATTTCCAACATGTCAAACATTGAATTTATTTTACACTTTAAAGCTTTGTAGCTTCTCATATTCTTTATTCCAGTTGATGCATTGCCAGCCACTCAGATACACAGGTTAGAATCTTTGAAAACAGTTTTGGTTTCGTCTTCCTTCTATCCTTTATATCCAACTGTTATCAAGCCCTATGAATTTTACCTTCTAAATATTTCTAGAAGTGAAAAGCTTGTCTCACCTAGACAGATAAGCCTACACTGTTACCTAGATTAGACCTACTTCATTTCTCCTCTGAACTATAAGAATCTTGTTAACAGGTCTTTCTTTTTTGTTTTGTCCCCTGCAAACATATGTTCCACATACTTGCATATATATTCAAGTTATTTCTATCAGGGAGAGCTAAACACATAATTCCCATTCTTTAAATATTTTCTTGGCTCCTCAATGCTCACAGTTTAGAAGTCTGAGTTATTTGGAACAGGAACAGTATTCTACCATTGGGCTCCTGTCCCGGGCTCAATTCTCATCTCTTACCACCAATGCCTCACATTTAATTGTTCAGTTACACCAAATGGCTTTTGTCCTTGAACACAAGACTGTGTCATGACTCTTTGCCATTGCTTCTGTTCCTTTCAGTTCCTGAAATGTCTTTATTACTAACCTGCTTAATCTCTATTCTTACTCTTTGCTTTCATATGGTAATTTACTATGCATCCTCTATTTCTTCTTTTGAACTCACTTCTTTTAGGAAATATTTGCTGGGGTTAGGAACCATCTTCTAAACTTCTGAAGATATATTTATTATAACACTTATAAACTATTATGTAATTGCCTTTTCATTTGTCTCCATCTGAGTCCTTTGAACATAAAACAGTGTCTTATCTTTATAGTCCCTTTGCCTATAGCTCAGTGTCTTGTACATATTAAGTGCTTGATAAATACAAACTGATCAACTAAATGAATAAATACATGCTAAATACTTAACAAAACAAAGCATGGCATTAACTGCAATATTGTGCTTATTAGATTATAATGTGTTCCCCAATGATCTAAATTCACTAAACCTAACAGGAAATTACTCAGAATGTCTCTACTGGTGTATTTTATTAAGTAGCTAAGATGAGGAACTTATAAATAAGGTATCCAATTTGCTGAACCTTTATTTCTTAGGATGTTGACATGCTTTCTGAACTCTGCCTCCAGGTAGCCAAACTAATTTTGGGGGCACATCCAAGAGAAAAAGATAAGTAAAATTACCCATATGGTTAGCATGATTTTCTAGTTATGTAAACATGACACAGATATCAAAAGTTATAAATATGTTAAGCTTTTCCATCCCAACTGAGCCTTTAAATGAATTGTACAGCCTGTAGGTTGATTGTACATTAATACAAATTTCTAGTGATGGATAATGTGGAATTGCGTATGGTTAACTACTTCATCTCTGAAATGTTGCCATTCTTCCTAACAATGAAAAGATCAATTCGCGAAAAGATACAGAAAGCAACTTTACATTTTGATTAAAAATAAATTAAGGAAAAGCTCCTAAACTCTATGAAAAAAAGAATCAGTCAATGACAGTGTCCATAGACAGGCAATGACGTTAAAATTAGTGATAATTTTCAACAAAAATATAGTCTTTTTAAGAAGTACAGCTGTTATTCAGATTACAGTCTTTACTGAGTCACTAGATCAGATTGAATAGGGATAAAAAGCATTTCATGTATTATCGGATGTATTTCTGAAAAAACAGTTTAGGGACAGCTAAAAGAAAAATGATAAATATATGCCAGTTGTTTACTAATTCTGATTTTTAAAAAAAGTCTGTAACTTCAAAGCATTCTGGAAAAATAGCTCAGGGAATCCAACTGTGCAAAAGCAGTATGGCCCATTATAGAGATAAACTTAGTACATCTGTTTGGCTGAAACATTAAAGCTTGTGAATTAGATAGTTAAATGCATGAATGAGAGACCAATTTTATGCAAGTTTTGTTGTCATTTTATATCCTCCTTTATTTCCATGTCTACATGCATTTCTCTGCAGTCAACATACTTAAACAACTAGGGTTTGATTTTTTGAAGATCCCTTATGTTTTGTTTATGTGAAGTAATTCTTAATATCATCTGGGCCTGGGGGTGGGAGGCCTCTATGACTTTTTCACACATATGGTTGAATACAATTTGTTTGCTGTTTACTTGCAAAAGGAAATTTCAGAGTTTGCCTCAGCTGCTTTTGTCTGATTGTAGAATGTACAAATATTTATAATCATGTAAAATATTTAAAGTTATTACATGTGTTTATTTACCAGCAAGCATTTATTAAGTACCAACTATATGGCAGGAATAGGAAGAAGAAAAGGAAAACAAGGAATAACTACATCTACTGGTTTACTTACTGTTTCTTGGGCATGCTGTATGTCATGCCCAACTTAGATGTTTTGAGTGTGGTCATAAATAAGAAAGATACAGTTCTAGCAGGCTTGGAACCATCTAAATGGGCCATAGCCAAATGGGACCAAAAAAACCCCTTCCGATGAGAAGAGCAGACAGAATTATATTGGCAAGAATAAAGAAAGATAATTCCTTTGAAGCTTTCTTAAAGATCAAATAGCTCCACTGATGCCAGTGATGAATAGAAAGGGGGCCTTTAGGAATAGTAGAAGATAACCTGATGGCTGCTGCTCAAGAGTTAACGGGAGAGGCATTGCTCAGTCTTTGAGATCCAGGACAATTTTTGGAAGAAAATAAAGAGCTCTTTCCACTGCCAGATGGATTGCACTGCTACAAGACTCACAACTTTCTCATTTCCACACACACAAAAAGGAATCAGACATTCTTCTCTATCAAACTAGGCAACTAAAGAGATTGTTGATGAGAGAGCATCTCTTTAAAACTTTGCATAGGAAAATAACTCAAAAAGACATCCATTTTTATAGTGTAGATATCAAATATACGAAATTTATCAATGTCCTAGTTGCAAAACCCCAAAGGATTCAAACCTTGTAATGCAGTAGCTAAATCCATTCCTTTGTAATGTTATCTGATCGTTCACGTTCAATTTGAATATAACAAAAATGATATTGGCTAACTCTTGTTTACTGACCCTAATGAACGCAGGGAAAATGAGAGTAATTCCCAGTGACAGGCTAACCGGACTATAGAGACAAATTTCTTTCTACTTTCTGTTCTTATGGATATTAACTCAAAAAAGTTCTCTGTAATCGTTATTTAGGTTCAAAAAACATCTCTGTTGTTGCTAATTGTGATTGGCAGTCCTTAACAAAGGGAGTGCCAAGCATCCTGAGAACTGTCACATCCACTTGAGAATTTCCCCATGCTGATTTAAAACATGACAAGGTGCTCATTTTCTTTCATTTTATCACCAGAATTCACCACCAAAGGAAAAAAAAAAAGGTAGTTGAGCTTTCACGTTCTCAGATACTATTCTAAGTCTATCCTTATGGGTGTGGGGAATGAGTAATTTGTGTGATAGAAAACAATGCAGGGATGCTAAGATGGGAATCCATTGGTTTACATTTCCAATGAACTGTAATGAGCTGCTAAGCAATGATTCCATGAATTATAAGTATGTAATATGCCCCTGAATTTCATTTATTTTAATACCAGCTCTTCATGATTTGAGCCAGAAAATCCTTTCTCATGCTAAACTGGGCTTTTGAAGAGGTGAAAGTCATCAAGGCATATGAGGCAAAAAAATCAGATTTCTGCTCAGAAAATGCTTACCGAACAAGAACTGGTGAAAACATTTTCTCAACTACTTTGAACTCCTTAAGAATGCATACATAATTAAAAGCGTTATTTTAGTATTTAAGGAAACAAAGGAGTGGTTTCCTCAGAGCCATTTAAAAAAAAAAATCAACACTGAAAAGTGATTTTAAGATACTCTGAGTTGGGTTTTTATTCTTCCCCAAGTGCTATAAGAAAAAAAAAAGTTTTAAAAAATCTAAATTTAGGGGCGCCTGAGTGGCTCAGTCATTAACGTTTGCCTTTGGCTCAGGATTCTGGGGTTGAGCCCCACATCGGGCTCCCTGCTCAGAGGGAAACCAGATTCTCCTCTCACTGCCCCTGCTTTTGTTCCCTCTCTCGCTGTGTCTCTCTCTGTCAAGTAAATAAATAAAATCTTTTAAAAAAATCTAAATTTAAGTGATGGAAAAGGAGGTGTCATGGGTCCTTTAAAATAACATTGATATCATGGTAGTACTCAGTACTTACGGTATCATGTTACAAAACCCCTCAGCTTAAGTAACAGGAATAGGGTCAGACATCACCCAAGATAAATTTATTCTAAAGATCATTTAGGATTGATCAAAGTTAAACTATTGGGATCAAAAGACTATAGGTGGTAATAGAGACCATCAGTTTAGAATATAAATTTGGAAATTCAATTTTTGTTTGACCTGAATCCATATTTCTCCCTTCACCTATGAATACATATTTAAAAGGTAATAACAATGACAGTTGCCCTAGCACTAAGATGCATACTTAAAAGCCAACTATATTCTCTGGTTTACAACATTGATTAGTAATAAAGTCCTGTGATACTTTTGTTAAATACCCTTGAATGTGGCATAGACTTTAATTTTTCACAATTTTAAGGCAGAGAAATTACAATGTATAATATATAAATTCACATCACATATCATATATAATAGCATCCCTTATTTGTAAGCTACATTTCTTGATGACAATCGTTCGTCTTTATATTAAGATTTAACAAAACACCGATGCATGACCCATATGTCCATGCTTTGGACACATAAAATTGCTCTTTGATTTGTGGCCATGACTAAAATTTATAGAGTCTCTTTATATTTACAGCTCTGTCTCTTCGACTCTAAATTAGCAATCCATTTGGGGCAGCTACGTAGTTTATCCTGTCTGTTCCACTTGTTTCCTAGCACTTAATGTTTATATCTACGTATTTTATAGTACTTGAGCATGTACGTACAGTATTTCTTCTGCCTGTATGATTTCAAATTCTTTTTTCTCCAGCAAACATCTGTTTAGTTATTAAATAAGAATTATTTATCTAGTCACGAGGGTGAGGAGGACAGCATGGTGTCTGTCTTCATGGAGCTTTCAACGTTCAAGAGAAACAAACTGGTAAACACATAGCTCCATCACAGAATCATAATTATCATGTTGAGGAAACCACGAGTCATGATGAGCTTAGAGTTTACAGGCATGCTGCTATTTGGCGCACTGTAATTAGGTCAAATACGTACAAAGTCATGACCTATCAAAATGAGGAACACAGACTTGGAACCAATTTTTTACCTAGTGACAACGGAAGAAATGAATTGTCCAATCAAGTCATTCTATCTTTGCTTTCTGATCTATAAAATAAAGTGCTAAATTTTAAAATTTTCTTTCAGCTCTAACATTGTAGGATTCTATCATCAATATCTAATTTAAGAACTATTTTCATATCTTTGTGTTTCTTTGAGATAGAGCTCAGTTTTAAATCCTGTATCTACCATTACTAACTGTATGACATTGGACAAGTTGCTTAACCTCTAGGTGCCTCAGTTCTCTGAATAATAATTGCCTGCTTCATCAGGTGTTTGAAAAATTGATTGCTCATGGATATAAAACACTTAAAACTGTGTGCATGACAAAATAGGCACTCAACATTGTAATTACCTCAACATTTTTGCAGGCCACAGCAAGAGATAGAATCAACCATATTGTTTAAAACTTTATACACTCATAATTACCTCACAGAAGATAAGCTTTATTTCAAAGAAACACTTAATTAGGCATAAGGAAATATATTAGGAAAACTAGTCTAGCTGATGAAAATGCTTATAGTAAAAACCATATACTAAAATATTCAGAATAACTTTGTCATTCAGCTAGATATGAAAAACTAAAAGCATTTTTTTCCCATGTAAGTACATCATCATCACATATATTGTGATAAACTGTAGCACAGCAGGGCCCAAGATGCAACAAATAATGGACTCAGACTGAATGGAATTACGTTTTGATTCAGGATGCTTCTAATTTATATATTAAGTCCTTAAAAAGATTGAATAATTTTAGGAGATTAATCTGTAAGGACTGTGTAAATGTGTTTTGTTTTTGGAATTATGTTTTGAAATCTGTAACTAAAATAGCACAAAATTGAGTATGAACATCATATAGAAGGTTAATTTTCCTAAACTAATCAATGCTCACAGACTGCCTCTGATGGCAGCTTAGAACCATTTGGATCCATTCTAGAATTGAAATGATGATGATGGTACTTCAGTTTTTGCTTATTACACTCACAAGGCCAGTATTGAAACTTAGAATATTTAATAATTTTTGAAGCATAATTGGCATATATTACATTAGTTTCAAGTATACAACATAATGATTTGATATTTGTACACATCGTGAAATGATCACCACAATAAATCTAATAAGCACATGTAGTTACAGAATTTTTTATGATGAGAACTTTTAAGATTTACTCACAGCAACTTTCAAATACGTAATGTGGTATTATTGACAATAGTCACTATGCTGTACATTACATCCCTGTGACTTATTTATTTTATAACTGGAAGTTTGTACCTTTTGCTTCCTTTCACCCATTTGGCCTGCCTCTGGCAATCACCAGTCTGTCCTCTGTGTCTGTGTGCTCAGTTTTTTAATCTGTTTTGCTTTTTGGAGTCCACATGTAAGTGAGACCATAAGGTATTTGCCTTTCTCTGTCTGACTTATCTCACTTAGCATATGCCCTCAAGTGCTGTCCATGTTGTTGCAAATGGCAAGATTTCATTTTCTTCCATGACTGAATAATATTCCATGATATACACTGAAATATTATTTAGACATGGAAAAGAATGAAAAAATTTATATGCATATATAACATGTATGACTATATATAACATATTTCTTTACTTATTCATCAATCATAATGGACACTCTGGTTGCTTTTGTTTCTTAGCTATTCTTTTGTTTTTGCTTTTGTTTTTAAATATTTTATTTATTTGACAGAGAGAGACACAGCAAGAGAGGGAACTCAAGCAGAGAGAATAGGACAGGGGAAGCAGGCTTCCTGCCAAGCAGGGTGCCTGATGTGGGGCTCCATCCCAGGATCCTAAGATCACGACCTGAGCAGAAGGCAGATGCTTAATGACTGAGCCACCCAGGCACCCCTTAGCTATTGTAAATAATGCTGCAAGGAGCAGGGGAATACAAATATCTTTCCAAGTTAGTGTTTTCATTTTCTTTGGTTAAATACCCAGAAGTGGAATTGCTGGAATATATGGTAGTTTTGTTTTTAATTTTTTGAAGAAGGTCCATACTGTTTTCCAGGGCATCTGCCCCGGTTTGCGTTCCTCCCAACAGTGCTCAAGGGTTCCCTCTCTCCACATCCTTGCCAGCACTTATTAATTTTTGTCTTTTTGATAATAGCTGTTCTAATAGGTGTTGAGGCGATAGTTCATTGCAGTTTTAATTTGCATCTCCCTGATGATTAGTGATATTGAACATCATGTGTCTTCTTTGGAAAAATGTCTATTTGGATCCTTTGCCCAACTTTTACACAGACTTTTTTTTTTGCTATTGAGTTGTATGAGTTTTTTATATATTTTGGATATTAGCCCCTTAGCAGATATATGATTTGCAGCTATTTTCTCCCACTCGATACATTGCCTTTTCATTTTGTTGGTGTTTTCCTTTGCTGTGCAGAAGCTTTTTAGTTCAACATAGTCCCACTTGTTTACTTTTACTTTTGTTGCCCTTGTTTTTGGTGTCAAATCCAAAAAAAAATCATTGCCAAGAGCAATGTCAAGAAGTTTACCACCTATGTTTTCTTCCAGGAGTTTTATGGATTCAGGTCTTACATTCAAGTCTTTAATCCATTTTGAGTTCATTTTTGTCTATGGTATAAGGTAGTAATCCAGTTTCATTCTTTTGCAATATCAATAACTATTTGGTTGTTTAATATATTGATAAAACTAAAAGCAATCTTATCGCTTATAAATAAATATAACCCATATTAAATATTATGCTAAAATTTTAAATTCATTGATGGAATTCCTTTAAATTTAAGAATTGCTAAACTGTAGTTTCATCATTAACATACATGGAATGCTTATAGATACTTTTGAAATATAATGCATAGGAAAGTTATAAGTAATATAGTTAAATATATGTACCCTTTAGTTTATATTATTGCAGCACTGGAATATATAACATCAGATTTAAGGTTAATTTTAAGATGAAAACAATTTCTAAGTAACCAGTAAAATTTGTGACTTCCATCTGATAAAATCAAAGCACATAATGGTATTGTGAGTTAAATTTGTGGGTTAAAGCAAAGAATATGCCATGTCAGTATTCACAAGGTTAATTCTAAATTAAACTGTCTTTGATATTATTTAATCAATATTAATAACCTAAAAATAAATTATTGAAAAAGAATAAAAGATATTTGGAGACTTTTCCAAAAATTATTTTAATAGTTTCTGCTGAAAGAAGTTACTAAGTTCCTAAAGCAACAATCATTTGTGTCCTAAAATAGAATTTTTTGAGAAGTCTGTATTTTAAGCAGAGGTGATTGTAATATTTTTGGCTTTGAAATTTTGAGATAGTATGATTTCACATAATTATCTACAAAGTCATGAAGAATTGTTGACAGTTTTCTCTTCTACCTTAGATCCTTTCTAATATCTGATGGTCTCTCCTTTCCTTCTAAATATAAAGTAACTTTGCTATATCAGCAGGGCTGCAGCAAGCACTACATTTCTGTACTATTGCTATACTACTCTCAGAGTCAAGTCCACTTAGTCCTCAGTCCTCTGCCTTACATCACCACCCAAGGAGTACTATAATCCTCTAGAAATGCATTGCCTGGAGTGTGGCACTGCTTAATAAATCACTTCATCTTATTTATCTTTCTCTTAACATATATCTAGCAGCAGGAACCAGTATGCTGTGACAATGTTAAGTTCTATTGACATTTTCTCTTAATTAACTACACCACTGGCCACCAACTTAACACTGGGAATAAACTTCCTTTATTTAATGTTATCTTGAACAAAGGAAGTCTTAAGTTTGTCATGTATTCATTGTTTTAACAGATATCAAAATATCTTTATTTTTTCAGACCAGCCTATTCTGCTGAGAAAATAAAAAAAATTTGTATGTAAAATTCATGTTGCACTATTTCTGAATTAGACAAATGACCAATTAAACAAGTGTACTTTTCCATTAGATATCTTAATGAATATATGAGAGCTCTATTATATAGGCCTGAATTCCTCTGTGATACTACTTCCTCAATCAATGGACTGACTTTTATGCATGTTTTTCAAAGAAACATTTCTTTTGGGGTTAAAACATGTTTTACATACTTTAAATCTAAGAGTTTGGGGTCCAAATTATAAGTCACTTATTTATTCAACATTATTGAATGTCTACAATGTGACAGACACTCCTCAAGTTCCTGGAGATACCTTCCTGAGAAAAACAAAAATTCAGGCTTTTATGGAGCTGTTATTTTAGTGAAGAGAGGCGGGTAAAAAACAATAGGCTAAATACATACATACATACATACATACATAAGTAAATGACACAGTGTATCAGAACTCAAATACTATAGAAAAAGTAGCTCAGAAGGAAGGGAATTTGAAGTATATATGGAAGGGTCACAGTTTTCAATAGGTTCAGTAGGTTCATTTAAGTAAGCCTCTAAGCATTTGAGATTGGAGCAAGGACCTGGAGGATGGGAAGGAATGTGCTGTAGAGATATTGAAGCGGTGGGCAAGGGGGTCAGGTGTAGGGAATCACAAATACAATGACCTGCTCCAAGAGGCCAGAAGGACAACTTAGTAGGAGGAGAGGTCAGAGACATCCCTAAACTCAGATGAGATTAGGCTGTATAATTTTTGGCTTCTACTTTGCAGTAATGAAGAGTCACTGGAGTGTTTTAAGTAGAGGAGTGGCAGGACAAACATTTAGATAAATTAAAAAAAAAAAAAGGTTTTAGAAGGCATTAACTGTTAAACTGTTCTCTGTTGTGTTTCCAAGTCCTCCAGCATAATTAGGGATTTAAGAACTGTTTCAAAAAATCATAGATTTGTATCTGAGTCATGACTATATTTCGTAGGTGCATGAATGTTTGTCTATTTAGGCTGATATATATTGCTTACAGCATATGTCCATCCAGTGAATCTTCCAAAAACCTTAACTCCAAGAGCCAGTCACACTCTTTTTTACTCTCCAGATCAAGTAATTATGGTTATCCATTTCAGACAACATATCAACATTAAATGAAAAGGCACATATTACTGCCAGCTTTATTTATGGTAACAGCTCCTGAAGAAAACCAGTCTCTTATAAGTAATCTTACCCAGTGCTCTTGGTAAAAAAGGACTAGAGAGAGGAGCAAGAGTAATGGCATTCTCAGTTTATTTCTTCCTTCTCAATCAACTCCTATATCTTTCTGAAAACAGTAATTGTTATTTTACATAAATTATTTTAGCCCTTTATTTGGACTACATATCTATATTAGATCTAAATATGTATCTATCTATAGATATATAAAGAAATTTAATATATAGAGGTAGTTGTAAATATCTATCCATATATATCTATGCCCATATCTAGATATGGAGAGAGAAATTTTCCCTATACCAAAGTAAACTGCTAGTAACAGTTTGCATTCAGAGTAGAGTTAAATAACTCCCCTGTTCCTAAATCAGTAGTAGTAAACCTCCCTATAGAAAATTTTTCCTGTAAAAGGATGCAATTGAAGATCTTTATTACTTTTATTTGCTTGAAATTTATATATACTTCTCCTTTATCCAAAAAGATTTTAAAATCTGCTAACATTCATAATAGTACTGGGTTCTTTTGCTTCTCTCTCAGAAAAATAAATCAATAACATTTTACTCTCAGTTTCCCTTATCAAGGATTAAAAAATTTGATTAAAAAATTTGATTAAAAAATTTCTTGATTTTTAAATTTACAGTCATTTGGTCACAAAAGACCATCTGGAATATAAGATTAAATAGACACTAGCTTTAGCCACACTGGAAATCTGTAAACTCAGCATCATCCCTCAGAAAACCTTCCTTTGAAAATGATGTGCAGTTCATCCATCAAGGCTATACTTAATCTCTAAGCCATTGGACAAACAAGGTCAAATCTTATGTCGGTGCTGGGAAATAGTACAATTATAGTTGAATAGGTCCCCCTATAGTTGTTGCAGATAGTTGTATAGATAGTGACACTTCTGAAAATGGAATATTTCAAAGTGAATCTGTAATAGTCAATCCTCCAAATATGGAGCATGGTTTAGGTTAAAGAGTGAAAATTAAAATGTTTATATGATGTTCATTGATTTTTTAATTTTTTCTTCTGAACTAGTATTGACCCAATTGACGTTCTACAAATGCTGACTTGAATTGGGTTAAGCAAGTTGGAAATTATATTTGATGACCTGTGCAATTCATTAAAAAGGATAAGCATTAAAACTTACTTTAGTAGCACAAACACATTTTTTATAATAATGTAAGATAATGAAGCTGGCCGCATGCAATGTCCAAGATGGACATTTATAAGTTGGAATGAATAACTTTCGCATTACTAAATTACATAGAATACATACCTAACTGATGAACCAAAAGAGTCATTTGGCTGAGAAAAAGTCATTCCTGGCACCAAAAGGCAATTTAATATGCATTTACACCCAGGAAAGCTTAGAAAATGAACAGTAATTGCAGAGGTCAATCTTGTGAGCTATCGGTTATGCTTCCTTGTTTCACTCTAAGATTTGAGTGCAATGCAATTCAAACCTCAAATCTGACTATCTGAGACTATCATTTAATTTAGGTAGTTTATCAACTGAGAATATTATAAATAATGACATAAGTACATATCCAAAGTGTAGGTGATTCCTCATAGCAAACAAATACTATCATGACAAAGTATTATAAGTTAATAAACATATTACATACATGTTATATATGTTCTATATATAATTATATATATTTCTCCTTTACATGTTTATATATATATATATATCCTTTAGAATACGTCCTCCTGTCACTATATAACTAACATATATATACATATAAACCAACATATTACATGCATGTTGTGTATGTTATATATGTTATAACTATATATATATATATTTATCCTTTACATATGTCTTATATATATATATATATATATATATTTCTCCTTTAGAATACCTCCTTCTGATATGTCACTATAGTTTAATATATTTCACAACACTAACTGATAAAGGTGAAAACAAGTATCGTGTAATGCAAAAGTGTCCAAAAGTAACCCAATGTATATGGTCTTCAAAAACAAGAGACAATGAGGTATATTGTTTAATTTCGCTCTTTGCTTTTAAGTAGTAGCTAAACAGTCTTACAAAATAAGAAGGATTTTCATTTAAAATTGCAGGTTTTTGTTTTTTCTTTTCCTTTACAACATTGTAAAATGCAACTCTACTCTTTTAAATGATTTTAAAATAAACCAGCAAATACAGTGTTTATTAGATATGCATCTTCTGTGTCTAATTTGCTTTACAACTCTTTGGGAAATAAAATTTAAAAATATCTGAAATCAGAGAATTCAAAGGAAGAATGAGAAAAGCCAAGTAGAAAAAAATTATCATTCTCCTTTTTAAAAATGGAAACCAAATTTTTAAATTGCAACATCTGGTGTTAATGAAATGAAATAAGTTTCATAGAAAAAAATCTTTAAATCTTATTAAAACCCTTTTCCACCTTCATTTTGCTTCTGTACAGATGATATTTTAATAATCACTATGAAAGTCACAGTTGCTGTGCTGTCTTATAGATAACTTATAAGGGGGAAAAATGCCACTACTTCCAACTTTTAAGCTTTCTTCTCATAAGATAAGCATCTCCAACAACGCTGCATTTTATAACACTTGTTTTTTCCTGTTTTTAGTTTATTGTCGACTCACCTACAAAAAAACAGTGACGGTAAGAATCCTATAGTGGTTCTGAGAGGTTTGAAAATGGAGATGAAGCTTTCAGGGGCCCTCCCAGGCTGATCTTAAAGTGCTTTGATCTGGTACTTTTGATCTTCAGTTTGACATGTTATTGCTAATCAAGATGCTTTAGCTGGAAAACTTCCCCTTAACACAAAAAAATGTGGAAATTGAAGCTTGAAACAATACTCAGGGTTATATTTTTCTTTTCTGGCTTAAAAATCATATATTTCTTTTCATCAGTTTATGCATTGTCATTTCTTCTCCCAAATTTAATATTTTATTCATGCAGATTAAAGTTAGAATGTTATTGGCAAATGATCTGATAGAGTGTACCTATTAATCATAGTGAAAAAGTTATGTTAAATTATAAATTTAATAACAACATTTAATCCAATAGCTATATGATCTGTGCTATTTAGAGACAGTATGAAGGATGGTATAGAGACTATAAGACTCTTTTTTCTGTTTTAACCTATTTAATTTTTTTTATTATGATATGTTAGTCACCATACAGTATATCATTCGTTTTTGATGTAGTGTTCCATGATTCATTGTGTATAACACCCAGTGCTCCATGCAACGCCAAGTCAATCAGCTGACATGTTAGCCTGAAGAACATTAGCTACCGCCACCTCAAATACAAAAACAGCAGTAAAAATAGAAAAGAGAGAATATATTAGAAATATACATGATAGGATTTAGCACTGAGTATACTGAGTGTCAGTATACAGAAAATACATTCATATATAGATATAAAACAGTAGTTTCACACTGTATATGATGTTTTTGAAATTAAATTATCAGTACATTCTGAAAACCACTTATTCCTTTAGTTATTCTTATATAGCATTATTTATTATTGATATAAGAGCCTATATTATTGTGTGTGTGTCCATATATAATTTGTTTTCCTAAATTTCTTATTATTGTTTGCTTATAAAATTGTAAAAAGTCATTCTGGTGGTTTAATATTTGTACACACCCTTGGTTATTTTCTTAGGAAATTATCCTAAATATGCAACTTCTGAGTTAGATGATATGTATATGCACACTTCTAAGACTGTTGATACTTTCAACCAATCATTATACCATACTCCATATTTGCACATTTTCAATAATTAGAAGTATATAAATTTTAATAGAATTTTAAAGGATTTGTTAAAAAAAACAATAGTAACTTAATGTAATGTAAAATTCAGCTTTACATCACTGCATCACTAGATACCTAGAAGACACTTAAACATACTCAAGCAGAGGCAATTCCTTGGGTATAACACATGGCAACATTAAAACACTGAAAAAATGTGAAATTATTCATTTAGACACAAAAGCTCAGAGTCTGTCACTGATAACTTAATGTTAAGGACATAGACAAAAAGCAGTCTGAAAGTTACCTCAACCATTTAAATGTGTATTACTGGTGTTTATAGATTATACCATGTAATTATACCATATAATGCAGAGGGCCTTTCCAATAACTTAAAAATACAACAGCAAAACCTTTATATACCTAACAATAAAGGAGAGTCATGTTCAAAATGATAATGGGAAGTAGGGGATGGGGGAGTCAGAATCCAAATCCAACAGCTCCATAAAGAGCAGAGAGGACAAAAGAAAAAATTAGCTGATTAAAATTTACCCAAAGTAGCTCATCCAATCCTTAAAATTTTTTTTTAATTTCATTTGTAAAGCACACACACACACACACACACACACACACACACACACACAAAGCATCAAATAATCTCCAAGTTACTATTTCCAGAGCCACCAAAGATTTTTAGGAAGAGGAAGACTCTAAAAGTTGTTATGAAGAGTTTTATTAAGTGGTCCTTCAGTGGCTCAGTCAGTTAAGCATCTGTCTTCAGCTCAGGTCATGATCTCAGGGTCCTGGGATGGAGCCCCAGGCATAGGGCTCCCTGCTCAAAGGGAGCCTGCTTCTCTCTCTCTCTGCAGCTCCCCCGCCTCTGCTCTTTTGCTCATGCTCACTCGCTCACTCACTCTCTCAAATAAATTAAATCTTTAAAGGAAACAACAACAAAGAGCTGTATTAAGCCACAAAGATGACTATCATCCAGTGATTAGTTTGGATTTCATTATTTGTCTGCAAGGGTCAAATATTTTCTAAAGAATCTGTCCACTGAAAAGTTCATTATATGGTAGAGTTAGAATAGGTTTGTACCATGAGTAGCACAATAAAAGAAATAAAAAGGAAAGTTGCAGAAGACTGCACAAGACCTTAGCTCATATGACCATAATTAATATTAATAACAATTCTTTGGAGAATATCTTCACATAAAAACTGCCTACCATGTCTGTTTTTTGAATAGTAGCCTGCATTCTCAAACAATTGCAGGAGTCTCTTGTGTATTACCATATAGGCAGAAAAGCAATTTCTAAGTCTGTGAAACTTGGAATAAACAAAAATACATATTTTTTCTATTTTCCATAGGTCTATTCAGAAAATCAAGGTGAATGAATATCTCCAGGGAAAAGGGAAACAAAAAAATAACTTACTATTTTGTTTGCATGTAAAACTTATAAAGTGAAAGTTTTATCCCCCTGCAAATAACCTATTTAGTCTGAGGTTACTTGTTACAAAGTTATTTGTCAAAGTAATTTAAAAATATATATATAATAGCTATTTACAAATCCAATAATTTGGGCTTATAATTTTTTAATGATTCAATAAAAAGTTTATATTTCATTATTAAAATAGAGAAATGATGAATGTGCCAGTTGAATTATCCCAAGAATGAAGTTAAGGTATACAGAATTGTAGCCCACCTCCCAGAACAATTAAAAAAAAAAAATTTCACCTACCTATTTTCTTTATTATTTATTCATCATTAAAAATCTCTTATTTTTGTAGTATCACCTTCCTCTTATCTTCTTGATATGTTACACCTCCCAAGATCACCAGTTCATTATAATGATGGTGTTTTAAGTTGATTGTTCCATACAGTCATGCAAGAAAGTATTTTGGTCTTAGTAAGTTATTTCTGATACAAAATAATGAGGATTTTTCTCCAAGTTTTGTAAACATCTATACTATTATCATGTTTATTTTAGTATTGTTTGCACGAATCTATCCTAAACTTTTGGCCTGTCAGCCTACAATAATCCTATTTGTCCTTATCGTTGAGGAGAAGAGAGTGAGAAAATTAAGCAGCAATAATAAACCAGAAGACTTAACGGAAGAAATGTGCTTGGGGGAGGAGACACGGTGAGGCTTCCTAGATTCTACAACATGTGTCACTCTCGACCTAGACTTTTCCCTTAGCTGTGAGCAAAAGTCATCTGTCCCTACTAGTCTCAGATCTTGACTTTGGCTGTGGAAACTCATAAGACTGTGACAAAGATTAAGAAATGTTTACTAAGCATTTAACACAATGCCTGGTACATTAATAAATACTCAACATATAGAAGCTTTGATTACTCTTTTCCCTAACCTTTGCTTTTAATTTCTTACTTCCTGATTTTGGCTTGAATTTAATAGGTTTTTGTGTTTTGTTTTGTTTTGCCACTTCACCCTGATCCCTCTCTTCTCTCACCTCACTTCCTACTTCATTACATCTCTGGTTTGGATTTACCACTTCAGCCCAGCAATGTGAACTTGTTTTCTGACTTTTCCATTGCTCATTTATTCCACCCAAATCTTTGTTTGACTTGGTGACTCCTGAGGCTGTAGATTGAAAATGCTTTGGAAATTCCTGAGAGAATCTACAAATCACACCCATATGGTATATTAAAGGAAGAAGACAAGAAGAGGAGGAGATATTCCTTAAGTAACATAGTTAAGCTTTATGTAAAATTCTAAAATGCATTCAGTTTTACATATTTGCATTCACACACAGAAACCCATGAGCTGTGGTTCATATACATTTTCTTATTCAATCAGCGGTATTGTGGGAATCTCTAGGATATGAATTATTTTACATCATTCAATTACAGGTCTGTCTGTATTACTTACTGAACTCTATCTGAATATATACAGCCCACATACTGAATAAAATGTCTATAGTCTATCTCATTAAATTTCTTGTAGCAACAGCACGCCCCAAATCTAACTCCTTTGGCCATTTTCCTGCCTATTATTCAAAAGAATGTACTGATAGACCAGAGGGGCCCCTGGGTGGCTCAGTTGGCTAAGCAACTGCCTTCAGCTCAGGTCAAGATCCTGGAGTCGCAGGATCAAATCCCACATCGGGCTCCCTGCTGAGCAGGGAGTCTGCTTCTCCCTCTGACTCTACCCCTTCTCATGCTCTCTCTCTCTCTCTTTGTCTCTAACTAATTCTCTTTCTCAAATAAATAAATAAAATCTTAAAAAAAAAAAAAAAGAAGAAAAAAACAGAGAGGAATCCATTTTTTCTTTCTGCTTTTTAAGATGTCCTCCTAAGAACTTAAACATAAGAGTTCTGGAAAACAGGAAAAAGAAAAAGTTCAAAACTGAAAAGGTTGATATTATTTTTGAAAAACTGAATTCACAATATAAATGATTCCCTTCTCTATCATATTATAAATCTTGCCATATACTCAATAAATGAGTAAAGATTTGAAACTAATCTTCAATGGTAGTTAACAGGTTACTGGATTTGAATGGCATTTTGGAGCTTTAAAAATATATGTTAGATTTACGCTTGGCTCTTAAATCATCATTAAAACTGATTGAGTATGTATCAGCATTTTCTGACCTTGTGAAAATAGTGATGCATTGATATAGAAGGCCTAGTTCAGGAATTAGTCTCAGAAATTCCAGAGGTAATGGAAAGTTTCACTTTGAGGTCCACTTCACTTTTGATTCCTGTTGACAACTGCTTCCTACCCTTTGAACTTTGATGCTTCTGGGATTGGTAAAATGGGTACACTTTTGCTCAGAACCACGGATTGATTGGGTCTCTGAAAAATGAGGTTAATAATGGCACTAGAATTTATATAGTGGTTTTATATGGTGGCTTAGGCCTTGCTATAATTATTTTAAAACATTAAAAACTAATACATCACTATCGAGTGGCAGGCCAGACTCGATGGCAGTCTTGCTTCATGCTGTTTGACAAATGACTAGTCATCCAGACATTTCCTCATTGACTGCCTTTCCCAGTCCTCATTTTATTGCAAGTCTCTGGTAAAATCAGCAGGTAGCAAGAAAAATAGTACAGAAAGAAAAAAGAATAATTTGGGGACCTCCAGCAAATGGGACTTGGATGCTTTTTTAAAAATCACAATATATTTGTTGTTCAAACCATGTACTGTTCCTTTTTTTTTCTTTGTTGGTAAGCAGATAAGTAATTGATATATATCAGTGTATTAAAAACAGAAACAAAGCACCTAAAATATGAATCAAATAATTTAATAAATAAAAAATAAGCTAAAGAGAAATGAAGACAAATAGAGTAGACAGAGAAAACAAAAGGGTGACATACAGTGGCTTCAGAAATCTCAGTTCATCTCTGAACCAAACTACTTGAAAACTGTCTGAAGATTTTAGAGACTTTGTTTGAGTATCTTTCTCTCTTTGTAAATTGAGTTACTAAACTCTCAAATATTTTAATTGTGTAATATTAGATAGAAAACTTCTGTGTACTATACACATAAATATTTTATCAAAATCCTAGATTTATGCTCTTGAGTTTTACAAAGCAAGACATTTGCTAACAGAGCTAAAGATAAACCAAGAGAGAAAAGATGAAATTGTTTGGTTTCTCCTCTTTTTACTTATTTTTTTAATAAGACTTCTAAAATAGTACAATGGAATAGGTAAAATTATAGCAGGAATACAGAGGCTGAAGATATTTCTAGGGGCACTTCTTAAATGTGTGTGCTTTTGGGAAAATCATAACTGTGGAAACAATACAAATGTTGGGAAATATTCTGGGTGTCAGTGAGGGCTTGAGATATATTCCACCATCGTTGTAAGATTTGGCTGTGACATCAATGTTCTTTAGATGCAAAATCTTATTTTTATTATTAAAATTTATAAGGGTCCTTTTGATAGATACTGGGAAAGGAAACAGAAAAAGAAGTAAACAAATGCATTTTTTGTTGCAAATAAAATTTCAAGGAAGATATGTGGCACTGTGCCCATTTTGTTTTGTGCTGAAGCTGCAATTTAACCATTAATACCATATAATGCAGATCCATGAGTTGGTGGAAATTTCAGCAAATAGTCATATACACTATAAAGCTTTAGACTAGCTAGTCAATTTCAAACATACTGAAGCTGCTTTATGAAAAAAAAAAGGCAACAAAACAGAAAACCTTAAAAAGTAGAAAAGAACTTCTAATTTCAGTGTAATTTCAAAATCTCTAAAAGGGTACATATCTTAATTCAGGATGGGTTAGCTAGTTCCATAAAAAAAAAAGATTTTGCTAACTAGTATTCTAAAAGATTGGTCTTACCCAATAAAGTCCGTGTATAATAAGTTACTCTTAGTAGATTTAGTTCAATTCACTCCACCTGTGATCA
The DNA here is from genome assembly GCF_002288905.1 of Enhydra lutris kenyoni. Lineage (NCBI taxonomy): Eukaryota > Metazoa > Chordata > Mammalia > Carnivora > Mustelidae > Enhydra > Enhydra lutris. The sequence goes on along the minus strand of NW_019154087.1, from coordinate 35,413,647 downwards.
TGTTTCTTGTAGTATTGAATAAAAGCAATTAGTACAGGATGGGGGGAAAATCCTTGATTAAATAAAATCTAGAGAAGGGATTTATGACAAGGTTTTCTAAATACCATCACTGCCCCAATTCTTGTGGATATGAAAGTAAAGGTTGTGGTGGGGAATCATGGTAAACACAATATGTATTATTCGCCCATACATCCTTGATGTTGCATTTAGGGGAGCTTACCTTTCACGGTAGCATTTCACCTCAAGATTCTTGACTATTACTTTGGGTACAACTTGTGTTTAACTGCATTGTAGTCCACCTTACAAACTGGGAAACTGAAATCCCTTTTTCGATTAAATTACTAAAATCTCAAATGTTTTAATTTTGCAAGATCAGACAGGAAAACTGGCTCTTAATTTGCTGTTTTTAATTCTTTAGCTCATTAGAAACAGTGGGACTTTTATGTAGGCTGGAATAATGAAAACATTGTGAAAAGAAACTGCCAAATGTTACTTGTGTGTAATGTAATTCAATTTAATTCTACTGTGAGTTACAGCAGTGGATACATGAAACTTAAGTTAAAATCAGCATATCTGGGTTATGTGGTATAGCTGGCAATTATTTAATTGGATTATGATTAATTTTTAGTTCATTTTTCAGATGTATTCATTAGAAATATCCCACGTTACTGAGTTCAGTAAAACTTACCTACTTCTGTTAATCCTGAAATTTCAAGAATTATAAAGATTATCTTCTGTAGGAAGTTCTAATGTTGAAAATAAAGTTTTGGAAATGTGTGTAGAAAATGTATTTATAATAGCCCAAAACTGGAAATGATACAAATGTCTAGTTACTGGTGAATGAATAAGCAAATTGTGATATATGCAATGGAATGCTTTTCAGCACTAACAAGGGATAAGCCACTAACACATGGAACAACATGAATGAATCTCAAACATTTATGCTAAGTAAAACGAAGCCAGACCTAAAAGACTACATTCCATTCATATGAAATTAAAAAGAACCTTATATAGAAAAAGAAAAATATTTCACAGTGACAGAAAGCAGATTTGTGTTGCCTAGTGCCAAGCATGGGGGATAGAGATTGACCAGAAAGAAGCACATAGGAACATTTTGGGTAATGGTGATATCTTATATTTGCACTGTAGTGGTAATGATCTTTTATTTATTTGATCAGAAGAACATTATTATCTCAGGGGAGTATGTATAGATGACATTTGTATGTGTAAAAGACTGTCATTAATTAAGAAAAAGTGAAATATGCCAAGATACATTATTCAACTGATAAAGAACTCATCAAAACAGAAGTGTATAAATAATATTAAAGAGTGGGGAAGAAGGAACTGCAATTTATAAACAGCTTTATATATATTATAATTACTATGGAAATGTAAATATTAAATTAGAGAAGTCTTCTTATGTATAAGAAATTGCCATTTTGATGACATCATCTAATGCCTCCTAGTCTACTTTTGCTTATCTGGAAATAGACTTTTCAGTTAGTCCAGAACAATATTTTGTCATTCAGCTGAAATGTCAACACTTCAGAAAGACATAAATTAACAAAAGATTAGTAACATTACCTGTATCTATTTGTTCAAAAATATTATAAAATGTATTTGAAAATGCTTAACACTTGTATAAGACATAAAAAATTTCATTTCTTTCACCAAATAACTTCTTTTTATGGATTCTATCAAAAAAGATGTTTATAGCAATATAATATATGGTAGCATAAAACCTCTACACTTCCAAAAATATGATACTGAAGTGAGCTGCGGTATATCTGACTGGGAAAATACTATTCAGCCAGTGAAAATGTAATAAACAGCATACGATATTATAGGGGATTAAGGAGGGCAATTGTGATGAACGCCACATAATGTATGGAAGTGTTGAATCACTGTCTGGTACACCTGAAACTTATATAATGTTGTGTGTTAACTAATTGGAATTGAAATACTTATAAATGTGAAAAAATAGAATATCATAAATGTGGTCTGACTATTGGTATTAAAAATTACTTAAGAAAAATCTCAAAAAGAACCTATCAACAGATGCTAACTTGCCCTTTTCTTTATTATTGTGTTTCTGAATCATAAATTGGATGAATTCTAGGAACTTGACTAAGAGGCTCTAAATTCCCACTCAGCAATTGAGAGGCTACATTTCTGCCCTCAGATCTAGAATCTTTTTTTCCTATATATATCAAGAAACTCCTTGGTAGGCTACCTATCTATTTCATATTTAGGAACCCTGTGATAAGCCATTGCTAAAGGACAGACAGTACACTCCAATTATCATTCATAAACAGCATGTCATATTATAGTAATTTTACCTTGTCTCTGAGAGTTAAACATCTCTACTTAGCCTCTGCCAACCTGGGATACTATATTCAACTTGATATAAAAGATTCAATTTTTTATACTACTAGTCATGCCACATTTACAATTTTATCTCCTATTTATTACATTTTCACTGGCTAAATAGTATTTTCCTAGTCAGATACACTATCACTAATTTAAGTATTCTGCTTTTGGAAATTTAGAGGTTTAGACTACCATATATTATATTACTTTACAAAGGTTTTATAAAAGCTACCATTACATTGCTATACATTGCCTACAAGTACCAGCATACAGAGTTCTTCAAAGATGCTTGTACTACAGCCCCCTCCCATGCACCTCTTAATGTTTTGTAAAAGGATTGTCCCTTCCCCAGATAGGGAGATGAAAGTTTGTTCAGAACAAATCCATTTCTAACATTTCCACCTCCCTGAATATCTATAGAATACCAGAGAAGTTGTGTATAGTTTACCTCAAAAATCCATTCATTATTGGTCCATCCTTCAATTAGCCAATCTAACAAACTACTACCACCACTCTTAAGTCAATATCTGAAATATCAAATCCCAAATCATTACCACCCAAAACAGCATATTTGCCCTAAATGATACTTATCCTCCACTCTGTGTGGTATAAAACTTTCATAAGTGGGCTTTATACTTCTCTAACAGTTATTTGGGGTCTAAATTGGAGGCAGTAAAGGGTAAGGTAGGTGAGTCCAGGAGAGAACTGTGATTCCCTAGGTCCAATCATTTAGAATCATTTATGCAGAGGAAGACTGATTCCTTCACGATCGATGAGAGATTGCTTCTTATACCAAGGAGGTTCAGAACGATCTTGAAACTCAAATTTCCCATCAATGCCCTTCACTTAACCATGAGACTTTATAAGACAGAAGATTTAACTGGAGATTGAATTGTGCTGCCCTTACTGTCAAGCCCAAGTCTTGTCCTCAGTCATATCGGCCCTGGAACTATATAATTTAAGAGACTCCTTCAAAGCTGCCAGCAAGACTTTCAAATTTTACCTTATTTCTGAGTTTATAATTCATTGCCTTCAATTTCTCCCTTACCTTTCATATTATTTGAAGTCTTCAGAGCAGTTAGCTGGAACCACAATCTTTAACTTAGAAATAAACCCACACATATTTGGTCAGTTAATTTACAGCAAAGGAGGCAAGATTATAAAATGGGGAAAGGACAGTCTCTTCCATAAATGGTGTTGGGGAAACTTAACAGCTACATGCAAAAGAATAAAATTGGACCACTATTTTCTATCATATACAAAAATTAACTAAAATGGATTAAGACTTAGACATAAGACCTGAAACTATAAAACTCCTGGGAGAAAACAGGCAATAAGTTCCTTGACATCTGTCTTAGCAATGTTTTGTGGGTTTGGTTTGGTTTGGTTAGTTCTGATTTCAAAAGTCAGGGAAATGAAAGTAAAAATAAACAAATGAGAATACATCAAACTAAAAAGCTTCTTCACAGTAAAGGAAACCATCAACAAAATAAAAAGATAACCTGCTGAATTGAAGAAGGTATATGCAAATCATATATACAATTAGGGATTAATATATAACATACATAAAGAATCCATACCATCCAATAACAACAATCTGGTTAAAAAATGGGCAGAGGTTCTGAAGAGACATTTTTCCAAAGGAGACATATTGATGTCCAATGGGCACATGAAAATCTCAATACAAATCAAAACCACAATGAGATACCATCTCCTACCTGTCAGAAAAGCTATTATCAAAAAGAAGTAACAAATGCTGACATGTATGTGGAGAAAAAAGAACCCTCATGCATTGTTGGTGCAAATGCAAACTAGTCCAGCCACTCTGGGAAACAGTATGGAGGTCCCTCAAAAAATTAAAAATAGAACTCCAATGTGATGCAGCAATTTCATTAGTGGGTATCTCTTTGAAGAAAATGAAAGCTGTAATTCAAAAAGATATAGGCATCCCTGTGTTCATTGCAGCATTTGTTCGTGAGTCTATGGACTTGATGGAAGAAGGAAGCTCAAAAGATAGATGATGATGAGCACCCAGTGATTAAAATAAAAACAGACCAAAAAAGATAGATGATGGCATAGGAGAATAGAGTCTTTGAAAATGAGATTCTAGAGGGGTCAAAGTTGTTTTTAATGAAGGTTATATTTGCCGATACAAATAGAAAAGTAGTGTTGTTTGCATTAAATAGAAAACATAAGTGTAATTCAACTGAAACATTATTAAATTCTAGTTAGATTATGTTTTCTGTCAGAGAGAGTTTAAGATTTTCCTTACCTTTATAAAAGTAGATATGAAATTTCAAAGACACTTATCTGCAAGCTGAAGCTTTGTTCTTGCCATGGTAAGAAAATACCAAAAGATAATTTTAAATGGCCCAACTTTCACACCATAACACAATATGATTTCACATTATCCCTCTTTACTACCTAAAGCTAACTTTTGTAGCAGTAATAGACATGCCACATTGTTGGGTGCCTGGGTGGCTCAGTGGGTTAAAGCCTCTGCCTTCGGCACAGGTCATGATCCCAGAGTCCTGGGATCGAGCCCAGCATCGGACTCTCTGCTCAGCAGGAAGCCTGCTTCCTCCTCTCTCTCTTTGCCTGCCTCTCTGCCTACTTGTGATCTCTGTCTGTCAAATAAATAAATAAAATCTTTAGACAAGCCACATTGTAGAAACCTGCCCTACATTGCAAATGGATTCAAACAGTAGACCTACTATGCTGTGGCCAACAGCAAATCTTACCTGTATCTCACAATCCCCTTCTTATTACCCCTGCACCCTCTACTAAAGGAGAAAATATTAAAGCACTTTCATATCTAGTCACAGCCAGTCTGTCAATTTGACTATTTATGAATGAGTTCCAAGGAATTGACCAGTATATAAATATGACATAGATACCTTAAGCATTTAGGAGAGTTGTACATTCTTTCTCCCCCTTAAATGGGATTGCCCTGGCAATGGCTAATTGCTAACAATATCCTTTATATTTTCTAAACTGTGATTTTTCTAAGTCTGAAACATTTTAATATAAACTAACACTCCCAATTAGCCAGTTTACTTGAACATATTCAGTCACCCATAATATTGGAAATTTCCTATTTGCTATAAGAGTGTTTATATATTCTGCTAAGAACCTGGTTCCAATAAGCATCCAATTCTTAAAAAAAAAATGTTTATAAGGAAAAGTAATAATTTTATTTTTTTCTTAATTTCATAAAAGAGTACCATAGTCCAAGATTTAGATAATAAACACTCTGTGAGTTTTAAAACCTATGAGAAGCTGATACCACACAACCAAATTGGAGAGTCTTAAATGATCACTATTCCATATTTTCAGGTACACACAAAGATGCATACATATATATTCACACAGAATAAGACTTAGAGCAACAAAATTTTGCCTGACTCAGGTGAAATTATCAAGTTTTATAATCTTGCCTGAGGCAAAAACTTTGTTTTATCTTTTTAACTACTTCTGTAAACTAGATTATATATACAGTAGCAAGGTTGATACATTTTTTGATGTAGCAAATCAGTCACATAAACATTCAAATCTGTGTTAAGATTTTTCCCTATAGCATAGGTGTCACTCTGGGAAATACAAATCCCACATGCTTCTACAGAGTGATATTGGGAGATTTCAGATTCACCAGGAGTTATAAAGATCAAAATACCCAACCCTCGAGTCAGACTTTTGCACATCCTGAACTGTCAGGAATTGCCAGTCTAAATTCTGCCATACCTTAGCCATGTGGGATTGTGTTTTTGATTTAATAGATAATTTTTTGTCTTCCATCTGATGGTCTCCTCCAGCATCCTGAATCTAGGCAAGTATTTTTTTTTTTTTTCCAAATTGTAGAAAAAAAAGGGGAAAAAAAAAAAAAAAAAAAAGAAAGGGAAAAATGGTCTTTGTTTCTTTCTCCTTACTTTCTTCTATTCCTTAGTTTTATTGTGAAGTATTATTTACGTACATAAAAGTGTACAAAATTTAAGTGTGCAACTCACTGAATTACCACCAACAATGGAACACCTATGTAATTACTACCTAGAAAAAGATATAACATGGCCCCCATTGCCCTGTCTCAACCATTAATTGTTTATTCCCAAAGGTAACTGCTTATAGGATTACCAGCCCTCCCATTCACACTGCCTGTATTTGAACAGTTATAATACAGTATGCAGTTCTTCTGTTTGTTTTTTAGTCAACATTTAGTTTTTAGAAATCCATCCATGGTGCTATGCCTAAATGAAATCTGTTTCTTTTCATTTCTGTACAATATTCCATTGTATGAATATAACATAATTTACGCATTCTACTCTCAAAGAGTGTCTAGGCTGTTCCCAGTTTGAGGCTATTGTGGATAATGTTGCTATGAAGCTTTCCTGTGCTTGTCTCTTGGTAACCATATTCTCTTTGGAGTATATACCTAAGAAGTGGAATTGCTGAGTCTTAAGAAAAGCATATAGTAGTTTTCAGAGATGCTACCAAATTATCAAAATGATTGAATCAATTTACAATCCCACCAACAGTACTCCAGTAACTCCACATCCTTGCCAACAATTGATACTATTTCTTTACTTTAATCATCTGGTGGTTCATTTTTCTTTTAGTTTGTATATCCCTAATAACTAATGAGGTTGCCACATTTTCACCTTTATTGATGTTTGTTTTCTTTTGTGAGGACTCTTGCCAATTTTTCTAATTATTGTCTGTTCTATTCTTACTGATTTAAAGAAGTTTTTTGGGTTAGATATGTGTATGGCAAAGATCTTCTATTGTGACTTACCTTCACTCTCTTAGTGATATCTTTTGAACTACAGAGTATTACTGTAGTCAAATCTATCGATCTTTTGTACTCTGTTTAAGAAATCTTTTGCTACCATATATCTTATGGATATATTAAAAACATTCTCATATTTTCTAGAGGTTTTACTGTATATATATATATATATATATATATATATATATATATAAGCTATTCAGTATTGATTTCTGTGCATGTTGTAAATTAGGAGACAAGTTTTACTATGTTTTACACGTATATCTAAATTGACCTAGTAGTATTTTCTGAAAAGACCTCCCTTTCTCTATATATTGCCTTGCCAGCTGGGCATAAATCAAGTGTCTATGTATACATGGATAATTTTCATTGATATGGTCTATCCTTGCATAAATGCCACACTGTCTTAATTACTGTATACAGCTATAGTCAGCTAGACTGTCTGACTACAGCTGACTAGTCAGCTTTTTCTTCTTCTTGATCATTGTCTTGGCTATTTTTATTCTTTTGCAATTTCATATAAATTTTATATTCAGCATTTTATTCTCTCTCTCTGTGTCTCTCTCACAAAAAGAACCTGAGGGTTTTGGATTGACAGTTCGGTGAATCTATAGATCAACTTGAAAAGACTTTATATCTTCATAATATGGAGTCTTCAGATCAATAAACATGATATATCCATCCATTTATTTAATATTATTTCAGTCAAGAAAGTTAATAGAGTTTCATGTAGAGAGCTTTTACATCTTTATTCCTAGTTGTTTGATATTTCCAATGCTATTGCAAATGGTATATATTTTTTAATTCCATATTTTAAGATTTTCTTGCTGGTATAATTTGAATATTGAGTCTGTACCATAGTAAACTGACAACTAACATTAACAATAGTAATTTACTCTATATTATCTTAGCTTTTCTACATAAATAGTCCTACTAGCCCCAATCCACAACTTCTATTTCATTTTTTCCCAATTCTTAAGTTTTTTTTTCTTTTTTTTATTGTTGTTGTTGTCATTTAGCTGTTGCACTACACTTTGTACCTTCAATCGAATACAAATGGTAACAACTTGTAGCCTTTAACAGAGTCTCTAAAAAATAATTATTTGGGGGTGCCTGGGTGGCTCAGTTGGTTAAGCATTTGCCTTCTGCTTGGGTCATGATCCCAGGGTTTTGGGATCAAGTTCCAAATCGGACTCCTTGCTCAGCAGGGAGCTTCTTTCTCCCTCTGCCTCTGCCCCCCTGCTTGTGCTCTCTCTGGCTCTTTTTCTCTCTCTCAAATAAGTAAAATCTTTAAATATATATATTTATTTATTTTATTAATAAGAATGATGTTTGCTACAGGTTTTCTGAAAAGTCTCTTTGCAAAACTAAGAACAATCTTTTTATTTCTAGTTTGCTGGATTATTTCTAGGTTTGTTTAAAAAAAAAAAACTGGGGTGCCTGGGTGGCTCAGTCGTTGGGCATCTGCCTTCAGCTCGGGTCATGATCCCAGGAATCTGGGATCGAGCCCCGCATCAGGTGCCCTGCTCAGCGGGAAGCCTGCTTCTCTCTCTCCTACTCCCCCCACTTGTGTTCCCTCTCTCGCTGTATCTCTCTCTATCAAATAAATTAAAAAAAAAAAATTGATGTTAAATTTTATCTGTGCCTTTTCTGCATCTACCAAAATGATTATAGGATTTCTCTACTTTATAGTGCTGATGCAGTGAATTCCAATGGCCTTTTTTTATTGAAAAATAATTGACATACATCACTGTATAAATTTAAAGCATACAGCACAATGCACTGATTCACACATATTGTGAAATGATTATCACAATAATCATATATATACAGGAAAAAGAACATCCTTGTGATGATATCTTTTAACATGGGCTCTCAACTTCTTTTTTTGGTATGATTCATTAGTATTTGCTGTAGTTATGTTGTATATTTTCTCTCTAGTACTTATTTATCTTATAAGTGGAAGTTTGTACATTTGACCAAGTTCTTCTAATTCCCCCTCCTACCACCCTGTCCCTCTGGTCCCCACAAGTCTGATGTAGTTTTATATGAGGTGTGTGTGTGTGTGTTGTTGTTGTTGTTGTTTTACATTCCACATGTAAGTGAGATCATATAATATTTGTCTCTCTCTATTTCACTTATTTCACTTAGCATAATGCCTTCAGATTCTACCCAAGTTGCCACAAGTGGTAGGATTTCCTCATTTTTCATGGAGAAATAATATTCCATTGTAGGTATTTTATATATATATATATAGATATATATGTATAGCACAACTTTCTTATCCATCCATCCATTAGTGGACACTTAGATTTTTTCCATGTTTTGGCTATTTTAAATAACACTGCTCTGAACATAGGGGTGCAGATATTTTTTTAATATATTCAGGGAATATATTCCCTGAAATGGTATTGTTGGATCTTATGATAATTTTGTTTTTAATTATCTGAGGAATCTCCATACTCTTTTCCATAGTGGCTGCACCAATTTGCAATTCCCTCAACAGTGCAGGAGGGTTTTTTTTTTCCTCCACATCCTTACCAGTATCAGTTATCTCTTATCTTTTTGATGATGTTATCTCTTATCTTTTTGATGATGGCCAATCTAACAGGCATGACGTAATTACCTCATTGCAATTTTCATTTTCATTTTCATTCCCCTAATGACTAGTGATGTTGAGCATCTTTTTATGTAGGTCCTTTCCCCAGTTATTATTTAGGTTATTTTTATTTTTTGCTATCAAGTTATATGACTTTTTTATATATTTTTATAAGAACCCTTATCAGATGTTTGGTTTGCAAATTTTTTTTCCATTTTGTATGTTTCACTTTATTCATAATTGATTTTGCTGTGTAGAAGCTTTTAAGTTTGATGTAGTCCCACTTGTTTATCTTTGACTTTGTTGCTTGTGCTTTAGGTGTCATATCTAAAAATTAGTAAGACCCATGTCAAGAAACTTTATTTCTAAGTTTTCTTCTAAGAGTTTCATGGTTTTAGGTATTACATTTAAGTCTTTAACCCACTCCAAGTTAATTTTTGTGAGTGGTGTTAAGATATAGTCATTTCATTCTTTTACATGTGAATATCCAATTATTCTAGCACCACTTATTGAAACGAATTTTTTTTTCCACTGAGTGTTTTTGCTCCCTTTTCAGATATTAATTGATTGTGGGGCACCTGGAGGGCTCAGTGGGTTAAGCCTCTGCTTTCGGCTTATGTCATTATCTCAGGGTCCTGGGATCAAACCCTGTATTGGGCTCTCTGCTGAGCAGGGAGCCTGCTTCCCACCCCACTCCACCCCCCCACCGTCTGCCTACTTGTGATCTCTCTCTGTGTGTCAAATAAGTAAAATCTTTTTAAAAGTAGTTGATTGTACGTACATAGGTTTATTTCTGGGCTCTCAATTCTGTTCATTGTTCTATTTGTCCTTTTTTATGCCAAAAAAGTACCACACTGTTTGAATGACTGTGGCTTTATAGTACAGCTTGAAATCAGAAAGTGTGATGCCTCCTGCTTTGTTCTTCTTTCTCAAGATTGCTTTGGCTATTTGGGGTCTTTTGTGGTTCCATATCAATTTTAAATGTATTTTTTCTACTTTTTTTAAAAATACCATTGGAATCTTGCTAGGAATTGCATTGACTCTATAGAGGGGTTTTCATATTATTGACATTTTAACACTCTTAATTCTAATCCATGAACATAGGATACCTTTCTATTTCTTTGTGTCTTCTTTGGTTTCTTTCATCAATGTCTTTTAGTTTTCAGAGTACAGATCTTTCATCTTTTTCGTTAAATTTACTCCTAAGTATTTTACTCTTTTTGAGGCTATTGTAAATGAAGTTGATTTCCTTATTTTTTAGGAAATTTGTTGTTAATGTATAGAAATGCTACTGATTTTCATATTTTAATTTTGTGTCCTGCAGCTTTACTGAAGTCATTGATTAGATCTAATAGTTCAGGATTTTCTATATATAAAATCATGTCATCTGCAAATAGAGAAATTTTTCTTCTTCCTTTCCAATTTTGATAGCTTTTATTTCTTTACCTTGCCTGATTGCTTTGGTTAGGATTTCTAATATTATGTTGACTGGAAATAATGAGAGTGGTCACCTTTATTTTGTTCCCAATTTCAACCGTTCACCATTCAGTATGTTGTTAGCTGTAGGCTTGTCATATATGCCCTTTATTATGTTGAGATATGTTCTTTCTGTGCCTAATGTGTTGAATTTTTATCATGAACAGATGTTGAATTTTATCAAATGCATTTCTGCATCTATTGAGATAATTACATGATTATTTTGTTTCATTCCATTAATGTTTTGTATCACATTCACTGATTTGCATATGTTGAACCATCCTTACTTTCCAGGGATAAATTCCACTTTTCTTGGTGAATGATTCTTTTTAATGTGCTGCTGTATTTGGTTTGCTACAATTTTACTGAGAATTTTTGCATCTGTATTCATCAGGGATATTGGCCTATGGTTTTCCATTCCAGTAGCATCCTTTCCTGTTTTTAGTGCAAGATAATGCTGGCCTCCTAAAATACGTTTGAGAGGATTCCCTCCTCTTCTGTTTTTAGGAAGAGTTTTAAGATTGGTGTTAATTCTTTAAATGTATGGTAAAATTCACCAGTGAACCAATCTGGTCCTGGGCTCTACTTTGTTGGAAGATATTTTATTATTGACTCAATCTCCTTATTAGTGAATGGTGTATTCAGGTTTTCTATTTCTTCTTGATTCAGTCCTGGAAAATTATACACATTTCTAAGCATTTTTCCATTTCTTCTAGCTTGTCTAGTTTGTTGGTGAATAGTTGTTCATAGTAGCCTCTTATGATACTGTGAATTTCTCTGGTATCAGTTGTAATGTCTCCTTTTTTATTTTTAATTATACTAATTTGGGTTCTTTCTTTTTTTCCTTGTTTATTCTATTTAAGGGTTTGTCAGTTCAGTTTGTCTCTTCAAAGAGTCAACTTTTAGTTTGGTTAATCTTTTCAATTGTTTTGCTTTTCTACATTTAATTTATTTTGGCTCTAATATTTATTCCCTTCTTCTACTAATTTTGGGCTCAGTTTCTTCTTTTCCTAGTTTCTTATGACATAGAGTTAGGTTGTTTATTTAGGTCCCTCTTGCCTCTTCATGGAGGTGTTTATGGCTATTAACTTGCCTCTAAGAACTGCTTTTGTTGTATTCCACAAGCTCTGGTATACTGTATTTCCACTTTCATTTGTGTCAAGAAACCTTTTTTATTTCTTCTTTAATATGTTCTTTAATTCATTGGTTGTTCAAGACAGTATTGCTTAATTTCCATGTGTTCATGAATTTCCAGGTTTCTTCCTGTTATTGATTTCTAGTTTCATGCCATTGTGGTCATAGAAGATATTTGTTATAATTTTAATCTTCCTAAATTTTCTAAGACTGGTTTTGTGTTCTAATATATGCTCTATTGTAGAAAATCTTTCTTGTGCACTTGAGAAGATGTGTAGCTGCTATTTGGATAAAATGTTCACTTTATCTCCTTTAGGTCTATTTAGTCTACATTGTTTTTCAAGTTCACTGTTTCCTTATTGATTCTCTGTCTGAATGATCTATCCATTGTTAAGAGAGAGATATTGAAGTCCCCACCTACAATTCTATTAATTTTTATTTCTTTTTAACTCTGTTAGTTTCTGCTTTATGGATTTAAATGTTTCAGTGCTGGGAACATAATATTTGTAATTGTTTCATTTTCTTGATGTGTTGACCCCCTTATCATTACATAATGACCTTTTTGTTTCTTTTTATCATTTTTAGTTTGAAGTCTTTTTTTGTCTGAATTTTGTTATTGTTATCAATGTTGCTTGAAATATTCTTTTTTCCTTCAGTCTCATTATATGTGTCTTTAATACTAACGTAAGCCTTTTTAGACTGCATATTTCTGGATCTTGATTTTTTTTGTCCATTCATCTATTCTATGTCTTTTACTTGGAAAATTTAATCTGTTTACATTTAAATAAATTGTTAATAGGTAATAACTTACTATTTCCATTTTTCTCACTGTTTTCTGAATGTTTTATAGATCTGTTTGTCCGTATTTCTTATCTTGCAATCTTTTTGTGTGTTTTGATGTATTTTAGAATCACTATGCTTTCACTTCTTTATCATTTTCTTTTGTATAATTATTACATAATTTTTCTTTGTGGTTACCAGGAGGTCTTTTAAGCTTATGATACACTATTTTAAACTGATAACAACTTCAATAGAATTTATAAGCTTTATACTTTTACCTCCCTCCCCACTCACACTTTAGGTTATTTCTGTTACAACTACATTTTTCAGTATTGTGTAAATAATGACAGACTATTTTAGTTTTTTATTATTGTTGTAAATTATTATAGATTATTTTTACTATGTTAGTTTTCTTAACTTTTACAGTTTTAATTGAATTATATACCACTGGTATCACATTGCAAAATTTAACTATGACTATAAATTTACCATTACATGTGAGATTTACAATATATTTTTTTAAGGTTTTTTGAAGGGGTTTTTTTTTTTTTTTTTTTTTTTTTTTGGTGGGGGGTGTTGGACAGAGAGATAAAGGGAGCACAAGTGGGCAGGGCAGCAGGCAGAGGGATAGGGAAAAGCTGGCTTTCCCCAAGCAGAAAGCCCTATATGGAGCTGGATCCCAGGACTTTGGGATCATGACCTGAGCTGAAGGAAGCTGTTTAACCAACTGACCCACCCAGGTGCCCCTTACAATATACTTTTAAGTTTTTATATTGAGAATTTTTGTTCTTTCACTTCCACTAGGAAAGCTCTCTTTAGCATTTCTTGTAAAGCAGGTCTATTGGTAATAAATTTCATCAGCCTTTGTTTCTGGAAGTCTTTATTCCCCCATTTCTGAAGGAAAACTTCATTGTATATAGAATTTTGGGTTGGCAGTTATTTTCTTTCAATATTTTGAACATGCCACTTCCTTTCTTTTAAACACAAATTTAGCTGCATCTCATTAGCTCTTAAAATTTAAGGAATTTTGGTATGCAATATTTTTATTATTGTCAACTTTAAAATATTTTTTCTCCTGTGATTTTTCTTTGACCCATGGATTCATACAATTGTAATATTGGTTTCCAAATAAATGAAAATTTTCTGGTTTTCTCTGTCCACCTACCCGCATATGGCAAGACCCAAGATCTAATTGTTAAAGCTCTGAAAGCTTTCAAAAGCACTGTTTACCTTCTCAGTCTCTTAGCTTCTTCTTGTTAAAGTGGCATTTATATCTCAAGGAAAAGCAGTTCTAGATACCAGGTCATATTTCTGGGTTATCTTCTTCTCTAGGAACTTGGTCTTCTAATTTTTTAATGCTTCTTTAGTTCTGAAATGCATGAGATGTATAATTTGTCTAGTTGCTGTCAGTTATTTTTTTGAATTACCAGAATTGGAAGTCAACAGTCCTATTACTTTTAACATTTGATTTCTAAGTGCAGATATCAAATAATTTGGGGGGATTCCACAAGAATATTTGAATTACCCAAGTTGAAGATTTTATGCCATGAATAAATAAAATTCAACAAATATTCTTTCATGTTTGTGATAACAACTCTAAGCAGTGTAAAGACTTTATGTAACTTTATACAACTCAACACCAAAAAAAAAAAACAAATAAGCCAATTTAAAAAATGGACAGAGGACCTGAATAGACCTTTTTCAAAAGGAGACATAGAAATGGCCAAAAGACACGTGAAAATATGCTCAACATCACTGATCATCAGTGAATTTAAATCAAAACCACACTGAGATATCTCATACCAGTCAGAATGGCCAGTATCAAAAAGATAATAACATGTTGGTAAGGATTTGGAGAAAGAGAACTTTTGTGAAGTGTTAGTGGAAATGTAAACTGGTATAGCTGCTCTGGAAAACAATATGGAGGTTCCTCAAAAAATTAAAAATAAAAATATCATATGATCAGTAATTCTACTACTGGGTATTTACCCAAAGAAAATGAAAACACTAATTCAGATCCAGTAATTGCATTGCTGGGTATTTACCCCCAAAATACTAAAACACTAATTCAAAGGGATACATGCACCACAATGTTTGTTGTAGCAGTATTTACAATAGCCAAATTATGGGAGCAACCCAACTGTCCATTATGATGATGATGAATGGATAAAGAAGATGTAGCATACACACAAATTTTATATATATATATATATATATATATATATATATACACATATATGTATATATATAATGAAATATTACTCAGCCATTAAAAAAGAATGAAGTCTTGCCATTTACAACAACATGGATGGAGCTAGAGAGTATAATGGTACGTGAAATATTACTCAGAGAAAAACAGATACCATATGATTTCACTCATATGTAGAATTTAAAAAAACAAAACAAAGAACCAAAAGAAAAAAAAATGAGAGAGATAAACCAAGAAACAAAGTCTTAACTATACAGAACAAACTGATGGTTACTAGAGGGGTAGTGTATGGGAAATTGAGTAAAATAGGTGAAGACAATTAATAGTAAACTTGTCATGATAAGCACTGAGTAATGTATAGAACTGCTGAATCACTGCATCATATGTCTGAAGCTAATATAACACTCTATGTTAACTATACTGGAATTTTTAAAAATTAATTTTAAAAACGTATATGTACCCCTATGTTCATTGCATCATTATTTACAATAGCCAAGATATAGAAACAACCCAAATATCCATCAATAGATGAATAGTTAATGAAGATGTGATATCTATATAAAGTAATTATATATATTATGTTATCTGTTATATAGAAATATACATATATAATACCTATGATCCTAGGGAAATTAACCAAAAATTATTTTCAATATTATTTATTGAAGTAGAAATCTGAAAAGTTATATTAAATATAGACATAATAGTATTAATAGCACCTAACCACTGAATAATGAAGCATTGAAAATAAAGTAGCTATCTGTGGTTATAATAAGAGGGTAATTAATTCTAGGGTTGATCAAGAAGGTAGAAGAAGTATCATTGAAATAAGTTATACTAATTATTTATCATGCTTCTTTTTGGCTGGGTCTTACATAGTATCATAAAAGGGAATTAAATATGAAGTAATAAATATAACCAAAATACAGAAATCCATGCCGATGTTGTTAGGTCAAAAGATTTTTCAGTACTTAAAAGTTAATTTGGTATTGACAGTGTAAGACCTCAGATGCTCAATAAATACTTGATGTTCTTTTATTCTATTTGCTTCTTTCCACAGGTGGAGAGGTCCCATACACAACTCTGGCTACTCGAATGATGATGGGGGCTTGGTGGCTATTTGCACTGATTGTCATCTCCTCTTACACAGCAAATCTTGCTGCTTTCCTCACTATTACCCGCATCGAAAGCTCCATCCAGTAAGTAGACAAAGATTTCAGTAGCTACAAAGCTTGAGGAATGATGAGTAGCCAAAGCTTTTTAAATAAATATAAAATATCTGGTAATAAATTTACACCCTTCTTTTGAATAAAGGCTTCATTTTTTGATATGCAAGGATCACTATATTGGTAGAACATTTTTTATAAAGTAGAATTCTGGGTATAATTCTAATATTGTTTCCCACATTTTCCAGGAAGAAAAATACTATTCAGTGTTTCAGCTTCCACAAAGTATGACTATGTTTGGGCAATGTTGTAAAAAGGAAGGAAAAGGAGTCATATTAAAATATATATAACAATACCAGTTTCTGTCTTAAGTCTGCCCCATTGTGCACTGTCTGAGTAAATAGTTGGTTAGACATTAGATGATTGATAAATGACAGGGAAAGAGAGAGAGAGAGAAGGAGGTAGGGGTGTGAGGGAGAGAGGTAAAAAAATCTCTAAAGAGAGAAAACCACATTCTATTTGTCTCTTCATTACATTATAGCTAATGTCATAGCTACTGTGGTAACTATTACTGCTGCTTGTTCAGCTGCAAGTGGTGAGTTAGCACCAACTATGATACACTTACTCAGATCCTAAAAGTTACCGAAGTCAATGACTCCATTCATGATGGCCACTTCCACGAGCTCCGAGAGCCCAAAGGCCTATGATCTAGCACAGCCAATTCTGCTTCGGTGGGTTCATGCCATACAAGCAGCACCACAGTACAACTTCTGCCTTATAAGAACATAATGTTCTATGTATTGTTTCAGAAACATTTTCCTGAAAATGTTTTATTCATCCAAAAACAAATTAGCATGAATCATCTTAGAATTGAAGAACGTTCACTCTCCACAAAACTGACAATTCAAAATTATGAATAATTAGATTTGTTAAGGAATTCAGTAGGGATTTAATTCATCCTTAAAGGAAAACATGAGAGCTCTTCTTCCCTTTAGAAATGTTGTAAATGAAGTCCATTAATAGCCACAAAACTATTATAACACAGTACTAAAAATAAAACCAAGAATGAATGATCTATAAAGAAGTAGGATTATTTTTTTCAATTGCCTGTGGTACACAATTGAAAACCCCAAATTCAACTAATAATCATAACAGACAGTTAATTATTTCATCCAATTACTGAAAGTAGATGAAGAAACAGAAGTTTGCAAGATAAATTCTCAAGACCACATAAACAATAGTGTCAGAGCTAGAAATCTAACCCATGTCGATCCAATACCAATCCATGTCTTACCCACTGAAATTTTTCCTTCTGTAGCATATTTTTACAGTTTGTTTGCCTGATCTGCTTCCCCGGGGTTGTAGGCCTCATGGTGTGTGTGTATGCGAATTATTTAATTGTTACCAGCTTTGCCAGCATTAGTTTGTATCTTGACTTTTATGCAATAGCACTGGGATCAGAAGCCTCTATCAAATTTTTACACCCATAAGGTTTCTCTAAAGGTAAAACCTAATGGAAAAAGATCATAATTTCACATGATGTTTCCCACAAGTATAGCTCCACAATCCACAATAACTGAGCCTTCATTTCTTAAAAAATTATTTCTTTCTAATGCCAGCTCACATTATTAAAAGCCAACAGTGGGTATAATAAATCTCCCTTCCTTCTAATCTTATCAGTAGACTAATTTTGAAAGGGGAAAAATCAGAGCCAAAGGAGTTAAGAGAAGCCTGATTCTCTCCACAAACTTAAAGATATCTTCTAATTTCATGCCTCAGCTGCATTGGTAAACATAATTGCAGGCAGTGTTTCTTGGAAACATTTAAAGTTCTATTTGCAACTAATGTCAAACTTCCTTGAAAAATCCAAAGTTTAATTTTTCTTAGAAAAGACAAAACCTACAATACCATCCAATGTCATGCTCCTTAATCATTTATATCCATAAGATTTGCTCATCACTAAATGAAGCAATGCTTGTCAATGCATCTTTTTCAGTTCATCTTTGCTCTGTCATTGGCATACATATACCAGGCACATGTTCATTCCCAAAATTCAAGGTTGCTTCTCCAGACCCAGAAGGACAGAGCTACTAGAGGAAAGTCAGTGAGAGAGAGGGGAAAAGCTGCTACTTCTTTTTTTTTTTTTAATTTAATTTAATTTTTTTTCAGTGTTCCAAAATTCATTGTTTATCCACGACACCTAGTGCTCCATGCAATACGTGCCCTCCATAATATCCACCACCAGGCTCACCAAACCCCCCACCTTCCTCCCTTCCCAAACCCTCAGTCTGTTTCTCAGAGTCCACAGTCTCTCATGGTTTGTCTCCCCCTCCGATTTCCCCCAACTTACTTCTCCTCTCCATCTCCCAGTGTCTTCCATGTTATTCCTTATGCTCCACAAGTAAGTGAAACCATATGATAATTGACTCTCTCTGCTTGACTTATTTCACTTAGCATGATCTCTTCCAGTTCTGTCCATGTTGATACAAAAGTTGGGTATTCATTCTTTCTGATGGAGGCATAAGACTCCATTGTATATATGAACCATATCTTCTTTAACCATTTGTCTGTTGAAGGGAATCTTGGCTCTTTTCACAGTTAAGCAACTGTGGCCATTGCTGCTATAAGCATTGGGGTACAGATGGCCCTTCTTTTCACTACATCTGTACTTTTGGGATAAATACCCAGTAGTGCAATTGCAGAGTCATAGGGAAGCTCTATTTTTATTTTCTTAAGGAATCTCCACACTGTTTTCCAAAGTGGCTGCACCAACTTGCATTCCCACCAACAGTATAAGAGGGTTCCCCTTTCTCCACATCCTCTCCAACACTTGTTGTTTACTATCTTGTTGATTTTGGCCATTTTGACTGGTGTAAGGTGGTATCTCAGTGTGGTTTTGATTTGAATCTTCCTGATGGCTAATGATGATGAACATTTTTTCATGTGTCTGTTAGCCATTTGTATGTCTTCTTTGGAGAAGTGTCTGTTCATGTCTTCTGCCCATTTTTTGATGTGATTATCTGTTTTGCGTGTGTTGAGTTTGAGGAGTTCTTTATAGATCTTGGATATCAGCCCTTTGTCTGTAGTGGCATTTGCGATTATCTTCTCCCATTCCGTGGGTTGTCTCTTTGTTTTGTTGACTGTTTCTTTTGCTGTGCAGAAGCTTTTTATCTTGCTGAAGTCCCAAAAGTTCATTTTCACTTTTGTTTCCTTTCTCTTTGGAGACATATCTTGAAAGAAGTAGCTGTGGCCGATGTCAAAGAGGTTAGTGCCTACGTTCTTCTCTAGGATTTTGATAAATTCCTGCCTCACATTGAGGTCTTTATCCATTTCGAGTTTATCTTTGTGTATGGTGTAAGAGAATGGTTGAGTTTCATTCTTTTATACATAGCTGTCCAATTTTCCCAGCACCATATGTTGAAGAGACTGTCTTTTTTCCACTGTATGTTTTTTCCTGCTTTGTCAAAGATTGTTTGACTATAGAGTTGAAAAATGCTATCAATGAGATCCAATCTAATCTAAATACTCTAACAGCTAGGGTAACCAAGGTAGAAGATAGAATTAGTGATCTAGAGGGCAAACTGATATAGAAAAAGGATCGGGAAGAGGCATGAAAGAAATAGCTAAGAAGCCATGAAAACAGAATTAGGGAAATAAATGACACCATGACGTTCCAGCGTCAGAAATATTGGGATCCCTGAGGAGGTGGAGAAAAAGAGAAGACTAGAAGATATAGTTGAACAAATTCTGGATGGAAATTTTCCCAGTCTGGGAAATGGAATCAGCGTTCATGTCCTAGAGGTAGAAAGAACACCTCCCAAGATCAGTGAATCTAGAAAGACCTCAAGGCACTTGATTGTGAGACTGATGAATCATAATTTTAGACAAGAGCTTTTCAGAGCAGCTAGGGAGAAGAGATTCCTTACATACAGAGGAAGGTCCATCAGAATAACATCAGACCTGTCCACAGAAACCTGGCAAGCCAGAAAGGGCTGGCAAGACATATTTAGGGCACTAAATGGGAAGAATATGCAGCCAAGAATACTTTATACAGCAAGGTTGACATTCAAAATGGATGGAGAGATAAAGAGCTTCCAAGACTGGCAAGGTTTAGAAGAGTAGGTGACCACCAAGCTGGCACTACAAGAAATATTAAGGAGGGTTCTATAAAAGAAGAAAGAGCCCAAGAGTGACATAGAACAGAAACATACAGAGACAATCTATAGAAACAAGGACTTCACAGGCAAGATGATGTCAATAAAAATGTATCTTTCAATAATCACTTTCAACGTGAATGGCCTAAACACTCCCATAAAACGGCACAGGGTTGCAGATTGGATAAAATGACAGGACCTATCCATATGCTGTCTACAAGATACCCATTTGGAACCTCAGGATACATCCAGACTGAAAGTAAAAGGATGGAGAAACATCTTTCATGCCAATGAGCCTCAAAAGAAAGCTGGGGGAGTGATTCTCATATCAGATAAATTAGATTTTAAACTAAAGACTGTAGTCAGACACAAGGAAGAACACTACATCATTCTTAAAGGGTCTATCCACCAACAAGATCTAACAATTGTTAATATGCCCCCAATACAGGAGCAGCCAACTACAAAAAACAACTGTTAATCAAGATAAAGGGACATACTGATATGAATACATTCATAGTAGGGGATCTTAACACGCCACTCTCAGTAACAGGCAGATCATCCAAGCAGAAAATCAATAAAGAAACAAGAGCATTGAATGGGACACATTAGACCGATGGACCTCATAGATACATACAGAACATTCCACCCTAAAACAACTGAATACTCATTCTTCTCGAGTGCACATGGAATTTTCTCCAGAATAGATCACATACTGGGTCACAAATCAGGGCTCAACTGATACCAAAAGATTGAGATTATTCCCTGCATGTTCTCAGACCACAATGCTTTGAAACTGGAGCTCAACCACAAGAAAAAGTTTGGAAGGAATTCAAACACTTGGAAGCTAAAGACCACCCTGCTTAAGAATGTTTGGATCAACCAGGAAATCAAAGAAGAACTTATACAATTCATGAAAACCAATGAGAATGAAGACACTTTGGTCCAAAACCTATGGGATATGACAAAGGCGGTCCTAAGGAAGAAATACATAGCCATCCAAGCCTCCCTCAAGAAAACTGAAAAATCCAGAACACACCAGTTCTCTTTACACCTTAAAGAACTGGAGAATCAACAACAAATTAAGCCAACCCCACACACAAGAAGGGAAATAATCAAGATTAAATCAGAGATCAATGAGATAGAAACTAAAGATGGAGTAGAACACATCAATGAACTAGAAGCTGGTTTTCTGAAGAATCAATAAGATCGATAAACCATTGGCCAAACTAATCCAAAAGAAAAGAGAGAGGACCCAAATTAATAAAATTATGGATGAAAAGGGAGAGATCACAACTAACACCAAGGAAATAGAAACAATCATCAGAAATTATTACCAGGGCGCCTGGGTGGCTCAGTGGTTAAAGCCTCTGCCTTCGGCTCAGGTCATGATCTCAGGGTCCTGGGATTGAGTCCCGCATCGGGCTCTCTGCTCGGCGGGGAGCCTGCCTCCTCCTCCTGTCTCTGTCTCTGCCTGCCTCTCTGTCTACTTGTGATCTGTCTGTCAAATAAATTAAAAAAAATATATATATATACCATTAGAAATTATTACCAACAGTTATATGCCAATAAGTTAAGCAACCTAGACAAAATGGAGGCATTCCTGGAAACCTATTAACTTCCAAAACTGAATTGGGAAGAAACTGACAACTTGAATAGACCAATATCTAGTAAAGAGATTGAGGCAATCAATCAAAACCTCCTAAAAATCAAGATCAAATCAAGATCAAAAATCAAGATCATAAACCTCCTAAAAAACAAGAGCCCAGGACCTGACAGGTTCCCTGGAGAATTCTACCAAACATTCAAAGAAGAAATAATACCTATTCTCCTGAAGCTGTTTCAAAAAATAGAAACAGAAGGAAAACTTCCAGACTCTTTCTATGAAGACAGCATTACCCTGACTCCCAAATCAGACAAAGACCCCACCAAAAAGGGGAATTTCAGACCAATATCCCTGATGAATATGGATGCTAAGATTCTCAACAAGATCTTAGCTAATAGGATCCAACAGTACATTAAAAAGATTATCCACCATGACCAGGTGGGATTTACCCATGGGATACAAGGGTGGTTCAACATTTGCAAATCAATCAATGTGATGGAACAAATCAATAAGAGAAGAGAGAAGGACCACATGGTCCTCTCAATTGATTCAGAAAAAGCACTTCACAAGATACAGTATCCGTTCCTGATTAAAACGCTTCAAAGGATAGGGATAGAGGGAACATTCCATAACTTCATAAAATCTATCCATGAAAAACCCACAGTGAATATCATCCTCAATGGGGAAAAGCTGACAGCCTTCCCTTGGAGATCAGGAATACAACAAGGATGTCCACTCTCGCCACTGTTGTTCAACATAGTACTAGAAGTCCTAGCAACAGCAATAAGACAACAAAAAGAGATAAAAGATATTCAAACAGGCAAAGAAGAAGTCAAACTCTCTCTCTTTGCAGATGACATGATACTTTATATAGAAAAACCAAACTCCACCCCCAAACTTCTAACACTCATACAGCAATTCAGTAATGTGGCAGGATACAAAATCAATGTACAGAAATCAGTTGTTTTCTTATACACTAACAATGAAAATATAGAAAGGGAAATTAGAAAAAAGCTGCTACTTCTAAATAGATATTGGACAGAAACTTACAGTTTGGTAAGAGAAATCCAATAGATTTATTCTTGGGAGACTGAATACATTTTACAAAATTTATCCCTTTTTCAAAATTAAATATTTATCCACATCTAACCTTCTAGTTGGCACTTGCCATTAATTAAAATTTGAGAGTGGATTTTCCCTGAAAAAGTAATTCCCAAGTTTAATTTTATACCCCTTCAAGGATAACTATGTTCTGCTGCCTGATATGATGTCATATGACAGATGATGATAAGTTGGAATGGGTAATATTGAGGTATACAGTTCAATTTCTAAAGGAAAAAATAGGCAATTTCTACAAGACTCTAATGACATTTGGACTTGTTCATTGTGATCGAATGGTAATAACATGTAGCTAATTGCTTTTAGATATCTAGCAAATGAAATGAACATTTTCCTACTGGTAACCAGGCTAAAATTGGCAATGATGTTATGGAGTATCTGAAATGTTGAAGGTAATATCAGAGTAAACACTGGGTAATAACATTATGAACATTAGTTCCATTAGTCTTTGTTGTGTTGCAGTTTTCAAAAACCTACTTCTTTCCTACATAAGGTGAAAAGAGCTATGAGGGAAATCACAGTTGTACAACTATAGTCATTAATAACTTTAGAATCAGATTGGTCTTTGGTGGTGAAACTTGAGGTCTTTCAATTCCTGGGGCTATAAGTAAGCTTGGGTATGTTCAAAGGGATCCCAAAATCCCATCATATTTTTGTGTTTAAAGCATTCATTCACCAAAATGTTTGAGGTTGGACTAAACAAATATTGACTTCATGTAGTCACTGAATAAACTAATTTAGGATAAATTTCTTTCCAAGTATATGCAAAAAGAGATCCATATTCTGTCTTATCATTGGAGGATAATCCTTTTTCCTTAGCATTCCAATAACAGGACTTTTGTATCCACATTTGCTCACATTTGGAAAAGAAAAAAAAAAAAATTAAGCAGTTGTTTTTCTCAGTGCTACACAACAGACTATGAGCTAGCCCTAGGCTTAGAAATCTAAATCTGTCACCAGGTTTTGGTACAGAGAGAATGGTAGAACTGGCAAGTGCTCTCTAATGAAATTATTTCTTTCTTTCCTTTGCCTCTACAAAACTATGTAACTATATTTAGCAAGTTCCTATTCAAAGAGATCGTTACAATCCTGCTGTTTGAAAATGGAGGTATTTCTAACTATAAAAGCTAAATAAATATATTAGCTTCATTCATTTAATTCAACTGAATATATATATCATATATGTATATATGAATATACATACATATACATATGTATGTCTCTCTCTCTCTACACACACACACACACACACACACACACACACACACACACACAGCATGATAGGTATTGAGTCTAAAAAGATATTTAGATATTATCCCTGAGTCACAATTTAGTTAGAGACAGAGCAGTATAGAATTTAATGACATAGGAACTATGATAGATTTATTTGTGAAATGCTGTGTGAACACAGGAAAGGAGTGATTTAATTCAATAACTTGGAGAAGGGGGGAGGAGATGGAGAAAAAAACTATCAGGCATCAGAGAGATATTATCTGAGCGTTTGATCTCGAAAGATGAATTTCAAAAGACTGAAGAGGTGCCTTACTGGAGAATATTTGCAAAAGCAAGAGAGATATGAAATTCCCAGGAGAGTGTCTAGCAAGGGGCAGATGTTCAAAATCTGTTAATTTCCTTCCTGGATTGAGATAGGTGATGTGAGAGTGGCAGGAAATGAAATAGAAAAGGGAAGCGGAACAAAATCCTGAAAAGCATGATAACGCTTGTTGAAGAATTTGGAATTTTTCCTGGGGATAATGGAGAGTGACATCATTGAGAAAGACAGCTTTATCTGTGGAGAGGAGCTTGGATGGGACAGAAAAGATGTAGAAGTGTATGGAAGCTAGTAAGCTTCTATCTAATATAAACCTGAACCATATATCTTCTTGTTTCAGGGCTGTTTAATTTGAAAATACCAAAGGTTTAAGGAAATTTAAGAGAAATGTGACTTGAGAAAATTTGTATCTCTAGGCTAACAGTTACATTTATAGCAGATGCAGGAATATTGACTTATTTTATTTTTCAAGATTTTTAAACAGAAACTGTGGTTGATTACCTCATAACTAAAGAGGTACAGAAGAGGAGAGTTACTAATGTGAGAAAATTCTAGAATCGCTCTGGTTGGATGACTTTTCAGATGCAATTTTGCAGAAAAGCTGCATCTCAATGTCTGCTATTCATGGATTGTATCCTGCCTGTTCATTATTTTTAGCCTCTAGCCATCAAAAAATAAATCAGACTTATTTTTAGTAAATTCAATACATTTTCAAAGTAATACAGGGCTATACTGAGAAAATAGGAAAATACCATGAATTTTGAAGGACAAAATATTGATAATCCATAGTTTGTCATATTGCAATATGTTACAATAATATTTAAACAAGCTTTTTTTTTAAACAATTTGTTTTGAAGTAATTATATATACACAGGAAGTTGTGAAGATAAGCATAGTAAGTTCCCATGTACCCTTCACCTAGTTTCCCCCCCATGGTTACATCTTAAGTAATTATAGTATAATATCAAACTAAGGAAATTGACATGGATACAATCCATGCAATTAGTTCTATGCCATTTTATTACTTTACAGAATGTAAAACCACCACTGCAATAGATGTAGAACTATCCTAACATTACAAAAATCTCCCTCATTCTACACTCACTCCTTCTCTACCATCCCCAGACCTAGTAATAACTAATATGTCCTCCATTCCTGTGATTTTTATTCTTTCAAGAGTGCTCTGTAAGTTGAATCATACAGTATGTGGCCTTTTAAAATAGCCCTTTTTCCCCCTCTCAGCATAATGCCCTTGAGATCTATCCAAGTTGTTGCATGGATCATTAGTTCATTGCTTTTTATTGCCAAGCAGTAATCTCTGGTATGGATGGATCAGTGTGTTTAACAGTTTATCTATTGCATAGAATTGTTGATTCTAAGTTTTTGGCTATTACAAATGAAGTTGCTAAGGACATTTATGTGCATATCTGTTTTTGAATAGATATGTTTTCATTTCTCTAGCATAAATGCCCAGGGGTACGATCCCTAGTCTCCTTGCTGACTGTTTCATTTCTTATTCTTTTCCTCTTACTTCAACTATTACCACCCCCTATTGCATTCTCTTCTCATTTAAGCTTACGATCCAGGGTGGCGTCCAGGTGGTTACCTTCCTCCATTCTTAAAATTAGTTTGGAAACCTCATTTATTACCACATCCAATCAAAATAAAGTACAACTCCAGAGCCCAGCATATGGAACCCTTCAAAAGCTGACCCGGGCTCATTTCTTTACTGACACCAACTGTAATCTATCCTCATACTTGTTCATGCTCCAGTGAAGCCACTCTTGGAGGACATTTCATACTTCTGTGGAGCTCACATACTGTTCCCTTTCCTTAAATGACCCAGATCTCCCTTCTCTTGTGGCATCATCCATTGGCACAAACAATTAGCCATTGCATCGTGTCTTCTCTTTGAGAGCATAAATTCTTCAAAGGCAAGGGCTATGCCATATTCACATTTGTACCCCAGTGTGTCCACGAATGCCTGGTGCATGGTATTAATAATAACAGCGCCTAGTATTATTGGGTGATTTGCTATATGACAGACATCTCCCTAAACACTTTGCTTAGATTTTCTCATTTAATCTTCTTAATGGCCCCATAAGAGATATATTATTCTCATCTCCATTTTGAAGACAATAAACCAAAAGTTAAGATAGTAAACCCAGGCAATCTGGCACTAGAAACCTTGTCCTAATCGATGGACCATATTATGTACAATTAGCAAATACTCTAAACCTTTATCAAATGAAATAAACAAATGAATGAGTGAGTGAATGAAAACCATAGGGTCACGGTAAGTTTTCTGAAAAATAAAAGAGTTCTGCAGGGAAGAATCAATGGCTGAATTATATTTAGCTAAGTTAATTTCAGATATTTCTAAGTTATGTGGTATCCTAGAAACAGGCGCAGGAGACCATGAATTTAAATAAATCTGCATCCAAATCCTTTGCCGCTTATTAGTTGAATGATCTTGTCATTTTCCATAATCATTTTAAGCCTCATTCTCCCTAAGGGTAAAAAGTTAATGGGTTCAACTTCATAGGTTTAATGTAAAGAATAAATGGGAAACAAAGAGTCATAAATAACAGCATAGTTTCCAGATATACCCTGCATTTGCTTCCGTTTTTCTCCTTGTTCTCTAGGAGATCATGTGGACTCCTTGGACAGTTCTTCCCTCCACCCTTTTTGGTGGTGCTAATCACTATCACTTTTACTATTTTGTCCACAATTCCATACACTCAGTTATTCCCTCTACCTGCTCCCTTAGCCCGCGAAGTTCCTTGTTGTTGCTGCCCTGGCTTCTGGCACAGATGTCCCTGCCCTTCCTCATAGTCCATCTTCCTGGCTGTTGTCTTCTTGTCACACCATTTAATCCTCCAAGCCCCCAAACAGGAAATCTAGCCTTGGGAGTCTGGATGGGCAGCACCAGCTTGTCCCACCCCCAATGGAATCTTTAGCCCAGGCTGTCACCATGTTCATGCCAAAGGCTTCCCCTCCCCAAGGAATGCTTCAGGCCATTCCCTACTTCATCCACACAGGACTATCTCCTCTCTTTCTAGACCTGCACTTTCCATACTACCTTGATGAGTAGTTTCCTGCCCAGTGGGTTATCTTCTTTGCAGAGCTTTTTAAAATTTTGAAAGCTCTTCCTGAATAGAGGGAAAGAAGGTAGGATTAACATAGGAATGATGTGGCAGGGTAGAGTGCTGAGTCCCTTTTTGTTAAAAGAAGAAGGAGGAGGAGGAGGAGGAAGAGGAGGAGGAGAAAAAAAAAAAAAAAACACTGTCAGGAAGCCTTATCCAAATGTAAATATAAATAGGGACCTGGCTGAATAATTCACTGTTCTCACCTTAGCTTGATTAACCATCACTACAGTCAAGGTCTGGCTGCTGCTGATAGTAACTGCACTGACCCTGGGTCAGGACGTCTGGTTGTCAGGCAAGTTTTCTCTTTAAACTCCTCTTTCATCGGCCCTCTCCTAGCACTGCTCATGTGTTACTTTCTCTGTGTCGCTTTCGCCACAGGGCTTATAACTAGATTCAGTGTCTCTCCTTTTTTTTAACCACTTTGTCTCTACCTGGCTTATACCCTGAGTTACCTCATGCTGAGGCAGTATTCTGCTTGTTTTACCTTCTCAATTAAAACATATATTCTTGAACATAGTTTCATCACCTTTGCATCAGTACAGTACCTTCCTTAGGTAGTAATTTACTGAGCACATAGTTAGTTGCAGTTCATTAAATTATGAACCAGAAAGGGGTTTCTTAGAATCTGGCCTGAGACTGTGGAACCTCACGACTTGTTTATAAACCTCACAACAAATCAGAAAGAAATAGGAAAGCCATTTTTATGCGCCATTATTCCAGAATAAGAGAAGGAGCCCCCAAATGGTGTGCCATTGAGGTTTTCTTAGTGGCTCACCCACTTCAGGCTTCCAGTGGGAGGCTACCTCATAGCTCTCAGCAGGGAATTGCACACTTTATTAGGAACAGCCAAAATCAAGGTCGCTGAAGTGAGCTGGGCCTGATTCATACCACTTTTATGTTTCAGTTTAGTACAGAATTGTATAGGCTCAGCTTCAGAGTACACAGACACTACAGACAGAGGAAGACATTCATCCCCTTCCTCTGTATTGTTTGGTGTTGAAATGGCTTACTTGTCAAAGCACTTAAATACCACAGTGATGGATGTTTTATATACATATAGCCATCTAGATATTATAGACCATGATTTTCTCTCTTTTTGAAAAAAATAAAAACTCTCAGAGTTTTTCAAAGCCACCCTTCAGTGAGCATTTAATTAAAAGTTGTCTCCTACTTTATTTGTGACTCCCAGGGACAAGGCTGTATTAGCATCGCTATAGATTCTTATTTACACTAAGCTCACCAAGATGAAAACTTCCCCAAACTATTAAGTGCCCACAACCCCTAACTTGATCTTCTTCTTGACAAGCAATTATTCTAAGCAAGTCAAGTCCTCCGCTCTTTCTTTCTCCCCAACCTTCATTATCCAAACCCAGAAACCTATTAAGAACTTGAAAATATAAATTACTGTCTCCTATTTCTTGTTGTTTTCCTTCCTTACCTGAAATCAGCTGAATCATGAAATTCTATCTACCACAAGTATGTGGATATGACAAAAGCCCTATGCTCGGGAGTACGTGGCTGAGTCATTTCAGAAGAGCTAGTTGGAGTATGGGGCATGTGATTGTGAAACTAACGTAGGAAGAGTATGTGATAGAAATAGTGACAGTGGGATCAGCAGGCAGGACTGTAGTGCAGAACAATGCTGAAGGAGACTAGAGACCTAGTTCAAGCGTTCTTATTCTTGTTACTAAAGAATAAGGCAAGTTTTTAAACCACTTTGTACTTACCTTTCTGTCTTTAAAAATGTGATCCATTCTTGTTCTCACTTCACAAATATTGTTCCACAGTTTGGATTAAATTATTTTCAATGTCCCTTCAACTAGACAAGTCTCTATCAACCACACAAATGAGATAGCTTATTAAACAAAGTCCAAGATAACAGACAAAAATACATTCACATATTTTTAAACTTACAATTTTTAAATTTATTTTATTTTATTTATTCATTTGACACAGAAAGAGAGCACAAACAAGGGGAGCAGCCGGCAGAGGGAGAGGGAGAAGCAGGCTCCCCGTTGAGCAGGGAGCATGATGTGAGGCTTGATCCCAGCATCCTGGGATCATGACCTGAGTTGAAGGCAAACACTTAACTGACTGAGCCACCCAGGTGCCCCTCACATATTATTTTTATAAAAGAAATCCTAGATTGTAAGGCAGAACTGAAAGGAAACTCTTGGTTTGCCATATCTTCTTCTTTTTTTTTTTTTTCTTTATTTCTGTTTCTCTTGTCTTACCTTTCTTTTCCTACCTTCTCCGTCACACCAGCAATCTTGATGGGCTGACCTCCACCCTCTACTAAGTGTCTGTTTGACCCCATTAGTTCTCTGATCCTCTTAGCTGCTCCGCAAGCTCCTGTCATCTAAAGACATTCAA
This sequence comes from Enhydra lutris kenyoni, assembly GCF_002288905.1. Lineage (NCBI taxonomy): Eukaryota > Metazoa > Chordata > Mammalia > Carnivora > Mustelidae > Enhydra > Enhydra lutris. The sequence continues at coordinate 35,383,183 of NW_019154087.1, read as the reverse complement.
TTTATTTTTAATGACTTTCTCCTTCACTCCTACACACACACCCTATTACAGACCCTACTTCTCAAACCCTGATCTTTAAACCTAAGGAAAAAGTTTAAAAATCGCCATATACACCTGATCATGGCAAGTGATGAAGAAGATAAAGAACAGATTGCAAGTGGCTTCCTGGGCCACTTTTTCAGAGGAAGACTGCCATTTTCTCAAAGCAATGCTACAGAATCCTCAGGATTGCTGCTGAATGGGGCAGGGATTGGGGTTGGGGGTGGGCATACCTTTCCAAAACATTTTGGGCATTTATAATCTGAATGGCTATTAATAAGACCTGACTCTGAACATCAGGACATGCATTTTGTGCATAGTTTGAGTCAAAATTTATCAAAAAAGAAATATACCTAATTGGAAATAGAGCATAAACAATACTTTTTTGGAGACATCCACAGATCTACTACACTGGGAAGAAGGAAAATATATTTTGTATTTGGGAAATTTTAAGTAATCAGTAGAAACCTGGTCTCCTGCTCTGTGCTATGAAGAGCCAGGCAGGATCTTTGTTTTTAGATAGATTCATTAGAATCTTCCTTGAAACGATGACCTTCCACTTTACTTTGACAGTAGTGTTCTACTGGGTCTTTAAATAGGCTATTAAATTTGCCCTGCTGTTACTCTTGGTCACTTCTTTCTCTTCAGGTATCTCTTTCCACTATGAATAACTTGATAATGTGATTAAAGTTTTTGAACTCCTTAAAAAAAGTTACAGGGGAAAAAAATTACAAATTACTATTGATTCCTCATTTGAATCTATATTGTATTTTATTTGGGTCATTTTTTGTGTAGTAGTATTATGTATTATTGTATCAGAGCTTGTTAGGCTATATGTGAGGTTATGATCAATGGTTCAATGTCAGCCTTGGAGGGTATATTGAATAAAGTTTTTCCCATAAGTCAGCACTGGCCTTGATTCTAAGGAACATTTTTGGTGTTGATTAGAAGTATAGAATAGGGAGTAAGCTTATTAAACATGCAGATTACCTTATATTGAGTAGGGGTGGTTATTGACTAGAACCCACACTGCAATAATTCATAAAGACTTTGGCAAATTAAACAAGGTGATTATAAGTGAGACGGGGCTTAATAGGCACAAATATGTAATAATTCACTCAGAGATGGAAAAAAGCAGTGTGTCTGTTTATGTGTGTGTATGTGTGTGTATTTATGAAAATTTAAAACTGGAGGTGAAGACAGTTTCAGAATGAATCATTTGTCAATTACAAATTGAAATGAAATGTTGGTGTTTATGAACAAAATGGCCAAAGTCACCTAGCAGTGTAAAAGTTGTTAGGGCTTTTTAAGCACTATCATGACCTATTTATGAGGTCCATAAATTTTGCAAAAATTACCATAGAAAAGGAAAAGATGCCTTAGCTAATAACCATGTAAAAAAAATGAGTAATAGATCCTGTGGGTAAGAACCACAGGAATTTAGTGCTTAACTCAATAAGGAAAAGGTTAAAAGATGAAAATGAAAAAGTGTTTTATTATATAAAGAAATATTGTACTGGAGGTGGTGAGTAGCTATTGTCCATTTTCACTGAGAAGAAAATGAGAGGCTTATGTGAAATAGGCAAGTTTTAGGTTAGGCATGAATGAGAACTTTCTGGTGTTAAGTTTCCTAAGTCAGTGAAGTGCCTAAGGAAGAAGAATAAAGTCCATTTTGGAGATTGGCTTTTATACCTTAAGATATAGCATCGAATTATGTGATACCTCCAGGAACTCCTCCAAACTCTCTGATGTTATGATTTTATTAGGGTTCTCTCTTAACACCATTTAGAAATTTTTTTGATCCTCAGGGAAATTCATGGGAATTAGTCAGGTCTTTCCTGTATTTTCAATGATGTAAAAACATAAAAATGTATTATTCTATTGAAGTCTGTTGAAATACTTGAGGATATCATCTTAACAAAAATTTTATAATCAGCTTATAGTCAATAGTGGCATTATGAAATGCTGACCATACAAATTTAGGATAATTCCATATTTGTTCATAGTGTCCTGGGGTAAATAAATATTGCATCTTTTTCATGGTATCTCAGGAAGAAACTGTACATACTATCTTCCTTACACAGATAATTGCAGGCTAATTAAATTCATAGAATACTGGGGCCTTTTGTATGAGATTCACAGAATACTGGGGCCTTTTGTAATGAATTATTATCTATATATATAATGAAAGGCTACTTTAGTTAACTAATAAACTATTTAAAATTAGAGAGCAGGTTCATAAATGACAATTCTGTTAGCAGGTAGAAAAATACAGTGTCTTTCACATATCAGGATTTAGGATTCATGATGTGACAAAATTAGTTCCTAGCTTATAATGTGGGTCAACAAGTCAGAGAAGTCAACCAGATTTTCCATATTTTCTCACATCTGTATAACATTGTCATTTTTTGAGAGAATTTAAGAATCAGTTTTATTATGTCTAACAGCAATATAAAAGATGAGTGTTTCCATCCTCCTTTGTGGTCTCTAAGATGATCTGTCATATCCACAAGCCAAATCAACTTTTAAACATGCCACAGGAATACAAGTCTCTCCAAGTGCAGGAAGATAACTAGCTTGTGATATCCAGTTTTATCATCTCATCTATATATATATATGAATTTTCAATATGACCTGTGACCATCTTATCTAGAGCGCATGGCAGACGGGGATGCCCCAACTACTCTGTGAGGGAGAAGGTGTAGGATATTTCTAAATCTCTCAGGAAGTCCTTGAGAGTCATCTTGGTGCCCAGTGATCCACCATGTAGGGACAGCATTCAGAAGGGAGAAGTGTCCTCTTCATGAGTACTACTATACTTTTTCTAGACCAAGCATACTTGAAACATAAGCCATAGAAACATTTTTCTAGATGTCTTCTCAGGCACAGAAAACAAAAGCAAAATTAACCCATTGGGACCATACCAAAATAAAAAGGTTTCTCACAGCAAAGGAAACTGCGAACAAAACAAAGACAACCTACAGAATGGAAAAAGAAACTTGCAAAGGATCTATCTGATAAGGGGTTAATAGCCAAAATATATAAAAAACTTACACAACTCAACACCTAAGTAAGTAAATAAATAAGTTCTTAAAAGTAAAGATTAAATAAATATTCTAAAGAAATTCACAGCACAAAGGCCTGAAGCTGTCTTTTATCTAATTTACTCTGTTGAGGCCCATAAGGGCAGGTTTGAGGGCAGGTGAGGTGAGTAGGACAGAGTGTGGAGGAGACAGAACAGAGAAAGAGGAAAAGACTGCACCATCCGGGCCCTATTTGAGTGTCCCACGTGGAGCCACCCTTATCCTCTGACCCTGCTCTGTAAATCCTCACTGCTCTTGGTCCTCATACAGCCCGTTTTATGAAGCACCTTCTCCATCCATGGGGCTTCTCTTGGGAAACTCTCTTTGTGTTCACAAGTAAAAAATCCTAGCCCTCTGCCTTCTCTGGTATCATTCAGAATTGTTGGCCTCAGAATCTCAGCTTCTGCTGTCTTGAGAAGGAAGAAACTCTGACACTTTGAGAGGAAGAAAGACAAAATCACTATACTACTCCACCAAGGATTGCTGTGGCTGAGTTCTTTGTGAATTACCCTGCCCCACAAATTATACTTTTAAGCTGTACAATCTAATCTTTAATGAGAAAACCGTATTTCTTCCACAAACATGACTTTGATCTTAATCTTTATAAAAGAAGGAAGTTAACATTATTGGGCTAAAGAACGTTAATCTCTTCCCTGAGCCTGTTTTCAGGAAGTAGTGGCACCCCTCATGCACTTAAAATAGTTCTTACTGAGTCTTCAGTAGGGACTGAGCCATTAGCAATCCAAATTGTCTTCTGACAATTAGAGTCTTGCTTGCCTCATCCTTGACTCTTGGTCCCCTTATATTTAATCAGATTTTCTGTATAAACCCGTGTCTGAGAAGGTTTGGGAAACATCACTGAAGAGAAGGAGCTAATAAAATGCAGAAATGGGGTTTCTCAGAAGACTAGTGGTCTTTAGCTAGGCTACTAGTTGGAAGATGGGAAACCTTTCTGCGGTGTTAGTCCATTCTTTTATAAACAGAGCATACACACTCTCCTTCCTCTTTGTGTAAAAACTCAACCTTGGAGAGGGGAAAAAAAAATTAGCTTTTGGTAATAATACTCAGTATTACCAAAGGTTACTATTCTCTCCCTGTTCTAGTTCTTATCTCTTCCTTAGCTCCTATAATCATGAGTTCTTTTACATTTTTAATCATTTCAGTTAGCAGACTTAGTAGAGCAATTTTTGTCACCATTTCAGCTTGCTTCTGAAATTTTAGTCAGAAATCACTCATCAAAAGAACCACTAATTAGCTCCCTTTCCACAATGCTTAGGTCTCTCTTTCAGGAACACACATTCCACTCTGTACCAGATCCTATGTGACCCAGAAGTATGGACTATAACTTTAGCTTTTCCAAATACTTTATTTCAGTTCTATTTGTTTGGGTTTTCTTTTTATTTGTCTTGCCTCTGAATTTATTTATTTTATCTACATGGCAAAATGTCTTGTTAAGTAATTCACTGGTGGTCTGATAGAGCTTTTGCAGCTGATTTTATTACAGGAGAAATTTCCAAATCTCCCTTAAAAATTAGTTGTTATTTTTAAGTGCAAAATACTGCTGGCCATGATTAGTCATTTACAGAATGGCTGGTAATGTATAATAAAAATCCCATTTTTATGCAATACTAGCTTAATGGGAATGCTGGCTTTCCAAGACGAAAGCATGTTTCTAGTAAAAAAGCATAGCCAAAAATATGTGAGCTTCATTGACTGCTCTTTTCCAGACCCTGGGCTAGGTTCTGAGTTTCAAAGATGAACTTAAAGAAAAATTATGGGTATCAGCGGAATATATACTAGTGAGTTAAAAAAAGAAGTAAAATTTCATAACAAAATGCTAAAATGTGAACATATTCTAAGTGTTAGAAGAGCACAAAGAGGCAGCTGAGTATGACCTTGACTTGAAGGGAAAGAATTCACCAGGTAGACAGGGAGACATCTTGTGCACAGCAAATGCCTACCAAGCAAGGAAAGATGAAATGGTTTGTTTGTCTTATAATGGGAGTACGAATGAGGCACAAGTTTGTTTCTGAGAATGGAAAACAATTTTAAGCCAAATTTTTGCAGGTATCGAATGCTATGGAGTTGGAAGATTTGGGGGGCAATGGGGAATATAGGAAGTATTTAAATAAAACTGGGATAGGATCAGACATATATCAGAAAGAACACTTCAGCTGTGTTGTGGGGGATGGATTAGAGATGGGAGAGAATAGAGATAGGGAAAAGGTTTAGAAATAATTCTCTAGGGCCTCCTGGATGGCTCAGTCAGTTAAGTGTCTGACTCTTGATTTCCTCTCAGATCATGACTTCAAGGTCCTGGGATTGAACCCCTCATCCAACTCCAGGCTTAGCATAGAGCCTGTTGCTTGGGATTCTCTCTCCCTCTCCTTCTGTCTCTGCCCCTTCTCCTGCTTGCACTCTCTCTCTGTGTCTCTCTAAAATAAATAAATAAATAAAATCATTTAAAAACAAGAAAGGAAGATTCTCTAGATAGAAACACTGAGAGTATTAGCAATGAAAGGACAAAGGTAGTGACAGATTTGTAAGATTCGGGAAGTAAAATATACAGCAGTTGATAAGAGATTAGTTGGGGTAGGGGACTTAGAAAGGCCATGGTGAGGAATCTGAAAAGAATTTAATTGGTGGGAAAAATAAGGAAATAGTAATTCCAAAAATTATAACAGAGCATAACAGTAATAATAATAATAGTAATAGTGATAGTAGTAATAAATAATAAAATTAATAATTGCAACTACCAGTAATGGAGCCCTTATAAAGTGTTAAGTATTAAGGTGTCTTATATCCGTATCTACATCAAACCTCCACATACCTTATTACAAAATTATTATTTTTCCCTATTTACTAGGGAAGTGGATTTCAATTTAGAGAAAATTAAATAACTTGTCCAAGGATTGAAACTCAAATCTTTCCATCTTCAAAGTCCAAGTTTGTAGAACCTAAGAGGTTGCCCAGTGCTGGCCATTGGCTGTACCTCTCAGAGGTAGGCCTGCCTTACCTGACCACTGCAGTCCATTTTTCAATACTTATTTCTTCTTCTTAGGTCTCAGTAACACTAAATATCAGTCTAGTGGAACTTTATTTGGCATATTAGTAGTCTTCTTAGGTTTTAAATTTTGGAATACTTTTTCTTTTTTTTTTTCTTTCTTTTTTTCTTTTTTCTTTTTTTTTTTTTTCTTTTTTCTGGAAAACCTGCCTCTGAAGTCACCAAGCTCTTGGCCACAACCACTGAACAGCAGTGGGAACCAGGCAGAATTTTAACATGGTTACTGATGGGCTCTTAGAGCTATAACAATATCTTTTCCTTTGGTAGATGCTGAAATCAGCATCCAGAGGAAGAAACTGTGGGAGAAAGGAAAAAAAAAACCTGAACTGAGTTGGAAGACATTTTTAATACATCCCCGTTTGCTAGTCTCTCTTCTACCGTCAGCCCCTTGGCCTGAAGGATCTAACAACTATCCTATCAACCACGTTCCATTTCTTTTTACCCTGAAGAAAAATCCCTTCCGATGTGATAACTTCAGTTGCTTTGTTCCATTTCATTAAAAATGGGACTAGACTTACAATTCCCCAGAGTTAAAGCTGACAGCTGTGTGTTGGTGAGCATTACATAAAACCAAACTCAAATGTTTAAAAAGAAGAAAGGGAATGAAGATGGAAAAGAAAGACTTATATGTCTTATTTTAAAGTTTATATGGGTAAGATCTATTCTCTTGTTAAAGGAAAATAGGTAAAAATATGAGTGAAAGTTCACTACAGAGGGAAAAGGCATTAGATTTTTAATTAGTTGACAATTTTAGAAATGTAAGTAAGTAGCAACACATTCAAAGTTATGACTATTCAGTATCATTCATGAATCTCCTCTTCAGCAATATAAAGGGATCACCCTGCCACATACCAAATATCCATTAGAAATTATTAAATAGGGCATTATTCAGAGATGGATCATTGTAATAATAATCTCCATATAAGACAATAGAGGGGTGCAGTTGGTTAAGCATCTGATGCTTGGTTTTTGCTCAGGTTGTGATCGCAGGGTCGTGAGATCAAGCACCAAGTCAGGTTCCAGGCTAAGCAGGGAGTCTGCTTGAGGATTCTCTCCCTCTTCCTCTGTCCACTCATGTTCTCTCTCTCTCCCTCTCTCACTAAAATAAAAAATCTTTTTATAAAAACTAAAATAAAATAAAAATAAAACAATGGATAAGTTAGTTGAATACCGATGTGACATGTCCTCTTGTATTCACCCTTAGACACTCTTATTCTCTCCATTTATAGTTGAGAAAATTCAGGTTAACAGGGGTTAACATCACACAGCCCACAAATAATCTATCTGCTCGACTTTAAAATCTAACTTACCCAATGTCAAAGCTACTGCTATCACTAATACCTAATATCAGAGTATCACATGTATCAAAATTAATTTTCTATGTTTGAAGGGTTTTAAGTGTTTGTTTTTCTCATGGAAAGAGTTTGCAATCAGCCTAGATCCACCCAAATTCCTGAAATTGACTTTACAGAAGTACCCTAAATTACAATTTCTAAGTACATATAATGTTCATGCAAATAAGTAAATACCACTTATCTATCATCTCTCAGTATTCTTTAGTACCCATGGGTTGCTAGTAGTACAGGACACCAGGAAAAATAAAAGTAGAATTTTGAAAAGATGATGGGAGAACAAGGCTTAAAGTAGCAAACCATTTGCTTTCTTTTATTATTCACCACTTATTGCTAAAGACACTTTTTTTTTAACTCTATGTGCATGAATGGGGGTGTGGGGTTGGGAGAGGGGGACTCAGGTATAATAGATCTGCAGAGTGATTGTTTGCTGAGTTTTATGTGGTAAATGTGAATTGTGTGAGATTAAGTGGAGAAATGGAATATATCAGTATGAGTATATTCCAAGTTAACTCCTTTCTAGAATGCTCTAGATTTTCCCATTTCCTCTGTGACCTGGGTATGCATTGGCAATTGTTAAAAAAGAAATGACAACATTTGCCATGATAAATTAACTTATATATTAGGTTCTTATTAATTATTTTAGAATTATTTTGCATTTAAAACTGATTTGGCAAAACAAACCAAAAAAAACAATGATTTGGCATATCTAAGTAATACTCAGATGTTGAACTTAAGATACAATTTTTTTGAGGAATACCACTTGTAGAAGAATTTACTCTATTTCTTTTAAGGGTTCATACTATAGGCCATTCCTTTTCTGCTGATATTACTCTAAAATCTTAACAGCATGAAAAATAACAGAATGACCACATAAAATGGTCACTGTCTTTCTGTGTTCGGCTCCTAAAACAGCCTTCACTTTCTGTAATAAGCTGTTTGTGCTCACTTCAATTTGCTTCATTTTATTTTTGTCACTTTTGGTACTGTCTCAGTGTACTATAATGGAACGATGCTGAATCAGGCAAGCTGTAATTTTTATTGCAAGCATATCTCAAGGCAAATTTATAAGCTGAACTTGATATCAGAAATGAAGCTGGAGGGAACATGTCTTTGTTCTAAGTTACAAATGCTCTGCTATTCTAAATCTGAGGTATGTTGAACATAAAATGCCTTTTTTTTTTCTGACATCAGGAATTTCACACAGGCAGTATATTAAGAAATTCCTTTAAAATTTTTACTATGTACAAATCAGTTTCACCAACAAGACTATTTGTATGACAATTCTATATTCAAGTTGTAAAGCTGATATTGAAGGTGATGTTATGCCACAGAAAATGATTCTATTAAAACGATCCTAACATTTGATTTCAATTTTCTTTTCATGAAAAGCTAAGAGGAAGTGTTAATTTATTTAACAGTATTTTACTGGTATGACTAGTTGGGCAAACAAATTATATATTTAGAGGTGTGGGCATACAAAAATTTTACCCCTAGGTTATGATCTCACCACCACCAAATTGAAAGTTTCCGAGAGTTATAATACTGGTTGATTGCCAAATGTTCTAAACAGCTAGTGGCCAATCCCATCCTGGGAGGGTCTCTGATGAAATGTGACATGGCCTTCTCCAGCCATGGGACCTTCTGGTTTTAGAAGGTGCAAGCTCCATAAAACTAGCTAGCCTAGGCTCTTGTATTAATAGGTATTGAACAAATTGCTATTTGCTACTGCTATTATAACCTGAATTGATAATGTTTCATTTCTTTTTCCTGTGTTACCACTTTAGATCGTCCTCCACTAAACAATGGGAAATATGTTAAAATGTTAATGTTTTTAATAGTTTCACTCCCACTACTGGAAACAGCAGTGGTTGAGAAGTAAATGATCTTTGGGAACAAGAGTCTTATTGCTATACTGTTAACAAGATAATTGTGGGATATCCCAGGAGAAAGTGCCCTTTTACTCTCCTATGAGGTTGTACCCTAGCTATGTGTAGCTTGATTTTATTCCTGCTTTTGTCCTCAGTTATTCTTCATACTGTTATTTTATCTTTTTACAAATGGTAGAATTAATTTAATAGTTGTAGAATACTCCAGCAAATTTTTCCTTGGAAATAGTCATTTTTTTAAATATAATTTAATTTATTTTTTTTCAGTAATCCATAATTCATTGTTTATGCACCTCACCCAGTGCTCCATGCAATACGTGCCCTCCTTAATACCCACCACTGGGCTCAGCCAACCCCCCCGACCCCCCTTCCCTCCAAAACCCTCAGTTTGTTTCTCAGAGTCCACAGTCTCTCATGGAAATAGTCATTTTTCAACACATTATTTTAAGCAGAAGTACAGAACAAAAAGGAATTATCATGGTAGTTTCCATAGAGTAAATGATACACATCGACAACCTAAAACTCAATAAAATGTAGATTAAATTTTGCTGAAAGTTACTATTAGAAAATGGCATGAATACTCCTCTAGCAAACACAGCCCATAATTTATTGTTTGTAATACAGTTTTGCACATGATGGAAACTGGTGACCTGCAAGAGTATTCCCAATACCCTTGCCCAATGCTAGTGTTGTTTGCTAAGGCCCCAGGAAATCATTAGCAAACTCCATCTAGAAACAGACCAAAAGGTCAAAAGTATACATAACATGAGTTTCCTGACCCATGGCTGTGGAGGGCTCTGAATATTCTTGTTCAAAATATGGTATAGTGTTTCAAAGCATCTGCTGCCATTCGCAGAGGTTAGTGAACTTGAATATGCCAGTGTCTAATTTTGTACAGTATGCCAAAGACACATATTTGTTCTTAAACCTCAGTCATTAGAGTTGAGCAGCTACACAAACTCAAATGAGTTTCAGTGCAGCAGTAATTGGTTCTCCAAGTTAGAAAATACAGAGCAGCTCAGAAACTTAAATGTAAGGAAGTTGACCACCAATTTAAGATGAATAACCTAGGACAAGTAGATACCATCTATATAACTCAAAGATGGATGTGAAAATCCTGATCATTATTATGCATAAGAGAGAGCTAAAAATATATTCATCGTTCTGGAAACATGAATTCTATTCTGTTTGAATACAAATAGAAGTCTCTCTCTCTCTCCCTCTCTCTTTCTCTCTCTTTCACACCCACAGACACACACATGCATGTGCACACACACAAACTTAAAGCAAATAAGAGGCAGTATCTTGCAGTAAAAATACTATAGCTTTTGAAGCCTACATTTGAATCTTATCTCATCCCTCACTGACTGTGCCACACTGAGCAAATGCTTATACTCTCAACCTGAGTTTCCTCATTGATAAAATGTGTGAAATACTTCTGAGAAATGGGACACTGCTGTGAGAATAATGTATGTCAGTTGTTGGCATGTATATGGTAGCCGCTTGTTAGTGATTATCATAAATATTAATTTTTAAATATACACTTCACCTCAAAATGGGTTGTTCATGCACAATGTAATTATTTTAAAAAATATTTAAACATTGCTACCTAAAAGAACATAGGCTTAAGGCTTATAACATGTAGTTGTTTTTTAACTAAATGATTATGTGGTTATCCAGCAATCTAATTTAATTTGTTTTTGCCTTGATGGAATTGCTAGATCTAGTTTTGGTTTTGGTTTTTTTCACAGTGAAGGCTCACACACATACACACACACACACACACACACACACACACACACACACACATTTGTCATACACCCTAACAGCAATTCTCCTTATATATTACATTTTAATATTAAGAAACCACAAAATAGGAAAGCAATTTGACATCTGTATTTACATATATTATTCTGTTTCCTATAACTTTATTTCCAATTTCTTTCTTGTGTCTCTCTTCTCTCCTAATCATGAAGATCTCTCCAGGACCTCTCCAAGCAAACAGACATCCCTTATGGCACAGTACTGGACTCTGCAGTATATGAACATGTCCGCATGAAGGGAATGAATCCTTTTGAAAGGGACAGCATGTATTCCCAAATGTGGCGGATGATCAATAGAAGCAATGGATCAGAGAATAACGTTCTGGAATCCCAAGCAGGCATTCAAAAGGTACTGGTCATTGTTCTGCTATAATAGTCTAGTCTGCTATTTTGTCTCCTATATTTGAATTGCTACATGAAGTTTGGTTTATTTCTTTTCTAAAATTTTAACTTTGACACAGAGTCTGCAATTAAATTATACCTCGTATTGATTTAAAGGAGATTTTGAGTTGGCAGAGTGCTTAAGCAAAGGGAATTCAAAGCCTTCTGTGCTGTGTCTAATGGATCTGTCTCCAATAAAATTCCAAAACTAGAAAACATAAACTAGTATTTTGTTCAGATTGGTCAGCGACTTATGCACATGAAGACTGAAAAGGTTTTTATGAATCCCATTCCAAATATCATTAGGGTTATCCAATTCTTTCAAATGACTTTGGGGTATTTTCTATACTGCATTTCCTTTTAGATGAAACTTTATCTTTACTTATGATTATGTGGTGGATAAAAGTTAATCTTGTCAACAAATAAGGTTCCTGCAAATGTCTATTTCTATTCCAAAAGTGAAAATCTTTATTTCTAGCTTATTTTAAATAACCATCATTTAGAAGTTATTTTTATCAGGGGGATAAAAAAACTTACGAAACAGTCCTTTGTGTAAAACATGAAGCTAGTTTTTATTCTGGGCTGTGGTTTAAAACACCTCTACAGAAGTAATTCTTTCTTCCTCATGTCCCATCAGTCTGCACGAGAGAACTGAATGATTTTTGTTTAAAATTATCCCCTTGGTTAGCACAGCGAAAATCACAATGGTTGACATTCAATAAATAATTGTAGGATGAATGAATGAATGCACGCATGAATGTCAATTATAGCAACAAAGGTGGTATACACTTTTTCTCTGTATCCTTCCACAGCGGAATAATTTGGATCCCGTGTCTGAGCTCCTTGTTCAAAAGGCAAACTTACTAATACTATGTTGGAGAATGTTTTGATGGCTATAAAAAATATTCTGACACAGGTTCTAGCATTATTCTGTGTCTTTTCATATGATGTCCTTCATCTGCTACTGATGTTATGGTTCCCTAGAGTCAGCCTAGTTGGCATCATTATTTTGAAAACTGAGGATGCTGATATGAACCTCGTTTAAGTCCTAATGATGCGTTAGGATGTGAATTCCTTGAAATGTTAGCAATGGCCTCTAACTCCATCACCCTTATTGCATTAACCCCAGTTTCCCAGGACCCAAGTATTGATCTTAAAATCCACTGGCTTCTAGAAGTTCAACAATTACTAGAAGGATGGGGGGGGGGGGTGAGAGTGGGTGAGTGAGTGGACCTATATGTTGTCTGGAGGAGATGGGAGGGTAGACATTTTAGGCTTTACTAGGTACTCATGGGATGTGAATGAACTTAAGCCTCAGAATAAGAATACTAAGTCATTTTGGGAAGAGTTACTTTCCTTCATATTGTTAATTATTAAGAAGAATTTTATTTTCTTGGGGATAAATATAGTCACAATTTATATTTTTATTCTATTTTAGAAGCCAAAGCTCTCCATACTTTACAACCTCTTTCTATAGCATATCATTCCAGAGAAAATTCACTTTTTTAAAAAAAGATTTTATTTATTTGACAGACAGAGATCACAAGTAGGCAGAGAGGCAGGCAGAGAGAGAAGGGGAAGCAGGCTCCCTCCTGAGCAAAAAGCCTGATGCAGGACTCGATCCCAGGACCCTGAGACCATGACCTGAGCTGAAGGCAGAGGTTTAACCCACTGAGCCACCCAGGCGCCCCAGAGAGAATTCACTTTTTTTCTCCACGCAGACATACAGATTCTCAAAAAATATTTTAAAAGATACATATTCACTCACTCATCACTTATTTATTCATTTTTTCATACAATATTTGCTAAGTGCCAATTATATACCAGGCACTGATCGAGAAACTATACATAACTCCACCACAGAGAAATGATCACTGGATCTGTGAAATGTAAAGTCTGGAGAGAAAAGAAAACTAAAATATGTGATCAAATAAAATGATTTAAATCATGATAAGTGCTATGGAAAAAAACCTTGGGTCCTTCTACAGAAATTAAAGAGAACATCTACTTTCAGAACAGCAATCAAGTATGGTTCCCTGAGGAGATAAAATATTAGTGATGACCTGCCTGATCAGGAGCTGTTTATCTAGAAGAGAGGGTGACAGGGCATCCAAACCAAGCACAACCTTAGCAGAAGCGTAGAGTTACATTCAAGAAACCAGCTGAAAATCAACACGAACTGGAACATGCCCGATGAGAGAACATGGTAGGAAGTTAGGAGGCAGGGGATAGATCATGAAGAAACTTGTTGCCCTTAATTAGGAATCTGGATTCTACTTGAATGGCAAAAAAAAAAAAAAAAAAAAAGCTACTAAAATAAGGGAATGTGGTGATTCATTATTACCTTTCAAGAAGGTCACTATACCTGATGTATAGGGATTGGTAAGAGTATACAGATCCAAAATAGTGAGACCCTAAAAGACTCTGGTAAATTTCAGAGGTAGTCAGTCACATCAACACATGTAGATAAGGTCTTGCTTCATTCTTATGTTTTTACGCACACAACCATATACCTTACAGTGTACGCACACAACCATATACCTTACAGTGTTTGTAGTAATACAAACTGGGTATACTTCCTATATTCTAGCATTTCCAAAATAAAAAATAAATCACAAGGGTATGGAATATCAAATGTCACATAGAAGTGACATTTGATATTTGATTTTTAAATAGTCATGTATGTGTTAGGATATACGTATGGATCTTCCAAGGTCTTCAGGATTGTTTAAGAAAGCCTCTCCTTTTCAAAGCATGTACATATGGTTTCCTACGTTTTCTGTTTCTTTTTTTCTTACCTTTATGTCTTTTAACCATATAGAATTTAATTTGACATTTGTGGATATGTAAAAAGAAATTATAGATACCTACCCTGAGAAAATTTCGGTTTGAGATTCTATGAAATAAAAGTGTTTTAGACTAAGCTATTGATAAGTTTGCATTGTGTGCTAAGAAATTTAGTTAATTCTTGTAGGTTTTGCCATTTCTCTCTCTTTAAATATGTAGCCATTCCATCATCTTTCGTCCTGGGCTAGGGTTCCTCATGCTGTTATTAAATGTCATACATTAAAAAAAAAAAAAAAAAGTCTATTATGAAGAACAGAAAGAGCCCTGTTTCCTGGTTCTTCCAGTTCTTATGTGTACAACTTTGGGCAAGTCCCTTGGCTTCTCTAAGACTCTGTCTCCTCCTAAGATTGTCACAGTGTGAGAATTAAAAGCCTGCAAAAGACATTTCAACATGGGTTCGAATACAGTTCATTTTTTAAGCTCAAATGTTTAAATGTAACTAGTTACTTAAAATCTGTGGGCCCCAGGATTTTTATCATGTTGATAAGAATTCCTACTTCACATGTTTTTTGTCATATATATATATATATATACACACACACACACACATATATATACACATATATAGGCATCAATAAATAATATGATTAAGTAAATAATAACTTCATAAAAAGATCCTTAAGATTACCTGAAAGAATGTGAGCAATTTGTAATGACAAAGCTTTATTATATAGTATCTTCTAAGATTAAGTTAAAATTGTAACATATTTGAAAAGGTTAATTAATAAAAGAAGTAGAGGAGAATTTCTACTCTTATAATCTACTGATAAAGAGGGCTTATGAGTTTTAAAAAACTGCAAATCGTGTCATCTAGATTTATACCATATTTATTTAGTTTTCTGATTCACTAGAGGGGCAGTGAAGAATGTTCTTATGAATTCATAATGGAAAATATCAAAGTGAAATTTGCTTGTTGTATGTATTCTTTCAACCAAAATCAGAGACAGCTGAAAATTGATTTGATCAAAAAATAGGTAATAATAATGAAATGTATTTCGGTTCAGTTTGCAAGGTCTTGGCCAGCTTCTCTTAAAGCGCAAAACCAACCAACCAAAAACCAATGACCTTCTCACCTGCTAAAGCTCACTGGGAGTCTATAAGATTGAGAACTGTAATACATGAAATGTGGTTGTGGATTCTTGCTTTAGTAACTAGTCTTGCCCATCTCACACAGCAGCTTCCTCTTCTCTGTCGTTGGTTTCTAATTTGTTCAGGCAGAAAAGACTTTAGAGGTCTTCCAGGTCAATTTTCCACAAAAGACTAAACTTCTTCTACAGTGTCTTTGACACAAGTTCATATATATAGTAACTGCCTTCCAGGAAAACTTGCATCACTGTGCAAACAGTCCTTGCAATCTAATTACAACTTTAAATAGATACCATTAATGTCTCAGGTTATGTTTGTTCTTAATTGTGCTACTAGTCTCATTAAGTTTCTCTTACTTGAAGGTAGAGCTTTATCCCTTCTAACATCATTCTGCTCATACCAAAGAAAGCTGTATAAATGAGGATTAAGTAAATGAGTTCCAATATGCTATTCTTGGGAGACATTCACCTGTATCAGACTAGCCTAATTAAACTAGAACAAATCTGATTCTGTCTTCCTTTTCCCAGGACATTTTGCATAACCAGAAAAAATGTATACGAAAATATAAGTGAAATATTTAGTGCATTCATTCGACAATCATTTATTGAGCACCTGCTATGTATCAGTCAGTATTTTGGTCACCGGAGTGAACATAAATGAAAGCAAAATTCCTTCATAGAGTTCACATTCTAATGGAGGAAGCAGACAATTAAAAAAATTAAATATGTTGTATTTCAATAGTGATAAGTGTTAAGGAGAAAAAATAGGAGAGGGAGAAGGGGGACAAGAGGGAGATGATCTGCCTTATTAGATCAGATGGCCAGGGAAGGCTTAAGAAAATGACGTTGGAGGGAAGCCTGGGTGGCTCAGTTGGTTGAGTGGCTGCCTTCAGCTCAGGTCATGATCCCGGCGTCCTGGGATCGAGTCCCACATCTGGCTCCTTGCTCAGCGGGGAGCCTGCTTCTGCCTCTACCTGGCATTCTGTCTGCCTGTGCTCTTTCTCTCTCTCTCTCTGACAAATAAATAGATAATCTTTAAAAATAAAAGTTAAAAAAACTTTTAAAAAAATGACATTGGAAAAAAGACATGAAGCCGATTCAAGAGAAAGAGTTGTATATCTGGGTGACATGTTTTCAGACAGAGGGTCAGCCGATGCAAAGGCCCTAAGGTGGGAGTATGCCTGGATGTTCTAAGACTATGAAGGAAGCTAGTATAACTCAGAAATAAGGTGTAACATCAGAAGAATAAAATCTGAGAAGTAGAGGGCCAGGTGGTAGGGAGAAAGCATATCATACAGGGCCTTGTTACCTACAGCATAATCCTGTGAACTAGCAACATCAGCATCTTGGGAGCTTGTTAGAAATGCAGACTTTTGGGGCGCCTGGGTGGCTCAGTTGGTTAAGCAACTGCCTTTGGCTCAGGTCATGGTCCCAGAGTCCTGGGATCAAGTCCCACATTGGGCTCCCAGCTCCATGGGGAGTCTGCTTCTCCCTCTGACCTCCCCTCTCATGCTCTCTCTCACTCTCTCTCTCTCTCTCTCTCAAAAGAAAGAAAGAAAGGAAGAAAGAAAGAAAGAAAGAAAGAAATGCAGACGCTTGGGCCCCATCTAAGCCCTTCTCAATGTAAATCTCGGTCTAAGAAGATTCCCAGGTGATTCATATCCACACTAAAGTCTGAAAATGCTAATACAGAGCTGTATAAAACATTCTAAGTGGGCTTTTACTCTGTGGAAGATACAAAACTTAAAAAGGGTTTGAACAGTAAAGTAACACGCTAAAACTCATATTTTGGCAAATCATAGGTAAAGATCTGACTAGGAATGAAGGATCTGTGCATAGAACTGAAATAAAGAAGTCTCTGGTTATTTAGAGGGTGATATTTATTTTCTCATAGCCTATTAAACTCAGATGGTGAAGAACAAATTATTTTAAAACCCCAGCCATGAAGACTACTCAGGAAGAAAAGAAAATCAGGATTGGTAGGATTAAAATCCTAGCCAGAGGATCCCTATGCATAATACTTCAGACTACAGAGCTCAAAGAGGATATAAAAATCCAATGGGTACTATGGCAACAGGGAAGTGAGGGATGGTGTTGGCAGCCGCAGTTTTCAATCAGAAAGATAGCATCAATTTGCAAAGCTAATTAGGCCACACAAGTTCCAGAGCAGTATGGGGAAAGGGAAACTGACAAGGTCCAGGTGTGGAGCAAAGCCACTGGGCTCAGGCCCCAGCTCTAATGCCAGCTGGAAAATTGGAGAATTGAAACGAAAACCAAGACAAAAGATCGGTCATGTCAAATGGGCCAGTATCGAGGATTTTTGAGGACTGATGAAGAAAGACAAATTCTAGACCTTATGAAATGATGGGGTAAGCCTACCCTCTTTATTGATCTGTGGCTGAAAAAACTGGGTGGAGTGAAGCTATTTTATTTATTCATTCAACACATATTCAGTGAGCACCTATTTACCAGGCACTGTTCTAGGTATCAGGAATCAAACAGAACAAGGAAAGTCCCTGCCCAAATGGAGATTATTTTTACTGGAGAGAAAAAAATAGACAAGCCCATAAATATATGCTCTGAAAAAAAAAAAAATTGAAAAGGTAAGAATGAAAGAAAGCAGAGGAGGAAGAGGGTTGTTGCCATCACATATAAAGTGGTCTCAGAAGGCATCCCTGAGAAAGTGACATTTGAGTAGAGACCTGAAAGATGACAGGTATGACCCATGAAGATGGTGAGGAGACAGTGAGGACAGGAGCTCCAGGCAGAAGGAAAATTACTGCGAAATTCCTGAGGCAGAAGGTAACTTGGCATGATAGAGAAATGTCAAGAACAATGTGGCTGGAGAAGGGTTCATGGGGAGTGGATAGGATATGCAGGGGAGGTAGGAAATAAGATCACGGTGGGAGTTAGAATGGTGGCCTAAAGATGGTCAAGTGTGGGCCCCGCTAAAGTTCCAATTGTATCTTTTTTTTAATTGAAATATAATCAACATATAACATTATATTAGTTTCAGGCATACAACATAATGATTCTATGTTTGTGTATATTGCAAAATCACAATAAGTCTAGTTAACATCAGTCACTATTGTTATAAATTTTCTTTTTGTGATGAGAACTTTCAAGATCTATTCTCTTAGCAACTGCTATATATGCAATACAGTATTATTCACTATGTCACCATGCTGTACATTACATCCCCATGACTTATGTATTTTATAACTAGAATTTTGTACCTTTCAATTTCATTTACCCATTGTATCTTAATTGGGGAATGGAAAGCATTTGAATATCTTAAATCCACTCAGGAGATTCCAATTCACAGTAAAGGTTGAGAATCACTGATATAATATCTTGGAGCCACTTAAATGACCCTGACTTTTAATAATTCTGAAATTTTGAACAGGAGAGTGACATGAGCTGACTTACTTTTTCAAGCTCCATTTACGGTGTTGTGTGAAAAATAGGAGCGGTCAAGGCTAGAAGCAAGGAGAAGCATGAGGAGAGACTACTGTTGTAATTCAAGTGAAACATGATGGTGGATGGACCAGAGTGCTTATGGTGGAAGTGGTGAGCAGTGATTGAATTTGAATATATTTTGAAAGTCACTCTGACAAAATTTTATGAAAGACTGAATGTGGGATATGAAAAAAATGAGTTAGAAATGAGCCCAATGTCTCTGGCCTAAGTAGATGGAAGAATGAAGTTGGCTTTTATTGAGGTTGAGAAAATTATGGGAAGAACAGATTTGAGAAGCCAAATGAGAATTTGCCTTTGGCACGATAGTTAATATGAAATGTTTATTAATTATCCAAGAAAGATGCCAAGAAAGCTGCTTTCTATATATGAGTTGAGTGTTTAGGAGAAAGTTCTAGCTGGAGGTTGGAGAATACTAGCATAGAGTCTGTATTTAAAGTCGTAAGACTCAATGATATCACTAAAGGTCTATCTATCTAGAAAAGAATGCTATGTAAAGACTAATCCTGGGACAATGTAGTATTTAGAGGAGGGAGAGTCAAAAAAGGTATAACAGAGTCAGGGAAGGATCAGCCAAGGAAGCAGGGATAAAACCAAGAGTGCTTGTTTAGAAGCCAGTGAAAAAGTGTTTCAAGGAAATTCAAATGGTCAACTCTGTCAAATGATGCTCATGGATCAAGTATGGTGAAGACAGGGAATTAATGATTTATTTGGCAACCAGCAGTCACTGATGACCTTGACAAAAGCAGATCTAGTAGAGGGAAAGGAGAAGAAATTAGAGTTAGATTGGAAAGAAAAAAAATGAGAAGAGAGGCAGTGGAAATCACAAGGCTAGATACTTTTTATTTACTTTATTTTTTATTTTAATTTTTTTCTATTCAAGTATAATTAACATACAGTGTTTTGTTAGTTTCAGGTGTACAATATAATGATTTGACAACTTTATACATTACTCAGTGCTCATCAGAAGTGTACTCTTAATCCCCTTTATCTGTTTCACTTGTCCTCTACCCACCTTTCCTCTGGCAACCACCCATTTATTCTCTATATTTAGGAGTCTTTTTGTTGTTGTTTTTCTTTTTTTCTTTGTTCATTTGTTTTGTTAGACTAGGCACTTTGTAAAGGTGCTTTGCTGAAAGGAAATGCTGAGTAATAGTGGGGAGTGTTCTAGAGTGGAATGTGGGGTTTGGGAAAAATTTTTTTATGAAAAAAGATATATACAATGTCTCTATACAAATGAGATGATACAGTAAAGAGGGGGGAATTCATGGTGTAAGAGAGAGACAAGAGAACTGCTGGAGATTTGTTCTTGAGATCTAATGGGGGGGTTGGATTTAGGAGCACAGTCCATCCATAGGAAAAAGAGAGAAGGTAGAACATATGGACATACATGCAGATAAGCTGGAAGATATGGTAGTGGAAGTATATGGAAAATCATTTTTGACTGATTATATTTACTCACAGAAATAGGAACCAAGGCCATCACCAAAATATAAGTAACACGATAAAGATTCTGGAGAATTGAAGAGAGAGAAGATAGGAGAATGGGAGGAATAGTAGATGAGTGAAATATAATGGTATTCCTAGAAAAGACTAACGGTTCTTTTGAAGTAGTCATCATGGCTATAAATTAAAAACAATCAGCATGATTATGGGCTTTTTTGTAACATAAACATGGAGTTCACAGAGAAGAGATTTCACCAGAATTGGTGTTTATCAGATAAGCATGATAGAAAACAATAGGGTGAGGGAGTTGAGAATATAACCAAAGAAATTATTATTATGAGTGAGGGAATCTCAGCTGAGAGGAGATTGAGGATACCAAGGGGATGACATGTGGGAGCCTGGGTGGCTCAGTCATTTAAGCAGCTGCCTGCAGCTCAGGTCATGAACCCAGTGTCCTGGGATCGAGGCCCACATCAGGCTCCCTGCTCAGTGGAGAGCCTGCTTCTCCTTCTGCCTGCTGCTCTGCCTACTTGTGCTCTCTATCTCTCTGTCAAATAAATAAAATCTTGAAAAAAAAAAAAAAGAGGATCACATGACAATGAACTGTTGGTCTGGGTGGGACCAAAGAACTATAGGAGTCCATGAACCAGAAGGACAGGATTGGAAATAATACAAATTGGTTCCAAGATGACACATTTGAAATTGAGATGATGAAGAGAGTGCTAGTTATTAGAAGTGATACGACATGGGAGTGGGTGGCTAAGGTAGGAGGAAAGACATAATCTTTGGAGATGAAGAAGCCAAGTACTGGAAGAGGATGTCTACGTGAATAATCAAGTCACCAAGAATAACCACAGAACTAGAATTTGAAAGAGTGACAGAGAACCAAGTGGCAAAATCTTTGAGCAATGTTGGAGTGACACAGAATCAGCAGATGCCTACAGTAGGAATGAGTGTAGTCTGATAGCATGAGTTTCAAAGCCAAGGCTCTAGAAGTGGTTCAGGGGACAAGAAGGATACCTACCCATGATCCAGCCCCAGTGATATGAATGTTGTAGAAGAGAGAAGTAATCATCATTTGAGAAGACCAAAAGTAATGTAGTATCGTGTCATGTTTATAGCAGCAATGGCCACGGTCGCCAAACTGTGGAAAGAACCAAGATGCCCTTCAACAGACGAATGGATAAGGAAGTTGTGGCCCATATACACTATGGAGTATTATGCCTCCATCAGAAAGAATGAATACCCAACTTTTGTAGCAACATGGACAGGACTGGAAGAGATTATGCTGAGTGAAATAAGTCAAGCAGAGAAAGTCAATTATCATATGGTTTCACTTATTTGTGGAGCATAACAAATAGCATGGAGGATAAGGGGAGATGGAGAGAAGGGAGTTGAGGGAAATTGGAAGGGGAGGTGAACCATGAGAGACTATGGACTCTGAAAAACAATCTGAGGGTTTTGAAGGGGCGGGGGGTGGGAGGTTGGGGGATCCAGGTGGTGGGTATTGTAGAGGGCACGGATCACATGGAGCACTGGGTGTGGTGCAAAAATAATGAATACTGTTATGCTGAAAAAATAAATTTTTAAAAAAAGTAATGCAGTATCTGCAGAAGAAAAGCAAGTTCTACTCAGCAAAAGAAGGTTAAAGGAAGTTTCAAAACAAAACAAAAAACAGATCGAGGATATAGGCAGGGCTTAGGACAGTCTCTTAAAACCCTGTGATTCAAGATTATTCCCATCAGGGGGCACCTGGGTGGCTCAATCAGTTAAGCATCCGACTCTTGGTTTCAGCTTAGGTAATGATCTAATTGGTCATGAGAATGAAACTAGCAGGAACCAAATTACATAAAAGAAAAGAGGCTGTGAGTAGAAAACAATTTTCAACTGTTATGGGTTTACATACAGTAATTCCTGGTCTTATGCATCTCAAACCCATGAACCACACTGGTCATATTCTCTTTTCCAGTTGTTCCATTCCCCTTCCTCTTTGAACTCTATAGCACCACTTGGCATTGGGTA
The DNA here is from genome assembly GCF_002288905.1 of Enhydra lutris kenyoni. NCBI lineage: Eukaryota > Metazoa > Chordata > Mammalia > Carnivora > Mustelidae > Enhydra > Enhydra lutris. Next base: position 35,360,675 of record NW_019154087.1, on the reverse strand, counting down.
AAGATGCCAAAGTAGGTGACAGTTATGAGCAGAGAGAGGATAGGACCTAACTTGGGCTACAGTGAATGACTTGGTAATATACTAAGTATATGACCTTAAAATCATGGTTAGGCCCCATTACAGAAATGAATAATCAGACTGAACACAACTTGGGGAAAATCAAAATAAAATACTAAACAACTTTGGATCTTTGAAAATGCCAGAAGTCCTAGACTGTCATACCACTGGGCTTAGAAGTAGCTGTGCATTTGCTACATTTGCCCTTTGCCAAATGATTTCAACAAATAAGATATGATTTACTTTAGCACTACAGCAGGCATCTGGGAGCTCAGATCCCATTGACATATTTTCCGCTCCCCAAAAATCAAAGGTTTTAAGTCCATGTCAGTTATTCCATAGTGCAAGAAGAGAGTCAGTGCGACAATAAACAACAACAACAACAAAACCCACAGTGGCTCAGTCAGTTAAGAGTCTAACTCTTGGTTTCACCTCAGGTCATGATCTCAGGGTCCAGGGATGAAGCCCTGTGTCAGGATCCATGCTCAGTGTGGAGTCCGCTTAGATTCTCTCTCTCCCTCTGTGCCTCTCCCCACCTAAATTAATAAGTAAAATCTTAACACACACACCCATACACACACACACACACACACACACACACACACACACACACTCTCATAGAGATCATTCCCAGAAGCCTTGGCAATGCATTTTTAATGCCTGGGATTGATTGTTTTTATTATTTTCTTAAACATTCTATTTATTTATTTATGTATTTGACAGAGAGAGAAAGAGAGAGAGAGAGAGAAAGCAGGAACAGTGGGAGGAGCAGAGAAGGAGGGAGAGGGATAGAACAGACTCTGCTGAGCCTGGAGCCTGGAGCCTGACTTGGAGTTCAATTCCATGACCCCGAGATCATAAACTGAATAGAAACCAAGATTGGAGGCCCAACCAACTGACCTACCCAGGCACCCCTTTTATTAACATTTTTTAAAACATATTTTTGTTTCTAATAATCTTCATAGATGTTTGAGTTAAAAATTAGTCTTGATTAACTATGTTCTCAGGGGTAAAGGTGAAGTCCAAACCTATATCCTTCTTAAATAGTCATAAGCATTTTAGCTTGAGTTAGAATGTTAGGTCTTACAATACACAAAGCAAACTGAAAGCTGAAAAGATTTTTTCTAGATGCCCAGAAAAAATAGATAAAGATATAGACTCTGTAAATTAAAGTGAAAACAATAAAGTGGTATTTCTTGTATATAAAGATGATAGTACTAAGCTGCCATTAACAGAGCATGTAATTTTAAAATTGCTTTTTTATATAGTGATTTAATCCATGATGAAAGCCAGACCTGCTCCAATTCTTCTTTTAATTAGCTACATTCAATTCCAATTCATCTACTCATTCACTCATTCCTTTAATCAACAAACATTTATTTAGTGGTGCTGAATACGACGGCCACAGAGGATACAGAAATGGTTTAGTCTAGTGAGTGTGGGGCAGTAAAGTGCAATATAGCACCTGATCCACAGAGAAATGTACAAGATCCCAAGAGAAAGCAGAGAAAGGGAATTTACCATAGCCTGAGGGATGAGGCTAGTTCAGATCACAGAGGCTTCCAAGAGGAAGTGATGTTAATCTTAGAGTAAGTAGGATTTAATTAAGTAAAAGAGATATAGGAGTAAGTGGGATAAGGAGACAGCCTGAACGAAAACATGGAGGTAAGAATACAGTACACGCAGGAAATAAAAAGCAGTTACGGTTAGATACAGGTGCTTATACTGGTCAAGTTTTTCTGTAGAAAAAGAACAATTTATATATTCATATATTACATTCATATATTTGTGTGTGTATATGTGTGGATGTATGTTTATATAAAAAATGAGATTTAGTATAAGGAATTGGCTCATGCAATTATGGAGGCCAACATGTCCCACCAATGGCTGTTTCTAAGTGGGATACACAGGAAAGCTGATGATTTAAATTCTAGTGTGATTCTGAAGGCCTGAGAACTAGGAGCTTTACTGGTATAAATCCCAGTTTAAGAGAAGGAGCAGACTGATGCCCCAGCTCAACAGCCAGGCAGAGAGAGAAGAGAAGAAACTTTCTCTACCTTTCTTTTCTATTCCAGCGCTCCCTGGGTTAGATAACGCCCACCTACCTTGGGGAAGGCAATCTGCCTTACTCAGTCTACTAATTCAAGTGCTAATGTCTTTGGAAACACACTCATGGGCACACCCAGCAATTATATTTAACCAGGTATCTGGGAATCCCATGACCTAGTCAAGCTGACACATAGATTAAATATCCCAGTGCTCTGTACAGTGAAAAGGGGTAGAGGAGCAGTTTGTGCGGACACCTGCTGGGATGCATATCATCTGAACCTGCCACTGGATGTTAACTGTATAGTTTTAACTAAATGAGCAAGAAGGTGCCAAAAGAATAATGAAAAATATCGGAAAAGAAATGTCTGGACTGGAAAGAAGATATACTCACTTTGGACCTCAGTTTTCTTCCTTTAACTTAAAAGTTGTGGAAATGAGGGGGACCTGGGTGGCTCAGTAGGTTAAAGCTTCTGCCTTTTGCTCAGGTCATGATCCCATCGTACTGGGATGGAGCCCCACATCAGGTTCTCTGCTCAGCGGGGAGCCTGCTTCCTCCTCTCTCTCTCTCTCTGCCTACTTGTGATCTCTGTCTGTCAAATAAATAAATAAAATCTTTTAAAAAAAGGAAGTTGTGGAAATGAAATAGATGAATTCTGAGAATCCTTCTGGAGCTAATATTCAGTAAGTCTTAGGACCCTAATTTCAAACTGCTTAATAGCCACACGAGAGAAGTGCACTTCCCAGATAACCACAGAGGCCTCAGCTGTCACTCCTAGTTTAACACACATTCTGTCCCTCAAGCATTCCTTCTACAAAGGAATACCAGCTTTGTAGTTCCCCAGGGTGAAAAATTATAGGTAGGTGCATCTTTGTTTCCTTGTGGTTCCATTAGGTTCACAAACTTCTTTATCCGACAAATAGTGTAAATGGTTCATTGCCTTGGTTTAGTTCTTACTCTTGACAATTACTTCCCAAATTGGAAAATGCTCATACATTTTAAACATTTCTGTTGGAAAAATGCAAAAAAGTAAAGAAGTATAATTCCACAATACTTTTAAAATCAGCTCACTCTACCTATCCAGGTTTACCCTCAGTTAACCTCCATTAAGATGGCAGGGTGCACATCTTCGTGACTTTCTTTATTTAATGGGCACATATATGCTATAGTTTTTTGTTTGGTCTCCATTTGGACTTTTTTTAAATTTTTTTTTAAATTTTTTTTTTTTTAAGATTTTATTTATTTGACAGAGAGAGAGAGATCACAAGTAGGTGGAGAGGCAGGCAGAGAGAGAGAGAGAGGAGGAGGAAGCAGGCTCCCCACTGAGCAGAGAGCCCGATACGGGGCTCGATCCCAGGACCCTGGGATCACGACCTGAGCTGAAGGCAGAGGCTTTAACCCACTGAGCCACCCAGGTGCCCCTGGACTTTTTTTAATAAAATGTTTTCTGCCTTTGTCTTTACCAATTTCTGTCATTAACATCTTTCAAGTTAGCATATATATTTATACAACATTGTAATACCTTCAAAATAGTCTATGAACTATCGTAATTTATCAAATTGTTAACCTTGATGAGCACTTTGAATTTTTCAAATATTTATCTCCTATAAGCAGCTATGATGAACATTTATTTTTACACATTTGTTATTATTTTCTTTTGTAAATACAGTCATAAAAGTACGATTCTGAGTTAAGGAACATATGCATTTACAAATTTAATAACCACTCTCAAAGTAGTGTCTGAAAATGTACTTTCAATACAAAAGAGAATCCTAGTTTCCCACTTTCTTGCCTGGAATTGCCAAAAGTAAATGATACTACTACTCTTTTATATTTTCAGTTTTGCCAAAATGAATGAAAAGTCTCTCATTTTTATTTTCACTTTTCTAATTACTAGGTTGTGCATTCAAATGTGGATGACTTCTATACATCATCTTTATAATGCAAAATTATTTCTTTCATCCTTTTTTTTCTTGACTTGTTATTGTAAATTTCAATGCCTCTTTTTAAAAGATGAATAATAGCACTTTGGGGTTTGGGGATTCATTCTACCTTTAATCCCCCAGACTTTTCTTTCATGTCCACAGCCGCATTGACACTGTCAGTTAAGCAGATGTGCTGGAAAGGGAACACAACTTGGTCAGGTCCTAATATAAATCCACATGCCCAAGTGTACACTCCGTAAGACAACATTTCTTTTGCCAAACAGTAATTTTAGAGAACAGCATTTACTTTGTGAAAAATGGGAAAAGCTAAATGATTTTGCAAATATGCCTCCAAGCTGGCCACTGTTTGCTATCTTCCCTTTTATCCCTAAGAATATTAATATAAGTAAGAATTTTATAATACTTAGTGCCCTAGTAACAGATACAGGCTGAGAGGGCTCCCGGTTTTCTAAATGTTTTTCTATAGCGAAGATACTGGACTTTCGCACTGACTTACTTGTTTCCATTACATTAAGCTGTAGACCTTTCACACATACTTTGAATTTTTAGTTTCTCATCAAACCCTCCTTCCCTCAGTAGGAGAATTAGCAGCCTGTAGAGGTTTTATTTGCATTCCTGTGAGTTCCAGCCCCCGGTTGTCCTTTCATATCTTCAAAGGGCCCTTTCTCTGCTCTCTGATTCATGTGCTCAGTGTTCTACTGTGATTCTCTGCTTCTCAACTGCTGAATTCACTTCTGCTACTAAAGCTTAAATGCCACGATTACTACCGTATCCTCCTGCTTTAACATTTCGCAGATTAATTGTCATCTTGAATGCTGAAGCTTCTGATTACAAAGTCCTCATTTCTTGTTGAATATCCACAAGACTATTATTTTTCTTATTTTAAATTAGTGTGTTTTGGAAACTCCTTTAGGGCTCTGCCATTTGGCACCAACTCAGTCTAGGAGATAATAAAATAAATAAAATTTCAAAGCCTTGATAGTATTTGGGGGCAATAAATATAACATAAAACCATACTTAGGTTTGCTAAAAAATAACCTGCCCTTTCAGTTTTCTCTTTATTTCTTCTATGACATATAATATTAAACACAGGAATTAAAAAATACAAAATAGGTTTTTAAAACTCCTTAACTAAGGGTGGTGTTTCTCATTTTATGTCCTAAGGAATTAGTTTATGATACAATCTGACCCTATCGCATTAATTGTTTCCATATTTGACATTCATCATACACATTTTTATTGAAATTATATATTTATTTATTTTAAATTATAAAATATGTGTAATATAAAATTTACCATCTTAACCATTTTCCTTTGTATGGTTTAGTGGCATTAAGTACATTCACATTATTATACAATCGTCATCACCACGATCCACCTCCAGAACTCTTTTCATCCTGCAAAACTAAAATTTTATATCCATTAAATAAAAGCTTCCTATTCCTCCCTCCCCCAAATCGCTGGAAACCACCATTCTGCTTTCCACCTTTATGAATTTGACTACTTTAGGAACTTTATGGAAATGAAATTGTACAGAAAATGTCTTTTTGTGACTTTCACTTAGCATGCTATTCTCATTTCCTTCCCTTTTAAGGCTAAATATTTTATTGTATGTATATACCACATTTTGTTCATCCATTTATTTGTTGATAGGTACTTAGGTTTCCTCTGCCTTTTGGCTATTGTGAATAACGGGGCTGATGTACATGGTTGTGCAGATATATTTGAGTCCCTTTTCTCAATTATTTTAGTAATATACCCAGGAGTGGAATTGCTACATTATACCGTAATTCTATTTTTAATATTTGAGGAATACATATTGTTTTCCATATTGGTTGCACCATTTTACATTTCCACCAATAATGCACAAGGGTCTAATTTCTTCACATCCTTAACATCACTTATTCTGATTTTTTTTTTTTTTTGATGGCAGCCATCCTAATAGGTGTTAGGTGATACATATAAATTTAAATTCCACTTTAATATTCATTTTTTAAGAGACACTATTTTGGCTAACAAACTCAAATTGCTATAATCTCCATCATTTATTCTAATAGAAATTAGGCTGTGCTGGGTAGTCATATAAAGCCCAGCATTTATGAGAAGTAGGACTCAATCCAACCCACAAAAATGACTCAACCAAGAGTGGCTCTCAATGGCCAGAGAGACCAATAATTTAACAACCTAATGGAGGTAGCAAGAGAGGCAAATTAGAATGGGAGAAGAGGAATGCATAGTTCAACAAAACAAAATAAATGCTATTCTGACATCCCCAGTTGAGAAGTTTTCATTTTCCTAAACTCTCCGAAAATGTGTATCTCTACTACCTGCTCCTATTCCGAGAATTCATCACAGTCATACAGCTGAAAAGGAATGTGGAGACCTTCAGTTTAATCATTTTAACTTATAGATGAGAAAATTATACCTAAAAAGGTTAAGTAATTTACCTCAGGCCACACAACTAATTAGTGTCAAGATTTATAACTACAGCCCACATCTCTTCACTCCTGCTCACTTGTTCTATCACAATTATAGAACTAAAACTCTAATGTCCCCCCAAAGCTAATTAAAATTAGCATCACAATTTTAGTGGTTCTCAAACTTTATAGGATACTAAGAATTACCTAGAGTAGCTGCACAAAATGTTTATTCCCCAACTCTAAACCCAAATATTAAGATTCACTGGGTCAGGGGTCGGACCTCAAGAATTAAAATTTTACCAAGCAGTCCAGGTGTTCCTGATGGCTATTCGCATAGTATTTTGTGAGAATGGCTCTTCTAGGCATCATGTAAAAGCACTTGAGCTCAAAGTGTGAGCACTGGACCGGCGGCATCAACACTACCTGGGGACCTGTGAGAAATGAAAACTCTTATATCCCACTCCAGAACACCTAATCAGAGACTCATGGGGGTGGGCTGCAATATTGTATATTAACCAGCTCCTCAGGTGATTCTGATGCAACTCAAGTTTGAGAACCATTGGCCTATGCTACCATTTAATATAAGAAAGCCACTTACCTTATTTTATCACCTTCCGACCAGACGTTTAGATAGCCAGAGCTTCAGGTACATCTAGGTAATCTAAAATCTTGTATCATCTTAATTGATACTACCAGGCTTTTTTATATGTATATACGGTTTTCTGGAATGTTTCAACACTAAGGAACAAAACCTTTGCTATTTTTGTTCCTTATATGCAATTAATCAGGAAGAAGAGGTTAAGTGAGGGGCACATCAAATGGCAAATGTTGCCTCTCCCCTTGTGGCAGCATTTAATTTGGGGAAACAAGACAACTCTTATCTGCGTGCTGCACGTCTCTACCTGCATCCTGCCCACCTTATGTCTAACACTGAACTAATGATCCTTCTGTGTTAGTTGATGCTTATCTTTTTGTGTTTTTTATTGCTGTTAAAAACACCAGTACCCTCCCTGCCATCCAGGCTAGAAATTGAAGAGTCATTTTCATTGCTTTTCATCTTCCTCACAGAGCCAGTTAATTGTTTTAACTATCAATCCTGCCTCTCCAGTGTCTCTCCCATTCATCGATCCTTTCCTTTTGTACTTCTGGTTTGGCAATTTGTGTCATTATTATTACCCTCCCAGACTCTAGAACCAGGGCTGGCCCCCTCCCACCAATTAATCTTCCCTCTGCATAGTTCTGATAGCAATCCCATCTGTGCGCAAAACCCTATAAGTGTTCTACTCTGTCTTCAGTGCAGTTTGTTAATTCTAGCTTTCAGAAGTCTCTACAATTTGGCATTACCCTTCCATTCAGTCTTCGTTTATTCATTATTTTTATTGAAAAGTTGTCTACTGAACACCTGTACTAAATATACATTAGGTATCTTCTTTTCTGCTTCATTTATGTGCTTCATATTTCTACCAAACTAAGTTACTGACTTTCTCTTAAATGCCTCAATATTCTTACGTACCAAGTATTAGTCATTTCTTTCTTTCTTTTTTTCAAAAAAAAGAATTCTCCCACTGACTTCCTTTTCTGTCCATTAACTATCCATTTTCAAAATCTCAATAACCAAGAAGCTTTTCCTGATTCTCTTGCCTAAAATATTTTCCTTCCCATTAAACTCTCTTAATAATTTGTCCATTCCCACATGTGATTTCTCCTGAGCATAATAATTATCTGTGTCTGTCCTTCTAGATTGCATACCAGTTGAGGTCAGTAGCCATACCTGATTTGTCAGTTTATCCCTATGTCCCGATAGCAACTCACATATGTAGAAGTAGTTCTGTAAATATTTAGTGAATTAAATATCTCAGTTCCAGGCTTGACTCTTAGTCTTTCTTTTCAGCTTAAATGACTAAGATCCTCTTTGATAGCAATCAGTTTCAGTTTGCTCATGAATTCAATCTCCCCAATTTCCAAGCCCGAGTCTTCATAGAGAGTTCTTAAAGGAATGAGATATTTTTGCTTTTTTTATTAGATTCTAGATGGTACAACTTACTTATTATCTTAAAAAGATCTCAGTAAAATAATTTGTCCTATAAATAAAATAGATCTCACACACTTTTCAAGTTAATTTAAATGATCTTGGTCTCATTGTATATGTTTATTTAACTGAGATCTATTACTTTGACCAGAGGAGATTGACATGCATAATTTCATGTATTAAGGTTGGTAACATGATCAGTTTTATGTACTGTTTTATGCTTTCTGTCTAGAAGGCAAGAAGCAAGGCAGGAAATGCAGAGTAGGGCCAGGTTAGGGTCAAGTAAGTTTGGTACTCACCTCAGATGCATAATTTAAGAGAGAGGCCAAAAAATTGTATAATCACTACATATAGACATGGTTCCAAATGTCACTGGCAGATTCAGTCTTTATTTAAATTTTTGATATTTTATTCATTATGGACTTTTTATTAATTCTGATTTTTTTAATATTGCATTAAGATATTACTTAACTTTTCAATTTCGTGCTCCCTTAAATTTCATACTCAAGCCAAATACTTTAATCACTTCATCCTTGTCTAGACCCTGAGAAGGAGACAGAAAACAAAATAGGAAATAAAGAAGGAAAAAGATTAAAGGCACAAAAGCAGATAGTCATTATTGAATATTCTTAATCTTTAAATTTAAAATGTTGTATTAGATAACATACAAAAACAAGCATGATGAATGATTCCGCCAATATTGATATAAATCAATGATGTGTGCTTGTATACAGTAAATACACACACACAGAAACAAATGTAATTGTTAGCCGACTGCATAGTTCATACCTGAACCATTTTAACGTAATGTGCCCATTGGATGAGCCCAGGAAGGTTGTTTCTGGATTCTTATTTTTTCTATATTTACACTTACTTTTTCCTTGTTGGAATTAGTTACAAATTTTGTGCAAAGTGTTAGGAGACTTTGCCTGTTAATCTCTGGCAATTATCAAACCGTGTTCTCTTCCACATTTCTTGAAGAGTCCAAGATAACATATTAGATGTAAGCTGCGGTTGTTTAAACTCTAGAGGGAAATGAAACGGAGTTGGCATCCAAAACTTCCCACCAAACTAGCCATGAAGTCCAATCATAATCCTGAGAAATTACTAGCAAATTTCCTTTAATGTAGTACATAATTTGTAACTAACCCCAACAGGGGAAAAAATATAAGCTAAAACATGGAAAACTAAAAAGAAATTGGAATCAATATAAATTCAATGAATACCTCTTTTAAGCCCCTGAGCTTCAGTTTGTTACCTGTTTAAAACACACACACACACACACACACACACACACACACACACACATCCATTGCTCTTCCCTTCCCTGATAGGCCCACAGAATGCTTCTGTTGATTTTCACCTGGTATGTTAATCTTGAGTGCCCCATTTACACAGAAGTATGTAAATGTGATGGGAAGTTTCTGCCTCAAATTATATCACTGTCAGAAATGTATTGCATTTAATACTTTTGTGTATTTAACTCCACATATAAAATATTTAGCCTACAGGAAACTTATGAATTACAGTCAAGTGAAATATTGCACTCAAGTTGTGAAGCAAAAGAAGCTTCTATCAGCTTTTCAGCTCAAAATAACAATATACTCCTTTACCATGTTAACACATAAAGGATACAAACATTTATGTAATTCTAGCAACAGCAATAGTCTTACTTATCATTTCTCCATTTGAGACTTCGTATTAAATAATTATATGCAAATTTAGACAAATTCCTTTTCTACCTTAGGGGAGCTAATTAAGTTTGTCAATCTAGCTGCTTTTCGAAATTGCTTCACATAATATACACAATAATATATAACTCAAATCTCATTTTTCAATCCGCATACTTTAGAACTGTCTGCAATCTTCTGTATATATTTTGATAATATAGTTTTTGAAAATCAGAAGCTGTGTCTAGAGACTTAGAATTGCTTTACTGTTTTGTTTTTGTGTTTATCTATACCAACAGGCACATTTTTTAAGCTGAATGTGTTGTGAGAGCCACTAAACACTGTAACTGGCCAAAAATCTTTATCTATTTGATATTCTCTGCATATCATATACAGTTTTAATATGCAGATTTTCAACTTATTATATCCAGCACTCAGCTGTTGCTCTACCTTTCATCTTTTCTTTTTTCAATGAGGAGCAGATCCATCTTTTAAATTTCAGAGTCCCGAGGTCTTGAAGTCATTCTTGACTTCTCTCTCTCACTATGTCTGGTACATCAGTAAATCCTACTGGCTCTTTATTTAAGAACACATACAACTTCTCACCATCTCTGCTGCTATTACTCTAATCCACATTACCGTGATCTCTTTCCTGGATTGTTGTAATGGCTTCCTACCTGATCTCCCGGCTTCTTTAGTCTGCCACAGTCTATTTTCAATAGAGCGTTCTAAATGAACCTGTTATTCTTTTATTCAGAACTGTGCAGTGACTCCCCATCTCATTCAACGCAAGAGCCAAAATTCTTACATTGGCCTATAGGGTGGAACATGATTTGTGCCTTTCTATTTTGTTATCTTTCTGATGAATGTTTCATCTGATCTCTTTGCTTTTTCTTAAACATGCCAAGCACAACCGAATCCTCTTCCTGGATTGGTCTTCCATAGCCCCCACCCCACCCCCAGAGCTTTGTGATTTCTTTCTTTACCAATTTTGAAGGGAATCGCCTTCTCACTGAGACCTTCCCTAACCATTTTTTAAAAATGCAATACCCCTCATGCTTTGGCATTTCATATACTCCTTCCCTGCTTTATTTTTTCACCATAGCTTACATAACTTTTTAATTAATAATTTACTTACATATTTTATTTATTAGCTGTTTCCTTGCACTAAATGAAAGCTTTATGAGGGCAAGAATCTTTTGTCCTTTTTGTTCACTGATGTATCCCAAGAACCTAGATAGTGCCTGAAACAGAAGGTTCTCAATAAGTACTTGTTGAATAAATACGTTTTTGCACCTAAAAGATACTGGAAAATTATCAAATAAAATTGAATTGGTCAAAAACAAATAGCTTGTATGATTTCCTTTTTATATAATAAAAAATTATTGGGCAAAACATTGTAATTATATCAAATTGTCTATCTTTAAATTTTAGAATTCAAAATATACAGTACTACGAAAGAGGTACTATTTTTTTTTTCCAACCACCGCTTCATTACTCATTTATAACAGTTACCACACTTAAGAAATTGTTACTTGGGTCATTTGTTAGGGGATATTAATTTTATGTAAAATTGTCATTTGTTTGTTTTCTTACCCTATCTTTCCTTAACCAATATGTTTTCTAATGAAATAGTATCTCCAAATAGATACTTTATTTTATTAAATCTCATATTCAGTGAGAACTTTGCTGGGCAGCCTGTGTACCTCTGGAATATTATAAAACCATTTATCAGGTTATCTAGTCGGTTTTCAAGTATCTAAGTCAATATGACACCATTTCAATCTAAAATCAGCCCAACAGTAAACCCCAGATGGTTGTGGGCAACAAGGTCTTGAAAACAAAGGTTTCTCACCCAGACCAATAAGCTGGGTGTCTAAAAGGACATATTTACTCCCAGCCCATATTGCCATTTTTCAAAGAAACATATTTTTTAAAATGTTAAGATATGGACCAAGGAAAACAGGATAAAGGATCTAGACAAATATGCCAAGAGATACGGTGAATGAAAGTGGGCTTATAGAAACCACTGCCAATGGGAAATGTTGAGTGCCTCACAGTTTTGTTGGGTGTTTGGTTCTGTGATTAGGCCTGCCTTCTATTTAGGATTTATAGAAAGGTAACTATAAAATGCGATTTAGGAGGCTTTTCAAAACTACTTATTGATTGACTAGTGAATCAAAGAGCATTAGAACCAGGAAGGACCTCAGGAGTGATTGATTCTAACGTCCCCTGATGTGTAGAAACCTGTTTTCCCAGTCTTAAAAACCTACTCATTTCATTTTTGAATAATCAAGTTATTAAAAGCCGTTCTCACACTATGCCAAAATCTGTCTCCCTATATCATCCACGCACAGCTTCTGGTTGCCCTTTAAATAAGCATAAACAATTCAAATATTTAACATCAACTTTGAATTGTTACTTTCTAAATTAAGCATTAATTTCATTGTTTCTTAGATGCCATGTTTTTCTGAAAATTTACTTTCTTCTGAATAGTAGTTTTGTTCAATGTCTTTCTTAAATTATTATTACCAAAACTAAACACAATACTTTCAGTACATTGGTCTGACCAACTCAGACATGTATTGCTATACCTTGAAAACCACACCACAAAGTTAACATGGACTAAGCTAGTACATACTCAAATGCTTAGATCTTAATAGGACTGTTTATTCACCCAGTTCCTCCAAAACAAAATGTATATAGATTTATATCTCTAAAATTGCTCCTTAGTTTTTTCTGTTCTCTCCAGCTTTAGTTATATGCAAATTTGTGAAGTATACCTAACAAATATTCATTAAAGCCTTTAAAAGAAAATTGAATTTGAGAATAAGATTAAATATGAGACCAGTAAGATCCTAAGGTGGACATGAATGCATGAAATAGTAACATTTTGTATAAAATGCTTAATTTATCTTAATACCTATTCCATCTTATTATCCAGGATACATTATTCTTATTGACAAAAATAATTTAAAACAGTGTTGAATTTATGTATATTTATGTTATATATTAAAATTTATACATGGATACTACTACATTCTCTATAACTTCCAGTCTAATAGTCCTGTCACTAAGAAAATGATATTAACTTGTCATGACTTATTCTTAATGGACACAAGATGCTCCCCATAATTACCGCTATCTTTTCTAAGTATCTAGAAATGAAACATTTGGGCCCCAAAATATTGCCCATGAATCATATTAATGCTTTTATTTTTTTATCTTTAAAAGATTTTATTTATGGGGTGCCTGGGTGGCTCAGTGGGTTAAAGCCTCTGCCTTCAGCTCAGGTCATGATCTCAGGGTCCTGGGATCAAGCCCCACATCGGGCTCTCTGCTCGGCGGGGAGCCTGCTTCCTCCTCTCTCTCTCTCTGCCTACTTGTGATCTCTATCTGTCAAATAAATAAATAAAAATCTTAAAAAAAATAAATAAAACATTTTATTTATTTGTTTGTTTTTTATTTTTCAGCATTCCAGAATTCATTGTTTATGTATCACACCCACTGCTTCATGCAATACATGCCCTCCATAATATTCACCACCAGGCCTCCCAACCCCCCACCTCTCTCCCCTCCAAAACCCTAAGTTTGTTTCTCAGAGTCCACAGTCTCTCATGGTTTGTCTCCCCCTCCAATTTCCCCTAACTCACTTCTCTTCTCCTTCTCCAGTGTCCTCCATGTTATTCCTTATGCTCACGAGTAAGTGAAACCATATGATGATTGACTCTCTCTGCTTGACTTACTTCACTCAACATAATCTCCTCTAGTCTTGTCCATGTTGATGCAAAAGTTGGGTATTCAGCCTTTCTGATGGAGGCATAATACTCCATTGTATATCTGGACCATATCTTCTTTATCCATTTGTTGAAGAGCATCTTGGCTCTTTCCACAGTTTAGCCACTGTGACCATTGCTTCTATGAACATTGGCGTGCAGATGGTCCTTCTTTTCACCTTTTTTAGAAAAAACTAAAACACTTGCCCAATTTTCTACAAATATTATTGTTGACATCATTCAGTTCTACCACACCCTGATTTCTCACAGTTTATCAACAGCACTTTCTAAATCACATCTACATTTGCTCAATGTGTAAGGGTCTCCAGATTTTGCTGATTATACACTCCTAGCAATAAAAATTATTGAGTATATTCCCTAATATAATTACTTTTCCTCATTTCTAATTATATACATAATCTAAAAAGTAAAATAAGCAATAATTTTATATTGTACTGTTTATTATAATTTTTTCCCACTAAAAACCAGGTCAATACTTTAAGTGAGAGCAAAGTAATTGAACATTACTCATGTTTTAAAATCTTAACTCTGATACATAACCATGGGATTATGTTTATATATTCTCTGGATTTTAAAAAATGCCCTTCAGGGCACCTGGATGGTTCAGTGGGTTAAGCCTCTGCCTTCAACTCGGGTCATGATCTCAAGGTCCTGGGATCAAGCCCCACATCGTGCTCTCTGCCTGGCAGGGATCCTGCTTCCCCCTTTCTCTCTGCCTGCCTCTCTACCTACTTTTGATCTTTCTCTCTCTCTTAAATAAATAAAATCTTTTTTAAAAATGCTCTCCTAAAAACTGAAATGTTTAAATAACTCATCCTAATATATCTTTCCATAGTCATTAAGAAATTACCAAAAGCAACAATTTATTCTGTAAGCTTCCTGTGATTTCCATCTCTCCAAGTAGTAATCTCTTGATTTATTAATTTATCCTTTTATTTGGTGTTTATTTAGTTCGATTATATGCCTTGAATTGGGCAGGTTTTTGAGAAATATATTAAGTAAGACATAGATTATATTTACAAGGAATTTTAGCTCCTGGTAAGACAAGTCATAAAAGCCTGTGATTCATTGTGAAAAGTGATAATTACAACCAAAGAAAGGCACAGATTAAGTTCTATGTGAATTGACAAAAGAAAATATAATTCATTTTTATTTTAATACTTTAAAAATTAAATCTTACATAACAGCCTTCCTCATTATTTGCTTGGTTTCTGTGAGATAAAACTGGCTAAAAAGCAAATCAAGATTTCATTCACAAATTATATTTGATTGAATGGAATTTGCAAAAATGTGTCTGGAGAGTTGATGCCTCTTGTCACTATTACATCTTGTTTCTGCATTAGTTTTGTCATCCATATTAGAAAATTCTAATCGTCATCATTTGTTGACCAAGCACAATGCAGAATAAGCCCATAAAAATTATCTTTTAATCCTATTTACCCCATTGTTTCCACCATTGGTTAAATCAGAATTTATTTACTTTCTCCTGTTATTCTTCTTTCATCTCATTTTTCTCTCCATAACACAGTCATTAAACAAATTTTCACATATCAATCATTCCTAGGTAAGGTTACTTAAAGGATTTTTTTATACTAAAATATTTCTCCAACATGAAATTGTATAAACAGATATTTTTGTTAAACTTCAAGTTTATTTCATTACTATACTTTGTCTTTCTGAAGTTTTTATTTCTTTACTTCTTAATTATACACCCAAATCTCAGTTTCTAAATACAGTTCTTCAATAAAAAGATCCAGAGATCCTTAGACAAATGGCTGATTTTAAAGCTGGGGCAAGGAAAATAGAAGATGAATCTGTAAAATGCCAAAAAGTAAGGAGATGCCAAAACACAAAAGGAGACAGGGTATGTCAAAGGGACACAGGAGCCAACCTGAAACATCTTCCAAGTGCCCAAGCTGGAACGATTTAAGAAACAAAATTAATAACGTAGTATTGGATAAAACTCAAACTATAAAATAAATGTACAGTCCATAATCATATAAATCAGTGTATAAACAACTGAAAGGGGAGAAGAAACAAACCTTCATTACACGAGAATTCTAGATATTATATATCGGTGCTCCCTCCCTACAGCTTTATTCTTCCCCACTCCCCATTGAGTATGTGCTAGACTTAGTGTCTAGTTCCCAAAGAGAAGTATGTGGATCAAGAAAAATAGTGAGAAATCTGATAAATACTACCATAAACAAGTGATCAGGAATGTCATCTGGATACCATGTACCCCCCAATATGATGTTATACAAAGGGTATTCCACTACCATGGTGTTCTTTCTAAAAACCCATGGTCCCAGTCTATTAAGGAGAAAACACATCAGATGAACCAAAATTGAAATACATACTTCAAAATACCTGACCAGCAATACTTAAAACTGTCAAGGTCTTAAAAAACAAGGAAAGATAAATAAATGATCACAGTCCAGAGGAAACTAAAGAATGTTGACACCTAAGTGCAATGTAGTATCTCGGATGAGGTCTTGGAGCACGGGGTAAAAATAGACTTTAATGGAAAAACTGGTAAAATCTGAATAAAATCTGGGATTTAGTTAATAGAAATGTACCCATGATGGTTTCTTAGTTTTGACAAATGTACCATAAGATGTTAACATTAAAGTGAATAGGAGTATGCTTTACTACTTTTGCAACTTTTTTATAATTCTAAAATTACTCCAGAGTAGTTTCTTTAAAATATCATAGATGAATTTTGAGATTTCTCTTTTAGGCTTTATTATTTCTGACAGTGGGAGATAAGATCTTAGTTTCTTCCTCTCTACTGCTCCTGCCATATATACTTACAACTTTTCCATCTACCCAACTTCTTATTGTAGTTTATTCATAACAATATATTGGACATTTGTGTTCAGAGCTAATCCATTTAACAAAATTGTAATTATTTTTCCTTTCTTTTACCTTTTGTCTCCCTGAACTCAATAATTACCTCAATTTTTCATATGTCTGATTTCTAGTGTACTTAGCACTTATTCAACCTCAAAATTATCCCCAATTGTTTAAGCCTTCTTTTGAAATGTTTAAATGTGTCTAGTATTCTATTTGTTTCTACCAATTTGGTAAAAGATGTTTTCACAAAATCTTCTTTCATCATTCTTCTCTTTGACCTCAGCCAGCATTAGGTCTCTTATTACCTTTACTTCATATTCTTCCTTGGTTTTCTCTCTTGTTTGGATAATGTTGAGACCTGCATATGCAAACACATCTTTATGCCATTTATGCCTGTTCTGCAGACTGGTTAAAAGAATCCTTTTCCTTCAGAATTTTTAATCCATTGTTCTGTATCATCTCGTATTTCTGTTGAGAAAGCTGAAACACATCTGACTCTTGGTTCTTTATATATGGCCTCTTTCTTTGCTCTGGAAGTTTGTGGTATCATTTTTTGATCTCCCATGTTCTGAAATTTTACTATCATGTGTCCATTTCTAGCTTATGTGCTGGTGACATGATAAGCCCTTTTAATCCTCAAGTTTGTGTTCTTCAGTTCTGAGAGTTCTCGAGTTATTTTTGAGATGGATTCCTTGCTTTCATTTTCTCTGTTTTTATTTTTTCCCAGAATTCCTAATACTCATATTTATTTACTTATTCAGTCTTTGTGTGCTCTTTTTCTCAGAGATTTTCTATACTTCCTAAATTCCTAGTTTTCATTTCTGCTATTACATTTTTTAACTTCCACGTTTCTTTTTTGTTCTCTGATTGTTGCATTTTCAATAGTATCCAATAGTTATTAAAGTATCTCATAATTCTTTAAATATATAAAGATAATTCTTTTGTTATTATCACTGTTTTTCTAGTTTATTTTTAATATTTTTTCCATGTACACATTGTTTCTTTCAAGTAGCTTTTTGCTTTTGACTTTTAGTCACACTCCACATTAGAGACTTTCTTTCACTATCTGGTAAAATTTGAATAGTGGCTCATAACTAAAAGTTAGGAACCAAGAAGCTGATTGGAAACTCTGAGAAACAGCCAGGCATAAGAAGAGAGAAAAGAAAGATCTCTCCAGGCGGAAACAGAAAAGAACAAACAAAACAAAACAAAAAACAGGTGTGAAAGACCTAACATAGTATTGAACTTGGTCCATTGGAAAAATAGGGTTAAAACTACGACATAATAGCTAGAACATGGTAAGGAAGGGAAGAAATGTAGAGATTAAATTTTACCTTCCAGAAGGAAAGCCTTAGGCCAGAGGGCTTCATAACTTACACCTGAAAAATGGAAGCCATCCAGTTAGCCCAGAGGGAAGTCCGGCTGCAGCTGTCTCCCGCACACCCCAACAAAACAGCAACAACCATACTTGCTCTAGGACCTTTTGTGTGAATTCTATTTTTATAAGTAGCTTATAGCTTTGCCTTTCACCGAACTGCAAAATTTTCAGTTTAAGTATCTACTTCTTCATTTCATTGGTAAAGAAAGTGAGGCCTTGAGCCATAAACTTATTAGCATTTTTACCACTAAATTTCTCTATTGCCATTTACAGTTACATCGAGAGGATATAAACATGCTGTTCCTAACATCACTTAAAGTTCCCAAAGCCCAAGTGAAGGGAACATGATGGCCCGACAGAGAAAAGGGATGCGTTTACCTAATTCAAGGAAATGTCATTGAGAAGTACCATGGAGGAAATTTAGCTTAACTCAGTGAAATAGAAGTATATTAGATTTTAAAAGGCAGATGGAAGACAATGAAATCCCAGAGGCCTTTCCCCAAAAGGCATTTAGTAGACAAAGACACTAAATCCCAGTGTCGGTATGGCTTTTGTTTAAATCATTCAGAAATTTTCTTGAGAACTATAGAATTATAGAGGTTAACAACATGACTGTAATGATTCTCAGCAAAACACCCCTGAGACAGACTTCAAGTTGTAAGGACCCAGTGCTCTTAAGGTACAAGTGCATTCCACCCTGTTCATAGAGAAAGCGAGAGTTAAGTGACTTGGGATTTTTAATTTCTTCAAACGCAAACTGTGGTTGGTTCCCCTTTCTCAGGGAATAAAAAAATAACAAACACAAAACTCAAGTGAGAGAATAAGAATTCACTCTCTATCATGATTCTGCTTTATCCAGTATTTTCTCAAACATTCCATAGTTATTCACAGACCTTTACACCCCACCCCGTCTTGCTGGGACAGCCTTAGGAGCTACATCTCTCATTTTTCTAATGCTGCTGTCAGGAAAGTTTACAAGTAATGCTGTTCTGGAGTTTCTATATGGTGTGTGTAGCACACTTAACTATCTTAAAGACCAAAAGACAAGGGGCGCCTGGGTGGCTCAGTGGGTTAAGCCGCTGCCTTCGGCTCGGGTCATGATCTCAGAGTCCTGGGATCGAGCCCCGAATCGGGCTC
>NW_019154087.1:35336983-35341238 GCF_002288905.1 Enhydra lutris kenyoni | reverse complement strand
TTGGCTCAGTGGGTTAAGCCGCTGCCTTCGGCTCGGGTCATGATCTCAGAGTCCTGGGATCGAGCCCCGAATCGGGCTCTCTGCTCGGCAGGGAGCCTGCTTCCTCCTCTCTCTCTGCCTGCCTCTCTCCCTACTTGTGATCTCTCTGTCAAATAAATAAATAAAATCTTTAAAAAAAATAAAAAAATAAAAAAAAAAAGACCAAAAGACAAGACTTTTAAATATTAACTTTTAAAAAATTAATTAATGGTTCACTTCATGATACCAGCAGTACTAAATCATAAAATAACATAACTCAAAATTGTCCTTAACTTGGGCTCTCCCACCATCCTGACTTCTACATTGCAAAAACATTGTGTACAATAGATATGGGGGACTTTAAAGGACCATTTCATAGGAAATTTCTAAGAATATTACACTTTCCTAAATTGAGCCAGTAGAATGCCTCCCATATTATGCCAGCTTGCTGTTCAAGCTCAGATGTTTCCTCCATCCTGCCCAACCTGGGTCCCAACCTCTTACTTAACCTTCTTTACTTTTCTTCAGTTCACTTACAACTATTAAAGTTAACTTATTTTTATATTAACTTCAGACTGCCTCTCTCCTCTCACGAGTATGGGGTAGGGACTCGGGACCTTGTCTATCTCCTCCATTGTATTCATTGCTCTGTTTCAAGTACCTGGAATAATGCCTAGCAGCACTCAATAAATATTTATTGAGTGAAATATTGTACTACCTTGGACTCAGACTTTGATGACTCATCAGAACTGAGCCCCAGCAAAGAGAAGGCTTTTCTCTTGTGTCAATAATTCTTCTCTTGGATTCTGCTAAGAGACAGAGCAAATGTGGGAGAAATTACTGGAGCTAGCAATAACTCCAACAAATAGTCTCCAATTCTGATAGTGTTGATAAAATATATAGTCTTAGTTGCCAGTATTAAACCACAAATTTGCAATATACACATACAATAGAATAAGAAAGTTCAATCCTGTTGTTTCTACCTTTTTCCACTGGAAATGGAAAGAGAAGAAGGGAGTGGGTGAGCTCATGAATTCAGTAAGGTATGGAGAGCTATGATTTCTTTTAGCTCCACTTTCACCAGAGAAAGTGCTGAAAGAAGAATGAAGGTTGGAGGTATTGCCGATGACAGGGAGAGTGTGGGCCTGGCTGGAATGCTCAGAGCACTGGAGGAGCTTGGGCTATCCCAAGCCTCCATGTTCATGTTCAAAGCAGTAAGAAAGCAGAAAAACCCTACCTTCTTCCTTTATAACCAGTGTCTTCTTTCTGGCTTAAATGAAACCCTTTCCTGCCCAGCATCTTCTCCTTTCCTAGGAGCTTTGGTCTTGGCCATCTAGCTTCCTGATGCCAAGCTTGCATGGCCACAGAAGCTTAGAGGTCCTTAGTGCCTTCCCTCAGATTACAAAACAACCCTTTGGAGGTGTTGCACCCTCATTTCTATAATGATCTTCAAGCTTTAATACTGGATATTCACCAAAATTCAGGTGGTCTCCTCATAGCAGTTTCCTGACAGTCACCGCATCCCTTCTCCAGAGTCTCTTCTGGAAACTGAACAGAAGAAATAATACTTTGATGCAATGAAAAACATGCTACTTTTGCTACCAACATTTCCTAAAGCTCAAATTGTATTTGCATGGTATATATCTGTGATTCTAAGCTTTTCAATTCAGAGTTGAGGAGCAAAGTGATATCTGTAGCCTGTGGTATAAGGGGAGAGGAAGAAGAGAAGAAAACAAAATAAACCTAAATATTCCATTGCCAAACTTAATAAAGATAGTTAAAAAAAAACCTGAATTTTTTTAAATAAATTTTTCTAAGATGTCAACAGAGGCAGATGACTTTAGATAGTTGGTAAACATTGGAAGTATTTTTCAGTTATTTCTCACTGATTGTTATGCATTAACACATTATACACAAAGCCCTGAAGAAACAAGAGGAAAAATATATTATCCTAGATGCCAGTATAAACTAGGTTGTCAGCATGAGTGAGTGGAAATAAAATTGCTAGAAATATTTGTTTATTCAGTTTCAGCCAGTTGACAATAAAATAGAATGTATTAATGTCTCAATAGACAGTAACTTCAGCCTGTGAGAATATCAGAAGGACTGGGAAGGAGAGGGAGAGCTAAAGCAAGAGAGTGGGAGAGTGGGAGAGTAGGAGTGGAAGGGGGAGAGAAAATGGGGCAGCACCTTGTGGACTACAGGGAGATGAGAAACTTAGGACACTGAAGCATCCGGAAGTCTCAGCTTCTGGACTGACATGTTGTTGGGTTACCTTAAAACCGACTTGGTTTTGTTACCAGGACAGGCTACATACATGCCATAACAAGAACCAAACCACAGAAACAAACCAATGTAAAAACTATAAGCTTGTCTTTTAAGTTCTTTAGCCATTAGCATTAGTACTTTCATCTACTGACTTCTACATATCTAAGTTCTGGTTTATTATTTTTACATACCCACCATGTTACACCAAATGCTATTGTGATAGTTTTTATGTTAGACACACTTCAGAGGAAAACACACCAAGTTAGAGAATAGATCGCCTGAGTTCTAAGACCAGCTCACCCAGTGATTTGTTTTGTGACTGTTGGGAACCTAGCATTTCTGTTTTCATTTCCTCATCAGTAAAAACAAACTCATCATGCTTGTTCTCAAATATTGTAGGATGTATGGAAGATGATATGGAACTTTTTGAGCTCTTTGAGAAATAATTTGTGAAAACTTAAAATAGGAGTAGACTCTGAAATATATAAGCATAAAACCAAATGTGGGAAGTGATGTGTATTTATAATATATTCTGGTCACTGTAAATTATACATCTTGATGTTAATAATAGCAATTATCGATTACTTGTAATCTGATATTTTAGTCCAGAACATTATTTCCTTTTTTAGAAATCAAGAAAGACTTAGGCCCAGAGAGGTTAAATGTCAGATCTGGCATTTAAACTCATGGTTATCTGACCCCAGAACACTCTAATGCCACCCCTTGGGGTAGGGAGTGAGGGGAACTGCCAGATTCTTATAATGTGCTCAGTTTCATATCTAAATTGGTAGATTTCCATCTTATATCATTCAGAAATTGCACTCCCTAGAAGAGTTAATCACTCACTCCTTGATAGATAACTATACCATCCACGCATCCATTCGCTCAACACATTCACTAAGCACTTATCTGTGTCAGGCTCTGAGCCAGACCCTGGGATACAGTGATGAATAAGATATCAAGGCTCTGCATTCGTGGAGCCTAACCTCTAGTGCAGAGGCAGATAGTAAATGATTTGCTAGACAATGAAAATAGCCTAATGGCAATTCCAGTTAAAAGTTAATTAGATTTCTTAAATGCTGTGCAAGAAGGAAATAGAAATTTAAGCTAAGACTGGGAGAAGCCAGTCTAGGTTGGATGACCAGGGAAAGCCTTTCTGAGTATGTGACATTTTGCAGCTGAATTTTGGAGGACAGGAATGAGCAGCCAGCGGAAGAACTGGGCCAGAGAGACAAGTACGTTGAGAGACGGGGAGGTCGAGAGACAGGGGAGGGTTTGTCCTGCCAGGGATAGGAAGGAGGCCAATTTGTAGCCCTGCAAAGTGATGGCAAAGTGGAACATGATAAAGTTGGAGAGGTAGGCAGGCAGCAAGTCATGGTAAGGAATTTGAATGTTATTCAAAGAAAGTTGGACAGTTTCCTAATTGTTGCTGGAGCAGCTCTGCACATCTTCTCTCAGGAATATGTTCAATGTTGTCCCTTTGGTAGCCTGAAATAAGGTATCATGGAGCGCTTACATATCTCTGTAAATTACGTGTACATATACACGTTTACCTGTCTATGTAAATTACATGCAAGTTTTATGTAAAACTAGATCACAGTTATATATCTAGGTGGTAGCTACACAATTATATACATATGTAATTATTAATTGAGCCAATAATTACATACAAGTACACTTAATGCTAAGATGTTATTACTTTAACTTTTTTCTTCAAAAAAGAAACGGGGTCACAATGAAAAAAAAATACACACAAAAAAAATTCAATATGAGTAAGTATCAGCTGTGACAAAAAACAGAATTAGCAACACAAAAATTTTAAATGAGAATAAAAGTTTGAAAGACAATGTAAAATAATGGTGTTTTTATTTTTTTTTAATTTTATTTTTCATAAACATATAATATCTTTTTATCCCCAGGGGTACAGGTCTGTGAATCGCCAGGTTTACACACTTCACAGCACTCACCA